>NW_023270839.1:22316314-22704333 GCF_011800145.1 Mirounga leonina
TTTCTTTCTTTTCTTTCTTTTCTTTCTTTTCTTTCTTTTCTTTCTTTTCTTTCTTTCTTTCTTTCTTTCTTTCTTTTCTTTCTTTTCTTTCTTTCTTTCTTTTCTTTCTTTCTTTCACAGAGAGAGACACAGCAGGAGAGGGAGAAGCAGGCTTCCCACTGAGCAGGGAGCCTGATGCAGGGCTCGATCCCAGGACCCTAGGATCATGACCTGAGCCAAAGGCAGACACTTAATGACTGAGCCACCCAGGTGCCCTGAATTGTTTGTATTCTTTGGTGTTGGTTGTTATTTCTCCTTTTTCATTAGTAATTTTATTTGGGTTCTCTCTTTTTTTAATGAGTCTTGCTAGAGGTTAATCAATTTTGTTGATCTTTTCAAAGAGCCAGCTCCTGGTTTCATTGATCTGTTCTATTTTTAGTTTCTATATCATTTATTTTTTCTAATCTTTATTATTTGCTTTCTTCTGCTGGGTTTGGGTTTTGTTGTTCTTTTTCTAGATCCTTTAGGTATAAGGTTAGGTTGCTTGCAATTTTTCTTGCTACTTGACATAGGCCTATATTGCTATAAACTTCCCTCTTAGAAACACTTTTGCTGCCTCTCAAAGATTTTGAACTGTTTTGTTTTCATTTTCATGTGTTTTCATGTGATTTTTAATTTCTTTTTGATTTCTTGGTTGAACCCATTCACTGTGTAGTAGCATGTTATTTAACCTCCACATATTTGTGGTCTTTCCAGATTTTTTTCTTGTTGTTGATTTCCAGTTCCATCACACTGTGGTCAGAAAAGATGTATGATATGACCTCAGTATTTTCTATTTTAAGACTTGTTTTGTGACCTAATATGTGATCTGTTCTGGAGAATGATTCATGTGCAATTTAAAAGAAAGTGCTCTGCTGTTTTTGGATGGATTGTTCTGAAAATATCTTTTAGATCCATCTGGTCTAATGTGTCATTTAAATTGACTCTTTCCTTATTGATTTTCTGTTGGGGTGGTATAAGTATGTGTTAAATTATCCTACTATTGTAGTAGTATCAGTTTCTAACTTTATGTCTGTTAATAGTTGCTTTATATATTTAGGTGCTCCCATGTTTGGTACACAAGTATTTACAATTGTTGTATTCTCTTGCTGGATTGTTCCCTTTCTTATTATGTAGCGTCCTTCTTTGTGTCTTGTCTTTGTTTTAAAATCTATTTGGCTGATATAAGTATTGCTATCTCAACTTTCTTTTTGCTTCTGTTTTCAAGATAAATATTTTTCCATCCCCTCACTTTCTTTTTTTTTTAATTAGAAAATATTTATTTTTAATTTTATTATGTTAATCACCATACATTACATCATTAGTTTTTGATGTAGTGTTCCATGATTCATTGTTTGTGTATAACACCCAGTGCTCCATGCAGTACGTGCCTCTTTAATACCCATCACCAGGCTAACCCATCCCCCACCCCCTCCCCTCTAGAACTGAAGCATCCCCTCACTTTCAGTCTGCATATGTATTTATGTCTGAAGTGAGTCTCATGTAGGCAATGTATAGATAGGTCTTGCTTGTTTATTATTCAGTCACCCTGTGTCTTTTGATTGGGGTATTTAATCCATTTATATTGAAAGTAATTATTGATAGGTGTGTACTTACTGCCATTTTATTATTGGTTTTAGAGTTGTTTTTGTTGTCTTCTCTGTTCCTTTCTTCCTGTACTCTCTTCCCTGGTGGTTTGGTGGCTTGCTTTAGTGTTACGCTTGGATTCCTTTCTCTTTATTTTTGTATCTATTATAGGTTTTTGATTTGTGGTTACCATTAGGTTTTTATATAACATCTTATGCATGTAGTAAGTTGATAGTTGCTTAAGTTTGACCTATTGTAAGAGCACTAAATTTTTACCCCACCACCTCATGTCTTATGTATATGATGTCATACTTTATATCCTTTTATTTTGTAAATCCCATGACTGACTTTTGTAGATATAATTGATTTTATTGCTTTTGTTCTTTAATCTCCATACTGGTTCTGTAAGTGATTAGTCTACTATTTTACTATAAATTTGGGGTTACTTGTGAATTTTTCCTTTCATAATTTTCTTACTCTTGATTATAGCTTTTCTTTTCCATGCAAAGAATTCCTTTTAACATTTCTCGTATGGCTGGTTTAGTGGTGATGAACTCCTTGAACTTTTGTTTGTTGGGAAACTATCCTTTATTCTAAATGGTAACCTTGCTGTGTAGAGTATTCTTGGTTGCAAGTTTCTTTCATTCAGCACTTTGAATAGATTATGTCACATTCTTCAGGCCTGTAAAGTTTCTGCTGGAAAATCAGCTGATAGTCTTACGGGGTTTCCTTGTTATGCAACTCTTTTCTCTTGCTGCTTTTATAATTCTCTATCACTACTTTTTGCCATTTTAATTATTACGTCTTGGAGTGGACTTCCTTTGGTTAGTTTTGTTGGGGGATCTCTGTGCCTCCTGGATCTGAATTTCTGTTTCCTCCCCAAGATTAGGTAAGTTTTCAGCTATTTCTTAAAATAAATTCTCTACACCCTTCTGGGATCCCTATAATGTGATGGTTATTACACTTGATATCACTGAGTCACCTTACCTATAATTTTATTTATTATTTATTCAACTTTTTTTTTTTTTTTTTGCTTTTCTGCCTAGTTGTCATTACTCTGTCTTCCAGGTCACTGTTCTTTTCTTATACATCCTCTAATCTGCTCTTGATTTCCTTTGGTGTATTTTTAATTTCAGTTTTTGAGTTCTTCATCTTTGACTGGTTCTTTTTTATATTTTCTACTTCTTTTTTGAGGATCTCACTGAGATCCACTCATTTCTCAAGTCCAGTAAATTTATGACCATTACTTTGAATTCTTTATCAGGCATATTGATTATCTCTGTTTCATTTAGTTCCTTTGCTATGGTTTTGTCCTGTTCTTTCATTTGGGATATACTCTTCTGTCCCCTCATTTTGTCTAACCCTCTGTATTTGTTTCTGTGTATTGGGAAATTCAGCTGTGTCTCCTGATCTTGAAAGTAGTGGCATGAAGAGGAGGCCATGTGGTGTCCTGTAGTGCAATGTCCCGTCTTCACCAGAACCAGACATTTCAGGGGTCTGTTCTATGTCGGTTATGTGCACCTTACTGCTGTGGTTGAGCAGCAGTTGCCTTCACTCTGTTTGGCTGCTCTGGCTCACTTTGGGCCACTGGGCAGGGTTTGATCTTTGTGCTATTAAGGAGCCAGTCTGTGGCTGCTGTAGGCTTATAGCTGGGTGTTGTCAGTAGTCAGACCAGATGTCTGCCCTTTTGTCTGCCAGGGTTGCAGTTGTACCAAAGTGCAGAGTGCTCTCCCTCCTTGTCCTCTGAGAGGCTATTGTTGGTGGGTGGGTTTGACCGTCAGATCAGATGCCTGCCCCTAGTCTGTCTGCTGGGGCTGCAGGTGCCTTGGTTAGCAGTGCCTTTCTCTGTGTTTCTACCTATAGTTACAAGGTTTGACTAATGAGACTGTGGGTGCACTGGTGAGTGTGGTCATCTTCACCTCTCCCTAGGCCAGGAGCCACTTTGGAGTTGTACTGATCCCTCCCCATCTGTGGGCAGAAGTGGATTGGATGAAGTAGATCTGCAGGACAACATCAGTGTGTGCATGCATAATGTTAGCAAAGTAGGTGGAGAGTAGTCATGCTAGTTCCCACTAGCATCCTGATGTCTAGACTCTGCTGGGGGTGGGGGGTGGGGGGGATGGTGTCTGCCAGCTCATTTGTTCTTGGAGAAATATCCTAAAGATTGCTGCCCCTTCAGCACCTATTCTGATATTAGTAAATAAATGTCCTTCAAGTTTACCCCAGATGCTTTTCAAACTGCTATTCCTATGCTATCTCTTTAAGGGCAAGGCCTCAGTTTCCTATTCCCTCTGCCTCTCACAGAGCTAAGCTCACTGATTTTTAAAGTACTCAGAGTTAAGCCCTGGTGATTGTAAAAACTCATGAAGTTAGGCCTCACTGGTCTTGAAGTCCAAATATTATGGGGAATTCATTTTCCTAGTGTGGGTCCCTCATGCCTGGGTTTTCTGCTGTGGGGTCTCATCCTCTGGCTTCTCCATGTTTGTGGTTTCCCTCCTGTTTGTGGTTAGTTTCACTGGAGGTTTATTTCTCACCCACATCTCTGCCCCTCTTACCATTTTTGATGTGACCTCCTTTCTAAAATAACCATGAAAAGTCTGTTCTGCCAGTCTTTGGAGCATTTCATAGTTGCAGTGATGTGGCTGTCATCTTGGTATGTCCATGGGACAAGGTGAGCTCAGCAGCCTCCTACTCTGCCATCTTCTCCTATACCTCAATCATATTATTTTTCTCCTTCAGTTTATTTTTTTTAAGATTTTACTTGAGATATATATGGGGGGGGGAGAGAGAGAAAGAAGAATAAGAGAGCACGAGTAGGGATGGGGGAGGAGCAGAGGGAGAAGCAGGCTCTCCACTGAGCAGGGGGCCTGATGAGGGGCTCAATCCCAGGACTCTGGGATCATGACCTGAGCCAAAGGCAGACACTTAACCAACTGAGCCACCCAGGTACCCCTTCACCTGCCTTCTTATTCAAATCACATATCATCACTTTTGAGTGTGAAAATATATGTAATGTACTTGTGTGAATAGAGTGATTACTAAAATACACACCTTTATCTCTAAGGATGTGTCTTTATATTATAGAAATATAAATATTTTTGTTCGTATGTGTTTTATGGATGTGAGGTCATCCATGTGGGCATATATATAGGGATTTTTATCTCTAGCTAGGTATTTATGTAGGAGAGAGGCAAGGTGAGATGTATTTATCTATGGGTATGTTTGCGCTCTGACAAAGGTTTATAATTGGGGCATCGTGTACCCAAGGTGGACCAGTCACTAGAGGTAGGGATGTGTGAATTTCAAACAGGCAATGTTCCCCCTCATGGGAGAATATAATTTTATTTTTTTAAAAGATTTTTCTTTATTTATTTGACAGAGAGAGCACACAAGCAGGGGGAGTAGCAGAGGGAGAGGGAGAAGTAGACTCCATGCTGAGCAGGGAGCCTGGCGCGGGGTTCGATCCCAGGAGCCTGGGATCACGACCTGAGCAGAAGGCAGACGCTTAACCAACTGAGCCACCCAGGCGCTCCTCTCCTTCAGCTTATTTATGTGTTGCATCACATTGAATGGTTTGTATATGTTGGGCCAGAATTACATTCCTGGAATAAATCTCGGTCATGATGTATGATCCTTTTAATATATTGAATTCATTTTGCTAATATTTTATTGAAGATTTTTGCTTCTGTTCATTAAGGATACTGGACTGTAACTAAATTTCTTCCTTTCTTTCCTTTCCCTTCTTTCCTTTCTTTTGTTTCTTTCATTTCTTTCCTCCTTTTCCCTTCCTTCCTTCCTTCCTTCTCCTTGTCTGGTTTTGGTATCAGGATAATTCTGGCCTTGTAAAATGCATTTGGAAATATTCCTTCCTCTTCAGTTTTTTGAAGGAGTTTAAGAAGCATAGGAATTAAATCTTATTTGAATGTTTGGTAGAATTCACCAGTGAAGCATTCCATCCAGGATTTTTGTTTATTGGGACACTTTTAATTACTAATTAAATCTTTTTACTAGCAATTGGTCTCTTTAGATATTTTATTTCTTCATGACTCAGTGTAAGAAGATGTATGTTTGTAGGATTCATCCATTTCGTCTGTGTTGTCCAATTTGTTGGCATATAATTATGCATAGCAGCCTCTTAGGATTCTTTGTATTTTTGTGGTATCAATTTTAACTTCTTTTTCATTTTTGATATTTGAGTTCTCGCCTCTATTTTTTTTTTTCCTCCCTTGGTGAGTCTAGCTAAAGGTTTATCAATTGTGTATATATATTTTAAAAGAACCAGCTCTTAGTTTCATTGAATTTTTCTGTTGGGTTAAGTCTCTAATTTATTTCTGCTTGGATCTTTATTTCCTTCCTTCTACTAACTTTGGGCTTCATTAGTCTTTTTTCCCTATTTCCTTTAGGTGTAAAGTTAAATTGTTATTTGGGATTTCTCTTGTTGGTTGAGGTAGGCCTATATCACTATGAACTCTACTCTTAGAACTGCTTTTGCTGCATCCCATAGACTTTGGTATGTTGTATTTTTGTTTTTATTTCTCTCTAAGTATTTTTAAGTTTCTCTTATGGTTTCTTCTGTGTCCGAGTAGTTTTTCAGATATATAAATCTCCATGTATTTGTAGTTTTTCCAGTTTTTGTTGTAATTAATTTCTAATTGTATACTATTTTTTAAAATTTTATATTATTATGTTAGTCACCATACAATACATCATTAGTTTTTGATGTAGCATTCCATGATTCATTGTTTTTGTATAACACCAAGTGCTCCATGCAATACGTGCCCTCCTTAATACCCATCACCGGACTAACCCATTCCCCCATCCCCTCCACTCTAAAACCTTCAGTTTGTCTCTTGGAGGCCATAGTCTCTCATGGTTCATCTCTCCCTCTGATTTCCCCCTCTTCATTTTTCCCTTCCTTCTCCTAATGTCCTCCATGCTATTCCTTATGTTCCACAAATAAGTGAAACCATATGATAATTGACTTTCCCTGCTTGACTTATTTCACTGAGCATAATCTCCTCCAGTCCCATCCATGTTGATGTAAAAGTTGGGTATTCATCCTTTCTGATGGCTGAGTAATATTCCATTGTATATGTGGACCACATCTTCTTTATCCATTCATCTTTTGAAGGGCATCTCGGCTCTTTCCATGGTTGACTATTGTGGACATTGCTGCTATGAACATTGGGGTGCATATGGCCCTTCTTTTCACTACATCTGTGTCTTTGGGGTAAATACCCAGGAGTGCAATTGCTGGGTCATAGGGTAGCTCTATTTTTAAATTTTTGAGGCACCTCCACACTGTTTTCCAAAATGGCTGTACCAACTTGCATTCCCACCAACAGGGTAAGAGGGTTCCCCTTTCTCCAAAACCTCTCCAACATTTGTTGTTTCTTGCCTTGTCAAATTTTGCCATTCTAACTGGTGTAAGGTGGTATCTTAATGTGGTTTTGATTTGAATTTCCCTGATGGCTAAAGATGATGGACACTTGTTCATGTGTCTGTTAACCATTTGTATGTCTTCTTTGGAGAAGTGTTTGTTCATGTCTTCTGCCCATTTTTTGACTTGATTATTTGTCTTTTGGGTGTTGAGTTTGAGAAGTTCTTTATAGATCTTGGATACCAGCCCTTTGTAGTGTCATTTGCAAATATCTTCTCCCATTCTGTGGGTTGCCTCTTTGTTTTGTTGACTGTTTCCTTTGCTGTGCAGAAGCTTTTTATCTTGATGAAGTTCATTTTTGCTTTTGTTTCCCTTGCCTTTGGAGATGTATCTTGAAATAAGTTGCTGTGGGCGATGTCAAAGAGGTTACTGCCTATGTTCTCCTCTAGGATTTTGATGGATTCCTTCCTCACATTGAGATCTTTCATCCACTTTGAGTTTATCTTTGTGAATGGTGTAGAGAATGGTCGAGTTTCATTCTTCTGCATGTGGCTGTCCAATTTTCCCAGCACCATTTATTGAAGAGACTGTCTTTTTTCCATTGCACATTTTTCCTGCTTTGTCGAAGATTATTTGACCATAGAGTTGAGGGTCCATATCTGGGCTCTCTGTTCTGTGCCAATGGTCTGTATGTCTGTTTTTGTGCCAGTACCATGCTGTCTTGGTGATCACGGCTTTGTAATATAGCTTGAAATCGGCAATGTGATGCCCCCAGCTTTTTCTTTTTCAACATTTCCTTGGCAATTCAGGGTCTTTTCTGATTCCATACAAATTTTCGGATTGTTTCTTCCAGCACTTTGAAAAATGTCATTGGAATTTTGATTGGGATGGCATTGAAGGTGTAGATTGCTCTGGGCAGCATAAACATTTTAACAGTGTTTATTCTGATCCATGAGCATAGAATGTTTTTCCATCTTTTTGTGTTTTCTTCAGTTTCTTTCATGAGTGTTCTGTGGTTCCTAGAGTTTAGATCCTTTACTTCTTTGGTTAGGTTTATTCTGAGGTATCTTATGGTTTTTGGTGCTATTGTAAATGGAATCGATTCTCTAATTTCTCTTTCTACAGTTGCATTGTTAGTGTATAAGAATGCCATTTATTTCTGTGCATTGATTTTGTATCCTGCCACATTACTGAATTGCTGTATGAGTTCTAGTAATTTGGGGGCGGAGTATTTTGGGTTTCCACATAAAGTATCATGTCATCTGTGAAGAGAGAGAGTTTGACTTCTTCTTTGCCACTTTGAATACCTTTTATTTCTTTTTGTTGTCTGATTGTTGTTGCTAGGACTTCTAGTACTATGTTGAACAACAGTGGTGACAGTGGGCATCCTTGACGTGTTTCTGATCTTAAGGGAAAGAAAGGCTCTCGTCTTTTCCCCATTGAGGATGATATTTGCTGTGGGTTTTTCATAGATGGATTTTATGAACTTGAGGAATGTTTCTTCTATCCCTATAGTCTGAAGAGTTTTAAGTAGGAAAGGATGCTGTATTTTGTCAAATGCTTTTTCTGCATCAATTGAGAGGACCATATGGTTCTTCTCTCTCCTCTTATTAATATGTTCTATCACATTGATTGATTTGCAAATGTGGAACCACCTTTGTATCCCGGGGATGAATCCCACTCAGTCGTGGTGGATGATCCCTTTAATGTATTGTTGGATCCTGTTAGCTAGGATTTTGTTGAGAAGTTTGGAGTCCCTATTCATCAGGGATATTGGTCTGAAATTCTCGTTTTTGATGGGGTCTTTGCCTGGTTTGGGGATTAAGGTAATGCTGGCGTCATAGAACGAGTCTGGAAGCTTTCCTTCTGTTTCTATTTTTTGAAACAGCTTCTGGAGAATAGGTATTATTTCTTCTTTGAATGTTTGGTAGAATTCCCCAGGGAATCCATCAGGCCCTGGACTCTTGTTTTTTGGGAGGTTTTTGATCTCTGCTTCAATCTCATTACTGGTTATTGGCCAATTTAAGTTGTCAATTTCTTCCTGTTTCAGTCTTGGTCATTTATAGGTTTCCAAGAAGGCATCCATTTCTTCCAGGTTGCTTAATTTATTGGCATATAGTTGTTGATTATAATTTCTAATAATTGTTTCTATTGACTTGGTGTTAGTCGTGATCTCTCCCCTTTCATTCATAATTTTATTAATTTGGACTAATTAATAAATTAATTTTCTTTTCTTTTGGATAAGTCTGGCCAGTGGTTTATTGATCTTATAAATTCTTTCAAGGAACCAGCTTCTAGTTTTGTTGATCTGATATACTGTGTTTCTGGTTTCTAATTCATTGATCTCTGCTCTAATCTTAATTATTTTTCTTCTAATGCGTGGCTTAGGCATCGTTTGTTGCTTTTTCTCTAGTTCTTTAAGGTGTAAAGTTAGTTGGTGAATTCAGGATTTTTCTATTTTTTTGAGTGAGGCTTGCATGGCTATGTATTTCCCCCTTAGGACTGCCTTTGTAGTATCCTATAGGTTTTGGACCAATGTGTTTTCATTCTCACTGGTTTCCATGAATTGTTTAAATTCTTTGATTTCCTGGTTGAACCAAACATTCTAGAGCAGAGTGGTCTTTAGCTTCCAAGTGTTTGAATTTCTTCCAAATTTTTTCTTGTGATTGAGTTCCAGTTTTAAAGCATATGGTCTGAAAATATGCAGGGAGTAATCTCAAGCTTTTGGTATTGGATAAGACCTGATTTGTGACCCAGTATGTGGTCTATTCTGAAGAAAGTTCCATGTGCACTCGAGAAGAATGAGTATTCTGTTGTTTTAGGGTGGAATGTTCTGTAATATCTATGAGGTCCATCTGGCCCAGTGTGTCATTCAAACTCTTGTTTCTTTGTTGATTTTCTGCTTAGGTGATCTGTCTATTGCTGAGAGTGGAGTATTGAGGTCTCCTACAATTAACTTATTATTATTGATATGACTCTTTAGTTTGGTTAACAGTTGGCTTATATAGTTGGCTGCTCCCATGTTGGGGGCATAGGTATTTACAATTGTTAGATCTTCTTGTTGGATAGACCCTTTAAGAATGATATAGTGTCCTTCTGTGTCTCTAACTACAGTCTTTAGCTTAAAATCTAATTTGTCTGATATAAGAATTGCTATCCCAGCTTTCTTTTGAGGTCCATTGACATGGAAGATAGATCTCCATCCCTTCACTTTCAGTCTGGATGTATCTTTAGGTTCAAAATGCGTGTCTTGTAGACAGCATATGGATGGGTCCTGTCTTTTTATCCAATCTGCAACCCTGTGCCATTTTATGGGTGCATTTAGGCCATTCATGTTGAGAGTGATTATTGAAAGATATGACTTTATTGTCATGTTGCCTGTGAAGTCCTTGTTTCTATAGATTTTCTTTGTAAATTTCTGTTGTATATCACTCTTGGGGTCTTTCTCCTTTTAAAGACACCCCCTTAATATTTCTTGCAGGGCCAGCTTAGTGGTCACATATTCTTTCAGTTTTTGCCTGTCTTGGAAGCTCTGCATCTCTCCATCCATTCTAAATGAAGCCTTGCTGGATAAAGTATTCTTGGCTGCATGTTCTCCTCATTTAGT
Organism: Mirounga leonina; assembly: GCF_011800145.1. Lineage (NCBI taxonomy): Eukaryota > Metazoa > Chordata > Mammalia > Carnivora > Phocidae > Mirounga > Mirounga leonina. The sequence goes on from NW_023270839.1 coordinate 22,326,907, forward strand.
ACCCTCAATATGTCTTGCCAGCCCTTTCTGAGTTGCCAGGTCTCTGTGGGTAGATCTAATGTTATTCTGATGTTCCTCCCTCTGCACGTAAGGAATCTCTTCCCCCTAACTGCCCTTAAGATGGTTTCCTTGGTTCCAAGATTTGCGAGTTTTACTATTACATGCTGGGGCGTTGGTCTGTTTTCCTTGATCTTGGGAGGGATCCTCTCTGCCTCTAGGACACAAATGTTTGTTTCATTCCCCAGATTAGGGAAGTTCTCAGCTATGATTTGCTCAAATATATCTTCTAGTCCTCTCTCTCTCCACCCCCTCAGGGATCCCAATAATTCTGACATTGGAATGTTTCATGGCATCACCTATTTCTCTAATTCTGTTTTCATGGATTTTAAGCTGTTTCTCCCAGACCTCCTCTTTTTCCTTCTTTTTTATCAGTTTGTCTTCTAGATCACTAATTCGTTCTTCTGCCTCATTTACCCTAGCTGTTAGAGTATCTAGATTAGATTGGATCTCACTGGTAGCATTTTTAAGTTCTGCCAGTTCAGCTTTCATTTCTGCCCTTAGAGACTCTATGTTGACATTAATTGATTTCTTCATTCTAGCTAACCAAGATGTTGGAAATGGACTTCATAACTGTTACCCTGAAGTCCATTTCCAACATCTTGGTTATATCTGTATCCATTTGTAAATCTGTGGCAGAAGTCAGAGTCTCTGGGTCTTTCCTATTTGGGGGGTTCCTCCTCCTAGTCATTCTGTTGAGGGGTGGTTGAGGGAATGTACAGAGTCCAAATTATTGACCACAACCCAAGCAAGATGCACTTGTTTTATAGTGACCTTAGGGTTGCTGGCCTCTTGTTCTCCCAGCCTGTCTTCTGTGGGGAGGGGCCTGCCACACTGCTACTCAGGCAACCCTGTTTGGGCAGAGTTGCCCTGCCCCCCTGTGGGGGGGGATGGGCTCAGTGAAAACCGTTTTTTTTTTTTGGCTTTTGTTCTCTGGCATCTTTCCCTGGAGGCTTTCTGTATCTCTTCCGAGAGTCAGAGCAGAAGAGACCATTTCTAGCCCTCTGTCTCAGAACAGAGAGATCACAGCCTGTTCTTCAGTGAGCTCTCCAGGCCACAGTATCTCTGTTTCTGTCTGTGCTGCTAAAAACTGGAGTGTCCTGGGTTGTGCGTCCCTCAGCAGCACTCCCAGTCCTCGCCTCCAGGTCGGGGCACATCTCTGACCTTTGTGCTTCTAAAACTGCCAGCCGCCCCCAGTTCACATGCATGGCCCCGCCACTCCAGGTTTCAGTCCGGGGGGCTGCCCTAAAGTCCTTTCCCCACCACTACCGGTCTGCAAGTCTGTGCCCCATCCCCAGCACAGGTGGCTTTTGCCAACCGAGGTGCAGGGTCCTGAAGCCCCCCTTCCCCTTCCATTTATCTTCTGGTATCTGCCTGCGGAATCATGGCTCCCCGCTTCATACCTTGAAACCAACTGCCTGTGATATTCTGTTTGTAGAGATCCAGATCTATCTTCTTACATCTTAGGTTGATTTTGTGGGTGTTCAGAGTGGTCTGGTAAATATCCAGCTCAATTCAGGGGATCAGTTGGAATAGGGCCCCCTACTCCTCCACCATCTTTTCGTCCTCTAATTTTATACTACTGGGGTAAAAGAAGATGCTTATGATTTCTATCTTCTTTAATTTATTCAGACTTGTTTCATGACCTGATATGTGATCTATCCTGGGGAATGTTCCATGTGGATTTGAGAAGAATGTGTATTCTTCTTTAGGATAGAATATTAGATAGATAGATAGATAGATAGATAGATAGACAGACATATATCTATTAAGTCCATCTGGCCTAATTTAAGGCTGATATTTCCTTATAGATTTTCTGTCTGAATGATCCATCCATTGATGTAAGTGGTATTTTAAAGTCCCCTACTATTATTATATTGGTGTCACTTTCTCCTTTTAGGTCTGTTAGTATTTGCTTTGTATGTTTTGGAGCTCCTTGGGTGCATATGTATTTATAAATGTTATATATTCTTGCTGGATTGACCCCTTTATCATCATATATTGCTCTTTGTTACCATCTTTGTTTTAAAGTCTATTTTGTCTAACATGAGTAAAACCTAACAAGCTTTCTTTACATTTCCATTTGCATGGAGTGAATTTTTCCATCTTGTCACATTCAGTCTGTGTGTGTCCTTAGATCTGAAGTGAATCACTTGTAGGCAGTATTTAGATATGTCTTTTTTTTTTTTTTAATCTATTCAACCAGTCTATGTCTTTAGATTGGAAAATTTAGTACATTTACTTTTTTTTTTTTTAATTTTTAAAGAGATTTTATTTAATTTCTTGTTAACATATAGTATAATATTGGTTTCAGGTGTAGAATTTAATGATTCATGACTTACATATAACACCCAGTGCTCATCACAAGTGCCCTCCTTAAATGGGCCATCACCCATTTAGCCCATTCCCTGACCACCTACCCTCCAGCAACCCTCAATTTGTTCTCTGTAGTACATTTACATTTAAAATAACTATTGACAGTATGTCCTTTTTGCTATTTTGTTAATTGTTTTCTGGCTGTTTTTGTAGTTCTTCTCTGTTCTTTTTGTCTTTACTTTCTTCCCTTGTGGTTTGATGACTTTCTTTAGTGTTATACCTACATTCCTTTCTCATTTTTTTGTGAATGTATTACAAGTTTTTGCTTTGTGATTACTGTAAGGTTTGCATATGTCAATCTATGTGTGTAATAGTCTATTTTAAGTTCATAGCAACTTAAATGTGAACACATTTCAATTGCCCCTCCCATGGTTTTGTTTTTGATGTAACATATTGCACTTTTCAATTTTATAATCCATTAACTAATTATTGTAATCATAATTACAATAATTAATTACATAATTACAATCAAAATTAATCATAGTTAATTTTACTACTTTATATTTTAGCCTTCATAATTTATTTATATGTGATTAATCTATTACCTTTCTATATATTTACCTTTTTGAGGGAGATTTTTACTTTATGTTTTCTTGTTATTAATTACAATTTCTTTTCAGCTTAAGGAAGTCCCTTAAACAGTTTTAAAAGGAAATTTTCGTACTGATAAACCCCATTAGCTTTTGCCTGTCTGAAAATTTCTTTATCTCTCCTTCAACTTTGATGATAATCTTGCTAGTTAGAGTACTATTTATTGATTTTTTCTTTCAGCACTTTGAATATGTCATGTCCCTCCCTCTAGTCTGCAAAATTTTTGCTGACAAATCTCGCTGATAGGCTTATGGGGTTTCCCTTGTATGTAACAATTTCTTTTTCTCTTGGTGCTTTTAAGTTCTCTCTTTAAGTTATGACATTTAAATTTTAGTGTGTCTTGGTATGGATCTTCTTAGGTTCATCTTATTTGGAATTCTCTGGACTTTCTAGACCTGGATGTCTCTTTCCTCCCCAGGTTAAGGAAGTTTTCAGCCATTATTTCTTCAAATTAGTTTTCTGCCCTTTTCTTGCACTTTCTTTTCCCTCTGAAATGTGAATGTTATTCTGCCTGATATTGTCTCAGAGGTATCAGAAGTTATCATCATTGTTTTTAATTAGTTTTTCTTTTTGGTGCTCTGTCTAGGTGAGTTCCATTGCTTTGACTTCCAGCTCACTGATCTTTTGTTCTGCTTCATCCAGTTTACTGTTGAACCCCTTTTAATGTATTTTCAGTTCAGTTATATATACAGTATTTTTTAGCTCTGTGACTTCTCTTTGGTACTTTCTTATTTTTTTACCCTCTTGAAGTTCAGAGTTTGTTGAGCATCTTTATAGCCATTACTTTAAATTCTTTATCAAGTACATTACTTATCTCCATATTGTTGAAGTCTTTTTCTGACGTTTTGTCTTATTCTTTGGTTTGGAACATACTTTGTTTCCTCATTTTGCTTGGCTCTCCATGCTGATTTCTATGTATTAGGCAAAAAGCTATCTCCCTCAGTTTTGAAGAGGTAGGCTTGTGTAGGTGATGAACCTGCTCATTCAGCCTTTCCATAGCTTTTGGTTGTCTCTTGAGTGTTTGATGGTCTAAACTGCCTGATTTATTTTTGATTTGTCCCCATTGCTGAGGGTGTTTCAAGACCTCTCAGTGTTCTAAGGGGGAGGAATCTCATTTAGCACCTCGTTGCAAGTTGACTGGAAGCCAGACTCTTAGCAGCTTTTACAGTATGCAAGTAGATACAGTCCTATGGGGCTAGAATTGTTATCCCTGCTGGCTTCCACATCAGGAGATCTGGAGGTGTCCCCTTGGTGACAATTGCAAAGATCAGCACTCATCAGACAAGTATATGACTTCTTTTCTGAGTGATCTCATCGAGCTGTAGCAAGATCTAGGGGCTGTTCAAGGATGGTGTCTTTCTGCTTACATTCCTTTGAAGTACTTCCATTAGCCTCTGGATATTTGGGAAACCTGAAGTCTGTCCCTTAAGCCAAAGCTCTGGGCTAAGTAAATAAGCCTACTTCACTGGGAGACTGAAGTTGTGTTTCAGTCTGCTGTCTGTGCAGTGCCTTGAGGGTGATGGCTTGCCAAGCGTTGTCTTTCTGATTATCGCATTCCCATGGAGCTCAGGAATGCCAGCCTCCTTGGCCACCAAGGCTACGTGACCAAGGAGCATCTCTTCTGTGGATTATGTATGCCTGCTGTCTTTAGCTAGGTAGCTGGAGAATGCAGGGGATGGGTCACACTAATCAACTTCAGAAAGGCAGCAGAAAAATTTCTTTACTGTGATGCCTGGGGGCTTCAAGAATTCAGGGGTGGAGTGCCTTGTCTGTGCATGTGCAAAGGCTTTAGGCTGGGAACAAGAGAATGCCTCAGTTGCTCATGCTCACTAGTCTCAGTCAAGAAGCAGGGAAGTGTTATAACTGCCCCGCTTGCCAACTCTAACTAGGAAGCAGGAGATTGCTGTGACCATTTGCACTTGCTTGCCTTAGCCAAAGAGTGGGGGAGTGCTGCAACTGCCTGTGCTCTTGGATTTCAGCAAGGCAGTGGGATAAGGCTGTAACCACTTACTCCACCTGTCTGAGCAAGACGGCTGGAGGGTGCTGTGTGAGAGCTTGCCCACTTGTGCTACCAGAGTAGGTGGAGAGTGTAAAACTGGTGTCTGCCAGCCCCTCCATCTCTGGGGAGAGTTTATCTGCCCCCTGCCCTTGAAGCAGATGCTTCTAGATTAGCAAATGAATTTCCTTCACATATTGTCTAGACACTTTTCAAACTTCTCTTATATTGCTGAGTTTGGGGCCAAAGGCAGTTACATAATTGTGCCACTAAAGAATGGTTGTGGATATCTAAATCACCATTGGTTTGGATGAATACCAATGAACTGTGAAAATGAGGAATTTGCATATACGCTCTAAGCTGCTAAAATTCTTAGAAAGATGTGCAGAGAGCATCAATATAGACTTGCTAGTGATTTCAGAAGAAACTGATTATTCTGCAAATCCAAGATTAATTTAGCAAAGAAAGACAATCCAGAAAGTGATCTCTAAGTCCCTTAACTTAAAATTTTTACAATAATATGGATAAATTGTGAAAGATATGACTGGTCTCTCTCAGAAAGAGAATCACTATAAAAACACTTCTATAGCCCAAACCTGAGCACATCTTCAGAGATATGGGCCCACATATATGGCCAACCAGCAGGGAGGGCTGTTTTATGTGCCTGAAAATCAGGAGGTATGCAAAAAGCAGACCACTCTGAGTTGTACTAAGCCCAAGAAAATAACCTTTTACCTCTGGTCAAGGAAAGATGCTGACCTCAAATAATCAATATTTAAAACCCATTACCATCAACCTCTACTTTTCCAGTTCAGTTTATAAGCACTTACTCAGCATCTGTGTCATTAAACAGAAGAACAGTATTTCAGAATTGTGGCCTAATATAAAGCATCTAGTCACTCTTACAAACATTTACAAATGTCTGCATGTAGTCCTAAGGTTTTCAACTATGTATCAGAGGGCTGAAAAGATCTCACTTTATCAAATCACCTCTAACATAAATAAGGAGATATATAATGGATTATAGATAGAGGGAGGTAAATTGATTCATATTGAGCAAAGGATAGATAAGGCTGTATTTGATAAGGTTTTAGCTGAAGCCTCTATTGCCAAGTTAAGGAGAAACCCTAATGATGTCCTGATTAACCAAACCAAAACAGGAAAGTAGGATGATACTGTTCAGGGCAGAGATCATGAGAAAGCAACTGAGAAAATGGTGATGAGCAACCAAGGGCAGAAGGGACTGAATGATCAATGGAACTGGATAGTGAATCAGAATTGTCTGTAACATAAGCCACTTCATAAATGTGTTAGTTGGGTCTTTGGACAGCAGAGGCAGAGAAGAAGTTAGAAATGGAAAAGATGTATTGAGCAGTAATACCCACGAAAGGAAAAAGGAAGTGACAGGATTGGCCAGAGGGAGCCATCAGACCATGATACATCTCTGATAAAGTTTCTGCTATCCCCCATGGTGGACTCCTGAGCAAGGGTTGGCCATCAAACAAGTCCTCTGTTGGGTAGAACTGGCAAGGCTTGCTTTTTTTTTTTTTTTTTTAAACCACATTCTTGCTCAGTATTGGCTGGGGCCACCCTTGCCAGAACATGATCTCAGCTCAAGGTAAGAGGCAGATGTGAAGGAGGCTGTTAGGTAGCCACATTCTGTGTTTCCAGCAATCATTTCCTGGAGGGAGATCTGAACAGCACAGCTGCAGTTTACCCCTGTACCACAGGGTTACTTCTCCATCTTGTTTGTGGAGCAGCTTATCCAGGATTCCAGTGAACCATTTACACTGAGAAAAAACTTAGAAGGAGTTCAGCAGGGTATTCTATAGCTTCTGTTGCAGTTGATCTCACGCTGCAACTTGTACTCATTGTCTTTCTCCTCCACCAACCATCCTAAATTCTCTTTACCCTTAGCTATCATCTCTGCTGCAGTTGGTGGTTTGTCTCCTAATGTGATCAAAATTCATTCCTGAGGTGCCTGTGCCCTTGGTAGCCATATCTTTCTCAGGCCAAGGTTGCTGTATTTCATCCATTTAATGTCATAATTAAGCAACTGTTATGGACTAAATGTATCCCCCTAAAATTCATATGTTAAAGCCCTAACTCCCAATGTGATGGATATCCAGAGGTAAGGCCTTTGGAGGTAATGAGGTCATGAAGGTGGGGCCCTCATGATGGAATCAGTGCCTTTATAAAAAGACACCAGAGAACTTGCTCTCTCTCTACCATGTGAGGACACAGAAAGAAGGCAGTCATCCATAAGCCAGGAGGAGGGGTCGCACCAGGAACCAACTGGGACCACCAGTACCTTGATCTTGGACTTAACAGCCTATAGAACTGTGAGAAGTAAAGTCTGTTGTTAAAGGCACCCAACTGCTGATATTTTGTTGTAGCAGCCCAAACTAAGATAGTAAGGGAATACCAAGAGGTGCCAAGTGGATCACCTGCAGTTCCATAAGTATTCCTCCCTGTGCCTATTGAGGAAAATAAACTTTACCTCATTCTGCTGATCAGGATAAATTACTCCTACTCCTTTTGCTGTGCCAGTGGTGTCTCCTCTCACTTGCCTGCTTATCTGTTGGCACAAAAAACTCCAAAGTGCTGAGATGTCAGTTCTATCTTGTAGAGCAATGGGATTCTCACTCAGTTCCCTGGGAAGAGTGCATCTTCTTTGGAAAACAGTCTAACCCCACAAGGCTGAAAGTTACAGGTGTGAAAAGCACAAAGTACCCAAGTGAGTTGTTGGAATAAGTAGAGCCATATCTGCTTTCACCTTTGGGTTTCAGGGCCCATATATACTTCCTATTGGGAATATGGTGCCAAAAAGGATTGCATCCTCTTCAAGTATTTCCTCTGAACTGGCGCTTTAGCTGTATCTCCAGCAGATCATTACAATATTTTATCAGGCCAACAGTTTTAGAGGTCGTACACAATGTGATATGATCAATGGATCATATGGAAATAGGCCCACTCCCACAATTCTTCTGCTGTGAAGTATGTCTGTTGGCCAGATGTTATGTTGTGTGGGATTCTGTGACTATGGATCAGGCACTCTATAAATCCTTGGAAACTGGTGGTAGCAAGGCTCCATGGGTTGGACGGTCAAATTTGCCTGGAATAAATATCTAGTCCATATAAACACAAATCAATAATCTTTCTAGGATGTCAGTGGCCTATTTTAGGCAAATTGTTACCAAATGTCCAATTGGTCTCTCAAGCAATAGTGCCATATTAAAGGTTCAGTTTAGTTTTCTGTTACTGATAGGTTGGACATCCGGCAGAGGTGAAATGAATCTTAGTAAGTAAAAACCTATGCTGATAGGTCCAGGCATAACTTCTTTCTCTGCCACCATGGTCACTTCATTCACATTCTTATCATGCCAGCATTGGGTGGCTGCTGACAAAAGCGATCAACTGGCTGAGTGGATTGTGTAATTGTTTAGTGCCTCTTTTAAGATGAATGCCTTCTGGTGGGCATAAATATGAGGTATAAAAATTTTTAATTTTGTGGCCATTTCTATACATCCACCTACATGCCTCTATTCTAGATTTCCTTTCATTTGATCTTCTGATCTTTCCTAAATATATTCCAAAATTGGGCCCCTTCAATTTCCACACAAAATAGATGCCAGATATTCTCACCAAAGTTTTGCTCATTGGAAGGATTTTCTATTCTATTTCTACTGTCTTCCTGGGCCATTCTTGAGTGAGATACCAGGTTTTTGTTTGGGGTTTTTTTTGGCTTGCACCCACACACTATGCTAACCAACTCATAAGTCAAGTTTAGAATTTTCTTTCTTCCTTTAGCTTGCTATACAGGATACCCTTGAAATACCCTTGAAGTTTGAGCTGTGGTGGGTGACATAGGTAGACTGGTCTATCTACTTGTGACATTTGCAGGTGTCCCAGAACCTTCATGTGCTTGGTCCTGAATGTACCAGTTACACATTACTATATATTAATGATGAGACTACCATGTTTTATGACTTGGATAGTTCTGTCAAGATCCAGCTCATTATAAATGCCTCTGAATGCATGGGCAGTAGGTGTCCCATGGTCAAACACTCCATTTATACCAAATTCTAGAAACATGCTAAGAGATGTTGAGCAAAAGATGCTAAATTCTCTGCTGCAGAAGACTTATTCTAGAAGGCTCATTCTAGAAACTCCACATTCTCTATTGTGAAAATATATGGTTATCCATTGCATGTGAATGCAAACTGTGTCTGGCATTCATTCGTTTTTTTAAATTAACAGTATTATATTAGTTTCAGGTATACAATATAATGATTAAATCTATATATTTCTCAGTGCTCATCAAGACAAGAGTACTTTTAATCCCTTTAACCTATTGCAATCCTTCCCCCAGTACAGACTGACCGCCCCCGCCCCCCCCCCCCCCCCCCCCCCGTTCCTGGCAACCACCAGTTAGTTCTCTGTATTTGAGTCTGGTTTGTCTCTCTTTTTTTCTTTGTTCATTTGTTTTGTTTCTTAAATTCCACCAATGAGTGTAATATGGTATTTGTCGTTCTCTCTCTGACATATTTCACTTAGCATAATACCCTCTATGTCCATCCATATTGTTGCAAATGGCAAGATTTCATTCTTTTTTATGGCTGAGTAACATTTCTTTATATATATATATGCCACATCTGTATCTGTTCATCTATCGATGGATACTTGGGTTGTTTCTATAATTTGGCTGTTGTAAATAATGCAGCAATAAACATAGGGATGCATATATCTTTCTGAATTGTGTTTTCATTTCCTTTGGGTAAATACCTAGTAGTGGAGTTACTGGATCATATGGTAATTCTATTTTTATTTTTTTGAGGAAACTCCATACTGTTTTCCAGAGTGTCTGTTGCATTCCCACCAACAGTGCACGAGGGTTCCTTTTTCTTCACATCCTTGCCAACATTTGTTTCTTGTTTTTATTTTGTTTTTTTTGTTTTTAGAGGGTGCATGGGTATGCATGAAACTGAGGGAAGGGGAAGAGGGAGAGAGAATCTTAAGCAGGCTGCATGCTGCCCATAGACTGATGTAGGGCTCAGTCTCACCACCCTGAATCATGACCTGAGCTGAAATCAAGAGTCGGATGCTTAACCGACTGAGCCATCCAGGTGCCCCTCTTGTGTTTATTTTAGCCATTTTGACAGGTGTGAGGTGATATCTCATTGTAGTTTTGAATTGCATTTCCCTGATGATTAGTGAGGTTGAGCATCTTTTCATGTGTCTGTTGACTACCAGTATGTTTTCTTTGCAGAAGTGTCTGTTTATGTCTTCTGCCCATTTTAAAATTGGATTATTTGGGTTTTGAGTTTTATAAGTTCTTCATATATTTTGGATACTAACCCTTTATCTAATATGTCATTTGCAAATATCTTCTCCAAGTCAGTAGGTTGCCTTTTAGTTTTGTTGATTATTTCCTTTGCTGTGCAGAAGCTTTTTATTTAGATGTAGTCCTGATAGTTTATTTTTGCTTTTGTTTCCCTTGCCTCAGGAGACCTATCTAGAAAAATGTTGCCATGGCTGATGTCAGAGACATTACTGCCTGTGCTCTTCTCTAGCCTTTTTATGGTTTCAGGTCACATGTAGGTCCTTAATTCATTTTGAGTTTATTTTTGTGTATGGTGTACAAAAATGATCCAGTTTCATTATTTGTATGTAGGTGTCCAGTTTTCCCAGCACCATTTGTTGAAGAGGTTGTCTTTACCTCACTGCATATTCTTGCCTCCTTTGTTGAAGATTAAATGACCATATAATTATGGGTTTATTTCTGTATTTTCAATTCTATTCCATTGATCTATGCATCTATTTTTTGTGCCAGTACCATACTGTTTTGGTTACTACAGATCTGTAATATATCTTAATATCTGGGATTATGACAGATACTTCCAGTTTTGTTCTTCTTTTTCAAGATTGCTTTGGCTATTCAAGGTCTTTTGTAGTTCCATACAAATTTTAGGATTATTTGTTCTGTGAAAGATACTGTTGGTATTTTGATAGGGATTGCATTAAATCTGTAGATCTATTTGGATAGTATGGACATGTTAATATTTATTTTTCTAGTCCATGAGCTTGAGATATCTTTCCATTTGTGTCATCTTGAATTTCTTTCATCAGTGTTTTATAATTTTTGGAGCACAGGTCTTTCCTCCTTGGTTAAGTTTATTCCTAGGCATTGTATTATTTTTGTTGCAATGTAAGTGGGATTGTTTTCTTGAATTTTCTTTCTGCTACTTCGCTATTACTGTATAGAAATACAACAGATTTTTGTATATTTGTTTTTTTTTTTATCCTGCAACTTTATTGAATTCATTTATTAGTTGTACTAGTTTTGTTTTGGAGTCTTTAGGGTTTTCTACATACAGTATCATTCCATCTGCAAATAGTGAAAATTTTACTTCTTACCAATTTGGATGCCTTTTATTTATTTTTCTTGTGTGATTGCTGTGGCTATGACTTCCAGTACTGTGTGAATAAAAGTGGTGAGAGTGGACATTCTTATCATGTTTCTGACCTTCGAGGGAAAGCTCTCAGTTTTTCACCATTGAGGATGATGTTAGCTATGGGTTGTTCATATATGGCCTTTATTATGTTGAGATATGTTCCCTCTAAACCTAATTTATCAAGGGTTTTTATCATGAATAGATGTTCTACTTTGTGAAATGCTATTATTGCATCTGTTGAAATGATCATGTGTTTTTTATCTTTTCTCTTATTCATATAATGTATCGTGTTGATTGAAATGAGAATATTAAACCACCTTTGCATCCTAGAAATAAATCCTACTTGATCCTGGTGAGTGATTTTTAAAAATACATTGTTGGATTTGGTTTGCTAATATTTTGCTGAGGATTTTTCATCTGTGTTTATCAGAGATATTGGCCTGTAGTTTTCTTTGTTGTACTGTTTTTATCTGGTCTTGATATAAGGTATTCTATGAGGCCAGAATTACCATTTGAAAGCTTTCTTTCCTCTTCAATATTTGGAAAAGTTTTTTTTTTTAAATTTTATTATGTTATGTTAATCACCATACATTATATCATTAGTTTTTGATGTAGTGTTCCATGATTCATTGTTTGCATATAACACCCAGTGCTCCATTCAGTATGTGCCCTCACCGGGCTAACCCATCCCCCCAACCCACCCTCCCCTCTAAAACCCTCAGTTTGTTTCTCAGAGTCCATCGTCTCTCATGGTTCATCTCCCCCTCTGATTTCCCCTTCATTTTTCCCTTCCTGCTATCTTCTTTTTTTTTATTTTATTATGTTAATCACCATACATTACATCATTAATTTTTGGTATAGTGTCCCATGAATTATTTGGAAAAGTTTGAGAATAGTAAGTATTAACTTTTCTCTGAGGTAGAATTTACCTGTGAAAACATCTGGTCCTGGACTTTTGTTTGTTGGGAATTTTTTGATTGCTGATTCAATTTCCTTGCTGGTAATTGGTTTGTTCAAGTTTTCTATTTCTTTCTGATTCTGTTTTGGGAGGTTATATGATTCTAGGAATTTATCCATTTCTACTAGCTTGTCCAATTTGTTGGCATATAATTTTTCATAATATTCTCTTATAATCCTTTGTATTTCTGTGGTGTCAGCTGTTATTTCTCCTTTTTCATTTCTGATTTTGAGTCCTCTCTCTCTTTCTGTTTTTGATGAATCTGGCTAAAGGTTTATCAATTTTGTTGACTTTTTTTTTTTTTACTAGAAAAAGCCACTTATTTATTTTTAATTGATCTAGTATGGGTATTATTTTTTATTTAAATTTGATTAACATACAGTGTATTATTAGTTTCAGAGGTAGAGTTCAGTGATTCATCAGTTGTATATAACACCCCATGCTCATTACATCACGTGCCCTCCTTAAGGCCCATCACCCTGTTACCCACCCCCAACCCCTCCAGCAACCATCAGTTTGTTTCCTATGGTTAAGAGTCTCTTATGGTTTGTCTTCCTCTCTGATTTCATCTTGTTTTATTTTTTCCTCCCTTCCTCTATGATTCTTTGTTTTGTTTCATTAATTCCACATATGAGTGAAATAATATAATTGTCTTTCTCTGATTGACTTATTTCGCTTAGCATAACACCCTCTAGTTCCATCCACATCGTTGCAAATGGCAAGATTTCTTTTTTTTTTTTTTGATGGCTAAGTAATACTCCATTGTGTGTGTGTGTGTGTGTGTGTGTATTACCACATCTTCTTTATCCATTCACTGTGGATGGATATCTGGGCTCGTTCCATAGTTTGGCTATTGTGGACATTGCTGCTATAAACATTGAGGTGCAGGTGCCCCTTCGGATCACTATATTTTATCTTTGGGGTAAATACCCAGTAGTGCAATTGTTGGGTCATGGGGCAGCTCTATTTTTAACTTTTTGAGGAATTATTGATCTTTTCAAAGAACTAGCTCCTGGTTTCATTGACCTATTCTATTTTTTTTTAGTTTCTGTTTTTGGGTTTTTTTTTTTTTTTTCCTGCTCTAATCTCTATTTCCTCCCTTCTACTTGTTTTGGGTTTTGTTTGTCTTTCTCTTTCTAGCTCCTTTGGGTATGAGGTTAAGTTGTTTGAGTTTTTTCTTGCTTCTTGAGGTAGGCCTGTATTGCTGTAAACTTCCCTCTTAGAACCACTTTTGCTGTATCCCAAAGATTTTGGACCATTGTGTTTTCATTTTTATTTGTCTCTGTATTTTTTTCATTTCCTCTTTGATTTCTTGGTTGAACTATTCATTGTTTAGTAGTATTTCTTCTCTTTCCAGGTTTTTTTTTCTTGTGATTATTTTCTAGTTTCATAACATTGTGGTCAGAAAAGATGCATGGCATATCTTCAATCTTTTTGAAATTGTTGAGACTTATTTTGTGATCTGTTCTGGAGAATGTTCCATGTGCACTTGAAAAGAGTGTGTTATTCTTTTTTAGGATGGAATGTTGTGAATATATCTGTTAAATACATCTGGTCTGATGTGTTATTCAAAGCCACTCTTTCCTTGTTGATTTTCTGTTTGGATGCTCTATCCATTGATGTAAGTGGGGTGTTAAAATCCCCTACTATTATTGCATTAGTATTAATTACTTCTTTTATGTTTGTTTGCTTTATGTATTAGGGTGCTCCCTTGATGGGTGCATAAATATTTACAACTGTTACGTCTTCTTGAAGGATTTTTCCCTTTATGATTACATAGTGTCCTTCTTTGTCTTATAGTCCTTGTTTTAAAGTATATTTTGTCTGATGTAAGTATCACCCAGCTTTCTTTTCACTTCCATTTGCATGATAAATGCTTTTCTCAGCCCATCACTTTTAATCTGCATGTGTCTTTTAGGTCTGAAATGAGTCTCTTGTAGGCAGCATATAGGTGGGTCTTGCTTTCTTATGTATGTCACACTATGTCATGACTGGAGATTAATTCCATTTTCATTCAAAGTAATTGAAAGTAATTGCATCCGAAATAATTGATATACTTATTGCCATTTTTTGATTCATTTTATCTTGTTTTTGTAGTTCCTCTCTGTTCCTTTCTTCTTTTTTTTTCCTGGTTTGTTGGCTTTCTTTAGTGATATACTTGGATTCTTTTCTTATTTTTTGCATATCTATTACTGGTTTTTTATTTGTGGTTTCCATTAGATTTGAATATAACATCTGCATATGGCAGTCTATATTAAGTTGATGGTTGCTTAAGTTTGAACCCGTTCTTTACTTCTCTCCCTCCCACACACATTTTAGGCATATGGTGTCATATTTTATAACCTTTTATTTTTGAATCCCTTCATTGATTTTATAGACATACTTATTTTTACTGCCTTTGTGCTTCCTACTTTCCTTACCTCTACTGATGATCTTTCTTTTCTACTCAAAGAGCCCCCTTTAACATTTCTTGTAGGGCTGGCGTAGTGATCATGAATTTGTTGAAATTGGTTTGCCTGGGAAACAAAAGTTTATCTCTCCTATTCTGAATGATAGCCTTGTTCAATAGAGTATTCTTGGCTGCAGGTGTTTTTTTTGTTTTTTGGGTTTTTTTTTTCCTTACAGTGCTTTGAATAGATCATGTCATTCTCTTCTGGCCTTCAATTCTTCTGCTGCAAAATCAGCTGATAGCTGATGGGGATTCCCTTATATGTAACTGTTTTCTTTTCTCTTGCTGCTTTTAAATGTTTTTCACTTTATCATTACTTTTCGCCATTTTAATTACTATATGTCTTGGTATGGACCTCCTTCGGCTGATTTTGTTGGGGGGTTCTCTGTGTCTCCTCTCTCTGGATTTCTGTTTCTTTCTCCAGATTGGGAAGTTTTCAGCTATTATTTCTTCAGATAAATTTTCTGCTCCCTTTACTTTCTATTTTCCTCCTGGGATCCCTATAATGTGAATCTTATTATACTTGATGGTGTCACTGAGTTCCCTAAGTCTATTCTCATTTATTTAATTTTTTTCCTCTCTTCTGTTCAGCTTGGTTGCTTTCCCTTACTCTATCTTCCAAGTCACTGATCCCTTTTTTCTGCTTTCTCTAGTCTATTCATTCCATGTAATGTATTTTTAATTTCATTTATTGAGTTCTTCATCTCTGAATGGTTCTTTTTTATGTTTTTTGCCTCTTAGTTAAGGGTTCCTCTGAGGTCCTCCACTATTTCCTGAAGTCCAATGAGTATCTTTATGACCATTACTTTAAATTCTTTATCAGGCATATTAGTTATCTCTGTTTCATTTAGCTCTCTTGCTGTGATTTTTATCCTATTCTTTCATTTGGGACATATCCTTCTGTGTCCTTATTTTGCCAAACTCTATGCTTTTTTCTATGTGTTAGTAAAGTTAACATGTCTCCTGCTCTTGAAAGTAGTGGCCTTATGAAGAAGAGGTCCTGTAGTGCCCTGCAGTGCAGTCTTCCCTGTCTATTAGAACATGGCATTTCAGGGCTGTCTCCTGTGTATTGCCTTTGCTCTGATATTGTGGCTGAACCACTTCTGCCTTCAGTCCAGTCTTCTACAATGGCTTCCTTTGCTTATTGTAGACAGGGTTTGGTCTTTGTGTTGTTAGGGATCAGTCTGTGGTCACTTTGGGCCTAAGTTGAATCAGACAGGCATTTGCCAGAGACGCAGTAGCACTAAACTGCAGTGTGCCTTGTGTTGTCCCTTGAGAAGCTTTCATTGGTGGGTGGGGCCTGCAGCCAGACCAGTTGTCTGCCCCCAGCCCATTGCTTGGACCAGAGTGGGACAGTTGTGTGAGATTATCTTCCTCTGTCCTTGGGGCAGGAGTCACTTTCAAGTGGTGGTGCTGGCCCCTGTCAGGGCTGCTTGCAGTGCCAGGCTTGTGGCACTCTTTTGGATGAGCACCAGCCAAGGGTGTTTTGGATGGCACAGGTTTGTAGGAGAATGTGGGGGTGAGTCCAAGGTGTTAGGAAGGTTTGAGCAGGTCTGCTGTGGGGAGGAATCTGGACTGGAAACCTGGCTAGAGGGGGCATGTCCACAGGAAAACATGGCAATGGGGCACACTGTTAGCAAGATAGGTAGGGAGTGTTGGCTCTGTGCTGGTTCCTGCAGGTGTCCTTGTATCTAGGCTGGGGGTAGAGGGAAGGGAAATGGCATCCTCTTGCTCCTTTGTTCCTGGAGAAGTCTCCCAAGGATCCCTACCCCTCCAATATGCTATTCTGAAATTAGTAAACAAATCTTCCTCTCATATATATCATATGATTATATCTTATATAGCCAGGCGTTTTTCAAGCTGTTGCTTCTGTGCTGTATCTACCAGGGGCTGTTTGTTGTGCTGTCTCTTTAAGGGTGGGACTGTGTCCTCCCACCTCTTCCAGAACCCAGCCAATTGATTTTTTAAAATTCCAGGTGTTAAGCCCTGCTGATCATGAAAACACATAATTCAGTGCCTCTGTTTTCTAAAGCCAAATATTATGGGGATTTGTCTTTCCCATGC
Source organism: Mirounga leonina (assembly GCF_011800145.1). Lineage (NCBI taxonomy): Eukaryota > Metazoa > Chordata > Mammalia > Carnivora > Phocidae > Mirounga > Mirounga leonina. The sequence goes on from NW_023270839.1 coordinate 22,343,853, forward strand.
CTGGTGTTGGTGTTCCTAACTCTGTACCTGCTGAGTCCCTTCCTCCCATGGACAGTTTCACTGGTCCATTTAGCTCCAGACCACATCTCTGCCCTTCCTACTCACTTAGATGTGGCATGTTCTCTATAGTTAGCTGTGGAGGAGTCTGTTCTTCCAGACTTTGGGTTGTTTTCTGTGCTATTTACACTGATATGGGTGTTATTTAGTTGTGTTCATGGAACTAGATAAGCTTAGGGTCCTCCTACTGCACCATCTTCTTCAGAAGTCTGATGTTGAGCATCTTTTCATGTGTCTGTAGGCCATCTGTATGTCTTCTTTGGAAAAATGTATATTCAGGTCCTCTGCCATTTTTAAATCAGATTTTTTTTTTTTGGTGTTGAGTTGTATAAGTTCTTTGTATATTTTGGATATGAATCCATTATCATATTTATCATTTGGAAATCTCTCCTCCCATTCAGCATATTGCCATTTTGTTTTGTTAATGTGTTCCTTCACTGTCCAAAAGATTTTCATTTTGGTGTAGTCCCAGTAGTTTAATTTTCCTTTTGTTTCCCTTGCCAGTGCAGACATATCTAGAAAAATGTTTCCACAGTTGATGTAAAAAAAAAAAAAAAATACTGCCTATGTTTTCTTCTAGGAATTTTATGGTTTTAAATCTCACATTTAGGTCTTTTTTTTTTTTTTTTTTTAAGATTTTATTTATTTATTTGAGACAGAGAGAATGAGAGAGAGAGAGCACATGAGAGGGGGGAGGGTCAGAGGCAGAAGCAGGCTCCCTGCTGAGCAGGGAGCCCGATGCGGGACTCGATCCCGGGACTCCAAGATCATGACCTGAGCCGAAGGCAGTCACTTAACCAACTGAGCCACCCAGGCGCCCATCACATTTAGGTCTTTAATTTTGAGTTTATCGTTGTGTATGGTATAAGAAAGTGGTCCAGTTCCATTATTTTGCATGTTGCCCTCCAATTTTCCCAAAACTATTTGTTGAAGAGACTGTCTTCCCTGTTGTATATTCTTGCTTCCTTTGTTGTACATTAATAGACTATAAAAGCATGGGTTTATTTGTGGACTCCCTGTTCTGTTCTGTTGATCTATGTGTCTATTTTTGTGCCAGTACCATACTGTTTTAATTACCAAAGCTTTGTAGTATGTCTTGAAGTCTGTAATTATGATACCTCCAGTTTGGTTTTTCTTTTTCAAGATTTTTTGTTTTGTTTTGCTATTTGAGGTCTTCTCTGGTTCCATACAAATTTTAGGATTGTTTGTTCTAGTTCTGTGAAAAATGTTGTTGGTATTTTGATATGGGTTACATTAAATCTGTAGATTTCTTTGGGTAGTATGGGCATTTTAAGAATATTTGTCCTCTGTCCATGAGCATGGTGTATCTTCCCATTTGTATCCTCTACAATTTCTTTCATTCATGTGTGATAGTTTTTGGAGTACAGGTCTTTAACCTCCTTGGCTAGTAAGTTTATTCCTAGGTATTTTATTATTTTTGGTGCAATGCAAATAGGATTGTTTTCTTAATTTTTCTTTATGCAACTTCATTATTAGTGTATAGAAATGCAACAGATTTCTTCATATTGATTTTGTATCCTGTGACCTTACTGAATTCATTTATCAGTTCTAGTAGTTTTTTGGTTGAGTCTTTTAGGTTTTCTATGCCTATACATGGTATTATATCATATGCAAATAGTTTTATTTCTTCCTTACCAATTGGATGTTATTTCTTTTTCTTGTCTGATTGCTGTGGCCATGACTTTTAGTACTATGTTGAATAAAAGTAGTGAGAGTGGGCATCCTTGTCTTTTCCTGATCTTAGAGGAAAAGCTCCCAGTTTTTCAGCATTGAGGATGTTAGCTGTGGGTTGTTCATATATGGTCTTTATTATGTTGAGGTATTTTCCCTCTTATCCCTACTTTGTTGAGAATTTTTATCATGCATGGATGTTGTACTTTGTCAGATGCTTTTGTTGCATCTATCAAAATGATCATGTGGTTTTTATTCTCCTGTTAATGGGATAGATCATGTTGATTGATTTGTGAATATTGGTCTTCATTCTATATTGGGATAGAAAATAATCAGTTTCTGAAGCAATAGCTGGTTAACATGCAACTGCTGTGGTAGTAAGACCATAACCAGCATGGAAATTATGATTGGGACTACCAACTGAACTTAAAATAGTCTCTAAGATGCGTTTGTGTTCATTGGTGTCTGTCAGAGAATCAAAGGGAATAAAAGAGAGATGTATTGGGAACTACCAGCCTTCAATCTTTTACATTTTAAATCCTGGCACTAATCCTATCACACCACCTCCCAATGAAATGTGATCTTATTCTTGATTTACTATATTGGCTAGGGAGTTGGGAGGAGTTTCAGAAGCTTCCTCTTGGCCTGTGGAAAACATAATAGTGGGCAGACCAAAGAGCAATGTGAGGATTTTGTTGACTCCCAAGTATATCAATTTCAATTATACAGTAGGTATTTAAGAAATGACCACCAAGTTGATTCATGGATCTAGTAGACTCATCACAAACTGAACTTTGCCAGGACTCCACTTATTACTTATCTCCTTTATCCTCCCCTTCAAACTAGGGACCACGAGAAAGTGCTTCAGGCCTCTGGGGATTGAAGACGTTTTGATGACCATAAGTCACAGCATTTGAGTTGTCAGAGAATTAATTCTTTCTCCATTACACAGTTACCCGAGTAAGTGACATTCATCTTTTTGGCATTAGACTAGGGAAATTAAATTATAGCATAAACTTGCTGTGATGTTTCAGGTTCCTTTGTTCTGTTGACCTGGCTACCACTTTCATTATAAGGTTATGGATCTGAAAACTGGCTTAAGTCTGATAATTGGGCAAAGGATTTAAAATTTGTATTGGGATAGTCATTCTTAGCTTCCTAATTATCCATTCTTTCTTTCTTTTGATTTTGTGTATTTTTCAAGCAGTACCCTTATTGGCAGTCCATTCAATTTCCCCCCTAGGGGAAACCGTCTCTACTACCTTCTGTAGGCCAAGCCTCATTGGCTATCACTCTGAAGTTGCTTTGTGTTGTTATAATTGAAATCTCCTGGGTTTGTTGCCAACTAGCCTCTATTGCTTTGGGGCCCCTTCTCCCCCATTGTTATCAATAAGCCATGATCTTTGACAACCTCTCCCGCCAACTCTGGCTTAACTTCTCAGTGACGTAGTGTGTCCTCACTAGCATATTCCTAATGGCCTTGGTGAATAGTATGATTTTTCATTTTTCTCATGCAACATAGTTTTCTGGTGGGTCTTTGGTATCATATAGTATGTTGATTCCAGCAATGTCCACTCTCCTGAGACTTCCCCTTTTTATATTGTTTATTTTATTTTATTGTGGTAAGAACACTTAACATGAGATTTACCCTTAATTAATTTTTAAGTACAAAATACAATATTGTTAATTATAGGCACATGTTTTCCAGCAGATATGAGCCTTCTACATTCCTCCACAATCTGCATGGAAACTCAGGTGTTGCAATTTGATTCACTATGGGTATCATTTTCTCCAGACTTCTAGGTGACTCTCTAGCAGCAATTCACACCATCCCCTGTGGTTCTCATAAAGGTGTAAATCTTATATCCTGTGAGAGTGCTCCCTGAGTAAATAAACTCTTCCTTATGCAATCTTATATTCTAGCTCTTTTTATCAAGCTTTCTTAAAATAGATGTCCATTTTTATGTTCTTGGCTCCAGTCAATATAATTTGGTTAATTCGTGCAGCTTCTTTGAAGGTATCATTCCTTTCCTCCCTTATCAGCTCTGTACATTTCCAGTGCTGTTAATCTACCCTGAGTTATTGATATGGCATGTAGGAAAGGAGCTGATTGTAGATTCTTAGAGGGTCATCTGTTACCTTCTGAGTAACAGGTCTGAAGTGTCCTCACACATGAAGGGATTATTAGCTCTTATTAGGGAGAAGGGGTACATCTGCAAGTTCTGAGAGTTCAGAGAAGTCTGATGAGTCAAACTTTTAGATACACCCACCTAGCTGTCCTCATTCCATGTATCCTAGGCATTCCCAACAGATCTACTTCTTGTCCAAAATGTTCAATCTTGAAACTCTGTGATTTTGACTATTAAATCCTGAGTTTGGTCTTCCTTCTGCTCTCTCACTGTAAAAGATAAGGCCTTTTTGAAATCTAACAAAGAATTCCCTCTGGTCTTCAAACTTATATTTCAGTGCCCTCACTTTTCATTAACTTTGTGCAGGGCATCAATGCATTTGATCAATTGTATTGTCATTATAAAATTCTCTCTCTCTCTCTTTAGATTTGGAAAGGTTTTACTATATACTGAAAATATGAAAAATTAATGTCACACAGCCTAATTCAACTATTGAAATACTGCATAGAATCTTAGCATGCTTCCTAATATAATTTATTTTTAATCAAAATTATATATATTTAAGGTATGCAACATGGTTTATATACATATATAGTGAAATGATTATTACAGTCAAGCTAGTTAACATTTCATCTCCTCACATAGTTGCCATTCCACCCACCCTTCACTCCACTCCCAGCCCCTCATAAACACTGTTCTACTCTCTGCCTCTATGCGTCAGACTTTGAAAACATTTTTTTTAGACTCCATATGTAAATGAGATCATACAGTATTTTCCTTTCTCTCTCTGGGTTATTTCACTTAGCATAATGTCCTCCATGTGGTTGCAAATGACAGGGTTTCCATCTTTTTCATGGCTGAGTAATAGTTCATTATCTATACCACAGCTTCTTTATCTATACATATGTTGACACTTACGTTGCTTCCCTATATTGGTTCTTGTGAATAATGCTGCAAAGAACATGGGAGTGCAGATACCTCTTTGGAATAATGATTTCATTTTCTTAGGCTATATACCCATACTGGGATTGCTGCAGCACCTGGTAGTTCTATTTTTAATTTTTTGAGGAATCTATAAACTGTTTTTTAATTTTTATTTTTTAAGATTTTATTTATTTATTTGACAGATAGAGAGCACAGATAGGCAGAGTGGCAGGCAGAGGGAGAAGCAGGCTTCCCGCGGAGCAGGGAGCCCAATGCAGGACTCGATCCCAGGACCCTGGGATCATGACCTGAGCTGAAGGCAGATGCCTAACTGACTGAGCCACTCAGGCACTCCTAAACTGTTTATTTTTAAAGATTTATTTATTTTTTTTGAGCGAGAGAGAGTGTGTATGTGTGTGGGGGGGGGCAGAGGGAGAGAGAATCTCAAGCAGACTCCCCACTAAGCACAAAGCCTGATGCGGGGCTCAATCTCATCACCCTGAGATATGACCTGGGCAGAAACCAAGAGTTGGATGCTCGACTGACTGAGCCATCCAGGCACCCCAAGGAATCTATAAACTCTTTTGATATTGGCTGTACCAATTTACATTCCCATCAACAGTGTACAAGTGTTCCCTTTTCTCCACATTCTGACCCCTGTCTTTTTTATAATAGACATTCTAACAGGTGTGAAATGATATCTTATTGTAGTTTTGATTTGTATTTCCCTGATGATTAGTGATGTTGAGCATGTTTTTATTTATCTGTTGGCCATTTGTGTGTCTTCCTTTGAAAAAAGTTTATTCAGGTCCTTGGCCAAATTTTTAAATCAGGTTGTTTCTTCGCTGTTGAATTGAGTTCCTTATATATTTTGGATATTAACCCCTTGTCAGAAGTGTAGTTTGCAAATATGTTTTCCCATTTTGTAGGTTGCCCTTTCACTTTGCTGATTGTTTCCTTTGATATTCAGAAGCTTTTCAGTTTGTCTATTTTTGCTTTTGTTCATTGTGCTTTTGGGGTCATTTCCAAAAAAATTCATTGACCAGACTAACATCAAGAAGGTTTTTCCTCTATGGTTTTTTTTTTTTTTTTTTTTAACAGGTTTATAGATCGAGGTCCTACATTAAGTCTTTAATCCATTATTAGCTGATTTTTGTATATGGAGTGAGATCAGGGTTCAGTTTTATTCTTCTGCTTGTGGAAGGCCATTTTTCTAAGTAGTATATTTTGAAATAGGTTGTGAACCTCCAGCTTGTGGGTCCCCCCTCAAGTTTGGTTTTGCTATCTTTTTTGGCTTCATATGAACTTTAGGGTTGTTTTTTCTCTTTCTATGAAAAATGCCCTTGGATTTTTCATAGGGATTGCATTGGATAATATGGGTATTTTAATAATATTAATTCTTCCAATCCATGAGCACAGAATATCTTTCCATTTATTTGTGTCATCAATTTCTTTCATCAGTTTTCAGTGTATAGATCTTTCACCTCCTTGGTTAATTTACTCCTAGACATTTTATTTTTTTATTTTTGGATGCACCTGTAGACGGGGTTGTTTTCTTAATTTTACTTTCTTATAATTCATTTAGTGTATGAAAATGCAATGGATTTTTATTTTTTATGTTTTTATTTATTTTTTTTAAGATTTTTTATTTATTTATCTGAGAGAGAGAATGGGAGACAGAGAGCATGAGAGGGGGAGGATCAGAGGGAGAAGCAGACTCCCTGCCGAGCAGGGAGCCCGGTGCGGGACTCGATCCCGGGACTCCAGGATCATGACCTGAGCCAAAGGCAGTTGCTTAACCAACTGAGCCACCCAGGCGCCCCTTATGTTTTTATTTTTAAAGATTTTTATTTATTTATTAGAAAGAAACAATGTGTGAGAGAGGCATAAGCCAGCACAAGCGGGGAGGGGGGAGGGTAGAGGGAGAAGCAGACTCCCTGCTGAGCTGGGAGCCTGATGTGGGGATCAATCCCAGGACTCTGGGATCATGACCCGAGCTGAAGGCAAACACTTAACCAACAGTGCCACCCAGGTGCCCTGCAATGGATTTTTATATATTAATTTTGCATTCTCCAACTTTTCTGAATTCATTTATTAATTTTAATTGTTCTTGGTGGATTCTTTACAATTGTCTATGTATGCATATTATGTCATCTGCCAATGGAGACAGTTTTACTTCTTTCTTTCTTATTTGGATGCATTTTATTTCTATTAATTGCTGTGTCTGGGAATTCCAAAACTGAATAAAAGTAGTGAAAGTGGGCATCCTTGCCTTGTTCTTGTTCTTAGAGAAAGTTTTAGCTTTTCATCATTGAATATGATGCTAGCTGTGGGTTTGTCATATATGGCTTCTATTATGTTCAAGTATGTTTCCTCTATGCTCACTTTGTTGAGGTTGGATTTTGCCTTCAGATCATTTCCCTGTTGAAGTTACCCCTTGCTGTTCCAGCGATGGAAATGGAGACCAATAAAAGTCAGAGAGGAGCAGCAGTAAATCCAGTTTTGCATTTGGAACAGCTTGGGATGGGGGTTATGATCAGAGAGGCACAGATTTGTTTTGTTGGCTATGTTCTTCCAAGTATCATTAGAGGGGCAGAGAGACAGAACATGGGTGTACTTGACATGGATCTCATGTGCCTTCTCAGATTATCTTGGTGCTGCCCATCTCTCAGAACCTCTTCCACCTTGCTTGCTGCTGAGCCTGATTCCACTCACCTGTGAGTTCACCCGTAGGTTTTCCTAACAGATTGCACATGATGAGTAACTTTCTGTGATCTATCTTAAAGCAGCAGCAGCAGCAGAAGTGATAGTAATTCACCTTTCTCCTTTCCACTGAGGCTATGGACTTGTGCTTCCTAAAGAGCTGTCAGGACTTTTTTTTAGAAAATCTAGGCTAAGTTGCTAAAAATGATCTAAGGTAGGTTTTGCCAGTGACATATGGAAGAAGAAGACCACAAATGAGTCAAGAAATTGGTGAGAACATTTCAGAACATCACTTGTAAGACTCAAGCCATATTCCTTAGCTGAGAAGGCCCAAATGATCACATGGTTTGAAGCTTGTTGAAGAGGGAAAGAAAATAGTGATCAATAGTAGGATAGGGTAGGCAATGAAAATCTAGTGGCTGGTTGTAAGCATTTACCCTAAGATGGTAGGATCCCCAAAGCTGTGAAACACTTTAAGCCTCAGATACATGAATTATGTTCTAATTTTTGCTGGGTCATATGAGGTATATGGACCAGACTTTCTACTTGCAGTAGCTAGCCTCCAGAACAACCCCCAATAGGACCTTCCCTCTGGTGTTTATACCCTTGTGTGATTAGTGCCCTTCCACATTTTACAAGGTTTGGTCTTTGTGGTCAGTTGGATATGGAAAAAGTGATTGTATATTGTTTCCAGATTGAGTTATAAAGTATATTGTGCCTTCATCTTGGTTTCTACCTTTTTCTTCCCTTCCACATTCTCTCTGTTAGATAACTTGTTTGGTGGAAATTAGCTGCCATCTTGTGAGTAGCCTGATGGAAAAATCCACAACTGAGATCTCTTGCTAACATCCAAATTTGTGAGCTTGGAAGAAAATCATTGTTTCCATCATGACTTCAGATCACTGAAGTCCTGGCTCAACTTGACTACAGACTCATGGGAAATCCTGAGCCAGCACCACCCAGCAAAACCAATGCCTGGATTATTGACATCAGAGATAATACATTTTTATCATTTTATGCTGATAAGTTTTGAAGAAATTTGTTATTCAGTAATATATAATTAATACACTGCTTGACCCATTAAACAGATGGTTGCTCTCTCCTTTTTATTCTGAAAGTATGCTTCCACCATTGCAATGGTCTTCCTGTTGAAATCCATTCTGCTAGCCATCCCTGTGCCAAAAATTCCAAATAAATAAACCAGCTGTAGGAAAATTTTCTCAGAGTGGTTGAGGAGCTTCCAAACCTCATTGGAAAAAAAAAAAACAACTGTTAAATTCACTTGTAGTTTGCCTTTCTGCCAAGTAGTTATAATCCATTTCTGAATCTGTGACTCATGGATACCAAATGAAAGCAGATATACATTATATTTTCCTCTCTCCCACAGAGATGGAGTAAAGGTGTGGGGCAGAAATTGTGACCTCAATGCAGTCATAATTATTGACCATTTTTCTTTCTCATTGATTTATGGTAGCTTGGGTAGTTCTGTGGAGTGTGGGTCTATGATCATCATTATAACATTAGCTAACACCATTATCATATCACATGATTATCATTTTTTTCTGGAAGGAACAATTAAGATCTAGTCTCTAAGCAATTCTTGAATTTATAGTACTCTATTATTGTCTATAGTCATTAGACTGTGCATTAGATCTCTAAGATTTAGCTCCTGGTTGCTAATTTGTACCCTAAAACAACATCTCCCCAGCTCCACCCCCCACCCCCAACTCCTGGTAACTGCCATTCTACTTTGTTTTTACAAAAGGAAAAAGTTTTTTTTTTAGATTCCACATATAAATTATATCATTACAGAATTTGTCTTTCTCTGAGTTATCTCATTTAGCATAATGCCCTCAAGATTTATTCATGTTCCTACAAATGACAGTATTTCCCATTTTTCACATGGCTGAATAATATTCCATTGTATATCTTCTTTATCTCTTCATCCATTGATGGACACTTAGATGGTTTTCATATCATGGCTATTGTAAATGATACTGCAATAAAAATGGGAGCACAGGATTAAAGACTTGAGTGTAAGGCCTGATACCATAAAACTCCTCGAAGAAAAATAAGTGATTAGCTCCTTGACATTGGTCTTGGTGAATTTTTTACACCAAAATTTGACACCAAAAGCAAAAACAACAAAAGCAAAAATAAGCAAGTGGGACTATATCAAACTAAAAAGTCTGCAAAGCAAAGGAAACCATCTAGCAAATGAAAAGACAACCTACTGAATATGTGAAATAGGCAAATTAATATATGCAAGTCATATATTTGATGGGGGGGTTAATATCCCAAATATATAAAGAACTTATACAACTCGGGGCGCCTGGGTGGCTCAGTCGTTAAGTGTCTGCCTTCAGCTCATGTCATGATCCCAGGGTCCTGGGATCGAGCCCCACATCGGGCTCCGTGCTCAGCGGGAAGCCTGCTTCTCCCTCTCCCACTCCCCCTGCTTGTGTTCCTGCTGTTGCTATCTCTCTCTGTCAAATAAATAAATAAAATCTTAAAAAAAAAATAAAGAACTTATACAACTCAATAGCAAAAAATAATCCAATTAAGAATAGGCAGATAATCAGGGGTGCCTGGGTGGCTCAGTCGGTTAAGCATCTGCCTTCAGCTCAGGTCATGATCCCAGGGTCCTAGGATCGAGCCCCGCATCAGGCTCCCTGATCAGCAGGAAGCCTGCTTCTCCCTCTCCCACTCCCCCCTGCTTGTGTTGCCTCTCTCGCTGTCTCTCTCTCTCTAATAAACAAAAATTTAAAAAAATCTTTAAAAAAAAAAGAATAGGCAGAAAATCAGAATAGTTTTTCCAAAGAAAACAAAGCACTCACTTGAAAAGATAGCTGACCCCATCTCTATTGCAGCATTATTTACATAGCAAGACATGAAAACAACTTAAGTGACACACACAGACACACACACACACAGAGGCATATTATTCAGCCATATAAAAGGGAATCTTGGCATTTGTAACAACATGGATGGACTTTGAGGGCATTATGCTAAGTGAAATAAGTCAAAGACAAAAGCCACATGATCTTACTTATAGGTGGACTCTAAAAAAAGAAAAAAAATCTGAACTCATAGAGAACAGATTGATGGTTGCCAGAGGTGGGCATTGGAGGGTGGGCATAGTGAGTAAGAAGGGGTCAAAAGGTACAAATTTCCTGTTATAAGTAAGTCATGAGGATGTAATGTAAAACATGATGGCTGTAATTAATAATCCTATATTAATATCTGTAAGTTGCTAAGAGAGTAGATTTTTTTAAAAAGTAATCTCTAGGTTCAACATGGGGCTGAAACTCATGACTCCAAGATCTAAAGTCTTATGCTCTACCAACTGAGCCAATCAGGCTCCCCAAGAAAGGAGATCTTAAAAGTTCTCATAACAAAAAAAAACTTTGTAACTGTGGTGATGATGTTAACTAGACTTATTGTAGTTATCATTTCACATGTACAAATATTGAATCGTTATGTTGTACACCTGAAACTAACATGTCATATGTCAATTATATCTCAAAAACAAAACAAAACAAATGCATGGGGGTGCACATATCTTTTTGATATCCTGTTTTCATTCCCTTTGGCTATGTAAACAGGATTGGAATTGCTGAATCATATGATAGTTCTGTTTTTAATTTTTTGAGGAATCTCCACAATGTTTTCCACAGTGGCTGAAGAAATATGTATTCTTGCCAACAATGTACAAGGGTTCCCTTTCTCCACAGCCTCCCCAATGGTGTTATCTCTTGTCTTTTTCATGACAGCCATTCAAATGGCTCTAGGGTAATGTCTTACTGTGGTTTTGATTTGCATTTCCCTAATAGTTAGGATGTTGAGCACCTTTTCATGTACCTGCTGGCCATATAAATGGCTTCTTTGAATAATGTTTATTTAGTTATGCTTGTTTTAAAATCAGATTGTCTTTCTGAATTGTATGAGTTTTTAAATAGATGTTAACCCCTTATCTACTACATGGTTTGCAAATATTTTCTCCTATTCTTTACATCACCTTTTTATTATTTTCATTGTTTCTTCTGTTGTGCAGTGTTTATTAGTTGATGTAGTTCTGTTTGTTGATTTTTGCTTTTGTTGCTTGCACCTTTGATGTTATATCTAAAATATCATTACCATGATCAATATCAAGGAGCTTCTTTCCTATGTTTTCTTCTAGAAACTTAATGATATCTGGTCTTATGGTTAAGTTTTTAATCCACTTTGAATTAATTTTTGTGTGATAGGGGTCCAATTTTTCTGCATGTGATTATCAAAATTTCTCATCACTATCTTTTCCCCACTGTTTGTTCTTGGCTGCCTTGTCAATGACTAGTTGACTATATATGCATGGGTTATTTTCTGGCCTCTGCAATGTGTTCTATTGTGCAGTTTTTATTCCGGTACCATACTGTTTTGATTACTATAGGTTGGTAGTACAGTTTGAAATCAGAAAATCTGATGCCTCTGGCTTTTTCTTTCTTATGATTGCATTGGCTATTCAGGGTATTGATGGTGCCATACAAATTTTAGAATTGTTTTTCTATTTCTGTAAGAAAATGACATTAGAATATTGATGGGGATGGCACTGAATCCATAAATGGCTTTGGATAGTGTGGACATTTTAACAATATCCTATTGGTTTGTGTTTTCTTCATTTCTTTTATCAAAGTCTTATAGTTTTAATAGTACAAATTTTTCACTTCCCTGACCAAATTTATTTCTAAGTATTTTATTGTTTTTCATGCTATTGTGAATGGGATAGTTTTATTGCTTTTTCAGATATTTTATTTTTAATGCATAGAAATGCCACTGATATCTGTATGTTGATTTTTATATCATGCAACTTTACTGAATTCATTCATAAATTCCAACAGTTTTTGGTCAGGTCTCTAGGGTTTTCTGTATAAAGATCATATCATCTGCAAATGATGATTTTACTTCTTTCCATTTTGGATGTCTTTTATTATCTTTGTCATGCGAAACCACTCTAGCTAGGACTTTTAGTACTATGTCAAATAAGAGTGGTAAAAGTAGGCACCTTTGTTATGTTCTTGATCTTATAGGAAAAGCTTTCAGTTTTTGTACTGTTGAGTATAGTATTAGCTGTAAGTTTGTCATACACAGTCTTTATTATGTTGAGGTATGTTTCTTCTACACCCAATTTGTTTCAAATTTTTATCTAAATTCAAATTAGGATCAATGTAATATTAGTTTCAGGTATATAATTCAGTGATTCAACACTTATATATAACAAGTGCTCTCCTTAATCCCCATTACCTATTTAACCCATTTCTGCTGCCCCCACCCCCACATGCACCCACGTCTCCTTCGGTAAACATCAGTTTGTTCTCTATTGTTAAGAGTCTGTTTCTTAGTTTGCCTCTCTTTTTTTTGTCCCATGTTTGTTTTATTTCTTAAATTCCACATAATGAGTGAAGTCATATGGTATTTGTCTTTCTCTGACTGATGTATTTCACTTAGCATAATACTCTTTAGTTCCATCAATGTCTTTGCAAATGGTAACATTTCATTCTTTTTCATGGCTGAGTAATATTCCACCATATATATCACCTCTTCATTATCCATTCATCATTCGATGGACATTTGGATTTTTTCCATTATTTGGCTATTGTTGACAGTGCTGCTATAAACATCAGGGTGCACATATCCCTTTGAATCAGTTTTTTGTTGTTGTTGTTATGTATTCTTTGAGTAAAGACCTAGTAGTGCAATTGCTGGATCATAGGGTAGTTCTATTTTTAACTTTCTGAGGATCCTCTGTACTGTTTTCCAGAGTGGCTGCACCATTTTGCATTCCCACCATCAGTAAAAGAAGATTACCCTTTCTCTGCATCCTTGCTAACAGCTGTTGTTTCCTCTGTTGTTAATTTTAGCCATTCTGACAGGTGTGAGGAGATACCTCATTGTAGTTTTGATTTGTATTTCCGTGATGATCAATGATAATGAGCATCTTTTCATATGTCTGTTGGTCATCTGTATGTTTTCTTTGCCGAAATGTCTATTCATGTCTTCTGCCCATTTCTTAACTGGATTATTTGGGGGGTTTTTTGGTGTTGAGTTTGATAAGTTCTTTATATATTTTGGATACTAACTCTTTATCAGATATGTCATTTGCAAACCTCTTCTTCCATTCTATAGGTTGTCTTTTAGTTTTGTTGATTGTTTCTTTCACTGTGCAGAAGCTTTTCATCTTGATGAAGTCCTGATAGTTTATTTTGCTTTTGATTTCCTTGCCTCAGGAGATATATCTAGTAAGAGGTTACTATGGTTGATGTCAAAGAGGTTGCTGCCTGTTATCTCCTCTGGGATTCTGATGTTTTCCTGTGTCAAATTAGGTCTTTCATCCATTTTGAATTTAGTTTTGTATATGGTATAAGAAAGTGGCCCAGTGTCATTTTTTTGCATGTTGCTGTCCAGTTTTCCCAACATCATTTATTGAAGAGACTGTCTTTTTCACATTTAATATCCTTTCCTGTTGTCAAAGATAAATTGACCATTTAGTTGTAAGTCCTTTTCTGGGTTTTCTATTCTGTTCTTTTGATCTATGTGTCTATTTTTGTGCCAATCATAGTGTTTTGATTACTAGAGCTTTGTAATATAACTTGAAGTCTGGAACTGTGATGCCTCCAGCTTTGATTTTGTTTTTCAAGATTGCTTTACCTATTGGAGATCTTTTGTGGTTCCATACAGACTTTAGGATTGTTTGTTCTAGCTCTGTTAAAAATGCTGGTGGCATTTTGATAGGGATTGTATATAAATGTGTAGGTTGCTTTGAGTAGTATAGACATTTTAACAATATTTGTTCTTCCAATCCACAAGCAGAATGTCTTTCCATTTCTTTGTGTTGTCTTCAGTTTCTTTCATCAGTGTTTTATAGTTTTCAGAGTACAGGTTTTTCATCTTTTTGGTTAGGTTTGTTGTAGGTATTGTATGGTTTTTGGTGCAGTTGTAAATGGGATGGATTCCTTGACTACTCTTTCTGCTGCTTCATTATTGGTGTATAGAAATGCAACAGATTTCTGTATATTGATTTTGTATTCTGTGATTTTACTGAACTTGTGTATCAGTTCTTAGCAATTTTTTGGTGGGGTCCTTTGTATTTTCTGTATAGAATATCATGTTGTCTGTGAAGAGTGAAAGTTTGACTTCTTCCTTGCCAGTTTGGATGCCTTTTATTTCTTTTGTTATCTGATTGCTGAGGCAAGGACTTCCAGTACTGTGTTAAATAACAATGGTGAGAGTGGACATCCTTGTCTTGTTCCTGACCATAAAGGAAAAGCTCTCAGTTTTTTCCCATTGAGGATGATATTAGCTGTGGGTTTTTGTATATGGCCTACATTATGTTGAGGTATGTTCCCTTTATCCCTCTTTTGTTGAGGGTTTTTATCATGAATCAATGTTATACTTTGTCAGATGCCTTTTCTGCATCTGTTGAGAGGATCATGGATCTTTTATTAATGTGTATTACATTGATTGATTTGCAAATATTGAACCACTCTTGCAGTCCAGGAATAAATCCCACTTGATGGTGGTGAATGATTCTTCTAATGTATTATTGTATTCGATTTACTAATATTTCTTTGAGAATTTTTGCAGCCATCTTCATCAGGGATATTGGCCTATAGTTCTTTTTTAGTAGAGTTTTTATCTGGTTTTGGTATCAGGGTAATGCTGGCTTCATAGAATGAGTTTGGAAGTTTTCCTTCTATTTCTATTTTTTTGGATAAGTATTAACTGTTCTTTAAATGTTCAGTAGAATTCCCCTGTGAAGCCACCTGGCCCTGAACTTTTGTATGTTTGGAGATTTTTGATTACTGATTCAGTTTCTTTGCTGGTTAATGGTTTCAAGTTTTCTATTTCTTCCTGTTTTAGTTTTGGTAGTTTATATGTTTCTAGGAATTTATCCATTTCTTCCAGGTTGTCCAATTTGTTGACAAACAGTTTTTCATAATAGTCTCTTATCATTTGTATTTCTATGGTGTTGGTTGTTATTTCTCCTCTCTCATTTGTGATATTTGTGTCCTTTCTCTTTTCTTTTTTGATAAGTCTGGCTAGGGATTTATCAATTTTATTTTTTCAAAGAACAAACTCCTGGTTTCATAGATCTGTTCTATTGTTTTCTGTTTCTTTCTTTTTTTTTTTTTAAGATTTTATTTATTTGACAGAGAAAGACAGCACAAGCAAGGGGAGTGGCAGGCAGAGGGAGAGGGAGAAGCAGGCTCCCTGCAGAGCAGGGTGCCCAATGCGGGGCTCGATCCCAGGACCTTGGGATCATGAACTGAGCCTAAGGGAGACGCTTAACTGACTGGACTGAGCCACCCAGGCACCCCCTTTTTTTCAATTCTATATCATTTATTTCTGCTCTAATCTTTATTATTTCCCTTTTTCTGTGGCTTTAGGCTTCATTTGTTGTTCTTTTTCTATCTCCTTTAGGTATAGGTTAAGTTGTTTATTTGTGATTTTCTTGTTTCTCAAGGCAGATCTGTACTGATAAATACTTCCTTCTTAGGACTGCTTTTGCTGCATCCCCAAGGTTTTAAACTGTTGTGTTTTCATTTTCATTTGTTTCCCTGTATTTTTTTTAATTTCTTTGATTTCCTGGTTGACCCATTTATTGTTTAGTAACATATTGTTTTAACTCCATGTATTTGTGGTCTTTCCAAATTTTTTCTTGAGGTTGACTTTCACAACATTGTGGTCAGAAAATATGCATGGTATGATCTCAATCTTTTGTGCTTTTTGAGGCCTGATTTGTGACCTAGTATGTGACATATTCTGGAGAATGTCCCATGTGCCCTTGAAAAGAATGGTATTCTGCTGCTTTAGGATGGAATGTTCTAAATATATTTAAGGCCATCTTGTCCAGTGTGTCATTCAAAGCCATTGTTTCCTTGTTGATTTTCTGCTTAGATGTTCTTTCCATTGCTGGGAGTGGGGAACTAAAGTCCTCTACTATTATTGTATTATTATCAATGAGTTCATTGATGTTTGTAATTAATTGTTTTACATATTTGTGTGTTCCCATGTTGGGTGCATAAATATTTACAATTGTTAGATCTTCTTGTTGGATACACCCTTTATTATGATGTAGTGCCCTTCTTCATCTCTTTTTAGTCTTTGATTTAAGATCTATTTTGTCTAAGTATTGCTATTCTGGCTTTTTTTTTTCTGATGTCCTTTTACATAACAGATGTGTCTCCATCCCCTAATTTGTTGAGGGTTTTATCATGAAAGGATGGTGTTTTTTAGATACTTTTTCTGCATCTATCAAGATGATTATATGATTTTTATCTTTTACTCTATTAATATGGTGTGTTATATTTACTGATTTGTGTATGTTGAACCATCCTTGGGTACCAGTGATAAATCTCACTTGATCATGTTGTATAATCCTTTTTATGTGTTGTTGAATTTGGTTTGCTAACATTTTATTTAGAATCTTTGTATCTATATTCATCAGGGATATTGTCTATAATTTTCTTGTGTTTTTATATGACATTGATTTCAGGGTGATGCTGGATTCATAAAATGAGCTTGGGAATGATGCCTCCTTTGTAATTTTTTGGAAGAGTTTTGGAAGGATTAGAGTTCACTCTTCTTTAAATGTTTTTGGTCGAATTCATGAGTAAGATGATCTGGTCCAGGGTCTTGCTATGTTGGGAGATTTTGGTTATGGATTCAATCTCCTTACTAGTAATTTGTCTGTTCAGATTTTTCATTTTTTCCCAATTCAGTATGTCAGATTGTACATTTTTAGGAATTTATCCATTTCTACAAAGTTATCCATTGTTTTGGCATGTAATTGTTCATAATAGTCTCTTATGATTCTTCGTATTTCTGTAGTACTAGTTGTAGTGTCTGCTCTTATCTAATGTATTGGGTCTTCTCTTTTTTTTTTCCTTAGTCTACCTAAAGTTTTTTTTAATTTTATCTTTTCAAAAAATGAGTTCTTCACTTTGTTGATGCTTTCTATTAGTTTCTGGTTTCTATTTTATTTATCTCTGCTCTGATCATTGTTCCTTACTTCTGGGAACTTTGAGCTTAGTTTATTCTTTTTCTATTTCATTGAGGTATACAGCTAGGTTGTTCAATTGAAATATTGCTATTTTCTTCTTTTTTAAAAGATTTTATTTATTTATTTGTCAGAGAGAGAGAGAGAGCACAAGCAGGGGTAGTGGCAGGCACAGGGAGAAGCAGGCTCCCTGCTGAGCAAGGAGCCCAATGCAGAACTCTATCCCAGGAGCCTGGGATCATGACCTGAACTGAAGGCAGCTGCTTAACCGACTGAGCCACCTAGGCATCCTGAAATATTGCTATCTTATTGATATTTGCTTTTGTTGCTATAAACTGCCCTCTCAGAACTGCTCTTGTGGCATCCCATAGGCCTTGGTATGTTGTGTTTCCATTTTCCTTTTTTTTTTTTTTTCAAAATTTTTTTATTCCCTTCTGATTTTTTCTTTGACACATTTGTTCAGGAGTGTGTTGCTTAATTTCCAAATACTGTGGATTTTCTAGCTTTCCTCTTGTTGATTTTTATAATTTCATACCATTATGATAAGAAAAGATACTTAGTATATAATTAAAACCTCTTAAATTTCCTAAGACTTGTATGTCATACCATATGGTCTATTCTGGGGAATGTTCCATATGCACTTGAGAAAAGAATGTGTTCTTGTCTGTTGGATGGAAATGCTGTATAAGTGCTTTTTAGGTTTATTTGATCTACTGTATGGTTCAATTCCAATGTTGCCTTGTTGATTTTCTGTCTAGATATTTTATGTTTCTGAAAATGTGGTATTAAAGTCTGCTGCTACTATTGTATTATTCATTTCTCCCTACACATCTGTTTGTATTGCTTAATATATTTATGTGCTCCAGTGTGGGGTTCTTCTATATTTATGATTGTTTTATCACCTTGATGAATTGACCCCTTTATTATATAATAACTTTTTTTGTCTCTTGTTACCATTTTTGGTTTAAAGTATATTTTGTCTGATATAAGTATAGCTAACCTCTCTTTTAGTTTTCACTTACATACTTTGAGCCTATCTACATCCCAAAAGCTGAGGTGATTTTCTTGTAGGCAGCCCATCATTGGGTCTTTTTTTTTTTATTATTATGTTATGTTAATCACCACACATTATATCATTAGTTTTTGATGCAGTGATCCATGATTCATTGTTTGCATATAATACCCAGTGCTCCATTCATTAAGTACCCTCTTTAATATCCATCACCAGGCTAACCCTTCCTCCCCCTCAGAACCCTCAGTTTGTTTCTCAGAGTCCATAGTATCTCATGGTTCATCTCCTCCTCTGACTTCCCCCCTTCATTTATCCCTTCCTACTATCTTCCTTTTTTTTAACATATAATGTATTATTTGTTTCAGAGGTACAGGTCTGTGATTCAACAGTCTTACACAATTCACAGTGCTCACCATAGCACATACCCTCCCCAATATCTATCACCCAGCCACCCCATCCCTCCCACCCCCACCACCACTCCAGCAACCCTCAGTTTGTTTCCTGAGATTAAGAATTCCTCTTTTCAGTGAGATCATATGATACATGTCTTTCTCTGATTGACTTATTTTGCTTAGCATAATACCCTCTAGTTCCAACCACATCATTGCAAATAGCAAGATTTCGGGTTTTTTTGAAGGCTGCATAATATTCCATTGTATATATATATACCACATCTTCTTTATCCATTCATCAGTCGATGGACATCTTGGCTCTTTCCATAGTTTGGCTATTGTGGACATTGCTCCTAGAAACATCGGGGAGCACGTACCCCTTTGGATCACTACATTTGTATCTTTGGGGTAAATACTCAGTAGTGCAATTGCTGGGTCATAGAGCAGCTCTATTTTTAACTTTTTGAAGAACCTCCATACTGTTTTCCAGAGTGGCTGCACTTGCATTCCCACCAACAGTGTAGGAGGGTTCCCCTTTCTCCGCATCCTCGCCAACATCTGTTGTTTCCTGACTTGTTCGTTTTAGCCATTCTGACTGGCGTGAGGTGGTATCTCATTGAGGTTTTGATTTGGATTTCCCTGATGCTGAGTGATGTTGAACACTTTTTCAGGTTTCTGTTGGCCGTTTGGATGCCTTCTTTGGAAATATGTCTGTTCATGTCTTCTGCCCATTTCTTGATTGGATTTCCTGATTTGATTGGATTCTTTGTTCTTTGGTTGTTGACTTTGATAAGTTCTTTATAGATTTTGGATACTAGCCCTTTATCTGATATGTCATTTGCAAATATCTTTTCCCATCCTGTTGGTTGTCTTTCAGTTTTGTTGACTGTTTACTTTGCTGTACAAAGGCTTTTTATCTTGATGAAGTCCCAATAGTTCATTTTTGCCCTTGCTTCCCTTCCCTTTGGCAATGTTTCTAGGAAGAAGTTGCTGTGGCTGAAGTCGAAAAGGTTGCTGCCTGTGTTCTCCTTTAGGATTTTGATGGACTCCTGTCTCACATTGAGGTCTTTCAACCATTTGGAGTCTATTTTTGTGTGTGGTGTAAGGAAATGGTCCAATTTCATTCTTCTGCATGTTGCTGTCCAATTTTCCCCACACCATTTGTTACAGAGACTTTTTTCCATTGGACATTCTTTCCTGCTTTGTCGAAGATTAATTGACCATAGAGTTGAGGGTCCATTTCTGGGCTTTCTATTCTGTTCCATTGATCTATGTGTCTGCTTTTGTGCCAGTACCATACTGTCTTGATGATGACAGCTTTGTCATAGAGCTGAAAGTCCGGAATTGTGATGCCGCAAGCTCTGCTTTTCTTTTTCAACATTCCTCTGGCTATTCGGGATCTTTTCTGGTTCCATACGAATTTTAGGATCATTTGTTCCATTTCCTTGAAAAGAGTGGATGGCATTTTGATGGGGATTGCATTGAATGTGTAGATTGCTCTAGGTAGCATTGACATCTTCACAATATTTGTTCTTCCAATCCATGAGCATGGAACATTTTCCATTTCTTTGTGTCTTCCTCAATTTCTTTCATGAGTATTTTATAATTTTCTGAGTACAGATTCTTTGCCTCTTTGGTTAGATTTATTCCTGGGTATCTTATAGTTTGGGGTGCAATTGTAAATGGGATCGACTCCTTAATTTCTCATTCTTCTGTCTTTTTTTTTTAAGATTTTATTTATTTATTTTAGAGAGAGAATGAGATAGAGAGAGCATGAGAGGGGGGAGGGTCAGAGGGAGAAGCAGACTCCCTGCTGAGCAGGGAGCCCGATGCGGGACTCGATCCCGGGACTCCAGGATCATGACCTGAGCCGAAGGCAGTCGCTTAACCAACTGAGCCACCCAGGCGCCCTCTTTCTTCTGTCTTGTTGTAGGTGTATAGAAATGCCACTGCTTTCTGTGCATTGATTTTATATCCTGCCACTTTACTGAATTCTTGTATGAGTTCTAGCAGTTTTGGGGTGGAGTCTTTTGGGTTTTCCACATAAAGTATCATATCATCTGCAAAGAGTGAGAGTTTGACTTCTTCTTTGCCAATTTGAATACCTTTGATTTCTTTTTGTTGTCTAATAGCTGTGGCTAGGACTTTTGATACTATATTGAATAGCAGTGGTGATAGTGGACATCCCTGCCGCGTTCCTGACCTTAGGGGGAAAGCTCTCAGTTTTTCCCCATTGAGAATGATATTCACTGTGGATTTTTCATAGATGGCTTTTATGATATTGAGGTATGTACCCTCTATGCCTATATTCTGAAGAGTTTTGATCAAGAAAGAATGCTGTACTTTGTCAAATACTTTTTCTGCATCTATTGAGAGGATCATATGATTCTTGTTCTTTCTTTTATTAATGGTATTGTATCACATTGATTGATTTGTGGATGTTGAACCAACCTTGCAGCCCAGGGATAAATCCCACTTGGTCGTGGTGAATAATCCTTTTAATGTACTGTTGGATCCTATTGGCTAGTGTTTTGGTGAGAATTTTTGCATCATGTTCTTCAGGGATATTGGTCTGTAATTTTCCTTTTTGATGGGGTCTTTGTCTGGTTTGGGGATTAAGGTAATGGTGGCCTCATAAAACGAGTTTGGAAGTTTTCCTTCCATTTCTGTTTTTCGGAACAGTTTCAGAAGAATAGGTATTAATTCTTCTTTAAATGTTTGGTAGAATTCCCTTGGGAAGCCATCTGGCCCTGGGCTCTTGTTTGTTGGGAGATTTTTGAATACTGTTTCAATTTCCTTAGTGGTCATAGGTCTGTTCAGATTTTCTGTTTCTTCCTGGTTCAGTTTTGGTAGTTGATACATCTCTAGGAATGCATCCATTTCTTCCAGATTACCTAATTTGCTGTCATATAGTTGCTCATATGTTCTTATAATTGTTTGTATTTCTTTGGTGTTGGTTGTGATATCTCCTCTTTCATTCATGATTTTATTTATTTGGGTCATTTCTCTTTTCTTTTTGATAAGTCTGGCCAGGGGTTTATCAATCTTATCAATTCTTTCAAAGAACCAGCTCCTAGTTCCATTTATCTCTTCTGTTCTTTTGGTTTCTATTTCATTGATTTCTGCTCTGATCTTTATTATTTCTCTTCTCCTGCTGGGTTTATGCTTTACTTGCTGTTCTTTCTCCAGCTCCTTTAGGTGTAGGGTTAGGTTGTGTACTTGAGACCTTTCTTGTTTCTTGAGAAAGGCTTGTATTGCTATATACTTTCCTCTTAGGACCGTCTTTGCTGCATCCCAAAGATTTTGAATAGTTGTGTTTTCATTTTCATTGGTTTCCATGAATTTTTAAAATTCTTCTTTAATTTCCTGGTTGACCCATTCATTCTTTAGTAGGATGCTCTTTAGCCTCCATGTATTTGAGTTCTTTCCAACTTTCCTCTTGTGATTGAGTTCTAGTTTCAAAGCATTGTGGTCCAAAAATACACAGGGAATGATCCCAATCTTTTGGTACCAGTTGAGACCTGATTTGTGACCTAGAATGTGAACTGTTCTGGAGAATGTTGCATGGACACTAGAGAAGAATGTGTATTCCATTGCTTTGGGATGGAATGTTCTGAATATATCTGTGAAGTCCATTTGGTCCAGTGTGTCATTTAAAGTCTTTATTTCCTTGTTGATCTTTTGCTTAGATGATTTGTCCATTTGAGTGAGGGGCATGTAAAGTCCCCTCCTATTGTATTGTTGTTGATGTGTTTCTTTGATTTTGTTATTAATTGCCTTATATAATGGCTGCTCCCATGTTAGGGGCATAGATATTTACAATTGTTAGATCTTCTTGTTGGATAGACCCTTGAAGTAGGATATAGTGTCCTTCCTCATCTCTTATTATAGTCTTTGGTTTAAAATCTAATTTGTCTGATATAAGGATTGCCACCCCAGCTTTCTTTTGGTGTCCATTAGCATGGTAAATGGTTTTCCACCCCCTCACTTTCAATCTGAGGGTGTCTTTGCGTCTAAAATGAGTCTCTTGCAGGCAGCATATCGATGGGTCTTGTTTTTTTTATCCAGTCTGATACCGTGTGTCTTTTGATCAGGGCATTTAGCCCATTTACATTCAGGGTAACTATTGAAAGATAAGAATTTAGTGCCATTGTATTGCCTGGAAGGTGACTGTTACTGTATATTGTCTGTGTTCCTTTCTGGTCTGTGTTACTTTTAGACTCTCTCTTTGCTTAGAGGACCCCTTTCAATATTTCTTATAGGGCTGATTTAATGTTTGCAAATTCCTTTAGTTTTTGTTTGTCCTGGAAGCTTTTTATCACTCTTATTTTCAATGACAGCCTAGGTGGATATAGTATTCCTGGCTGTATATTTTTCTCATTTACTGCTCTGAAAATATCACGCCAGTCCTTTCTGGCCTGCCAAGTCTCTGTGGATAGGTCTGTTGCCAAACTAATGTTTCTACCCTTGTCGGTTACAGATCTTTTCTCTCGAGCTGCTTTCAGGATTTTCTCTTTGTCTCTGAGTCTCGTAAGTTTTACTGTTAGATGTTGGGGTGTTGACCTATTTTTATTGATTTCAAGGGCAGTTCTCTGTGCCTCCTGGATTTTGATGCCTGTTTCCTTCCCCAAATTAGGGAAGTTCTCTGCTATAATTTGCTCCAGTATACCTTCTGCCCCCCTCTCTCTTTCTTCTTCTTCTGGGATCCCTATTATTCTAATATTGTTTCATCTTATGATATCACTTATCTCTTGAATTCTGCCCTCATGATCCAGTAGTTCTTTATCTCTCTTTTTCTCACCTTCTTTATTTTCCATCATTTGGTCTTCTATATCACTAATTCTGTCTTCTGCCTCATTTATCCTAGCAGTTAGAGACTCCATTTTTGATTGAACCTCATTAATAGCCTTTTTGATTTTGACTTGGTTAGATTTCAGTTTTTTTATTTCTCCAGAAGGAGTTTCTCTAGTATCTTCCATACTTTTTTCAAGCCCAGCTAGTATCTTTATAATCGTCATTCTGAACTCTAGTTCCAACATCTTACTAATGTCCGTATTGATGAGGTCCCTGGCAGTCGGTACTGCCTCTTGTTCTTTTGAGGTGATTTCTTCCATCTTGTCATTTTGTCAGAGGAGAATAGATGAATGAGAGAACAAACTGCTAACAGGGTAACAATGACCCTAGGAAAATATACACTAAACAAATCAGAAGAGACCTGAAACTGGGGGAAAAGAAAGGGAAAGAAAGAAAAAAAGAAAAAGATAAAAAAAAAATAAGATGAAATATGATCAGGCTGTTGAATAGATCAGTGCCACACACTAGATTTTGGGCATATTTTGGTCTGTTAGAAGAAATTGCCTTCCAAAATTTTAAAGAAAGAAAAACTTATATATGTACAAAAATTAGGGTAAATACAGTGAAGGGATGGAATATGACTTTTCATGTCATATGTCAAAGATGAAAATTATAAAAGATTTTATAGAAGGAATTGATAAGTTGGTTGAAAAAAGAAAAGAGAAATTAAAAAAAGGGGGGGGGGACAAAATATGATCAGACAGGAGACTAGAACCAAGCCATTCACTAGAGATTTAGTGTATATTTTGGTCTGTTAGAAGCATCTGTATCCCAAAAGTTTAACGAGAACAACTTATATATATACCAAAAATAAGGTTAACTACTATGAAGGGATAGAATATGACTCTAAAAATGAAAAATAAAATAGATTTTTTAAAAAGAGATTGATAAGATGTTGGTTGAACAAGGGAAAAAGAAAAATTCAAAAAAAAAAAAAAGTTAAAAAAAAATTAACTTTGAAAGACTAAGGAATCATGGTAAAAAAGCCACGGAGTCTCTGTGCAGTATTCCCCTAGCGCTGGAGTTCTGCAGTTCTCACTGATCAGTAAACTTGGTCTTGGCTGGCTGTTCTTGCTCATCTTCTGGGGGAGGGGCCTGTTGCCATGGTTCCCAAATGTCTTTGCCTGAGGCGGAAGTGCTCTGCCGTTGCTGGTCCAGGCTAAGTAATCTGCTTGGGTTTGCTTTTGGGAGCTTTTGTTCCCTGCAAGCCTTCTGTACAGCTTTGGGGGACGAGAGTAAAAATGGCAGCCTCCCAATCTCTGCCCCAGAGGAGCTGAGATCTCAGCCCACTCCTCAGTGAGCCCCCAGAGAAAAGCAGTCAATCACTCCCATCTCCCTGGTTTATGGCCACACTCCATGCTCACCCGGCCTGTGACCCAACGTTTCTGTCTCTGGCACACAACCCCATTTGGAGTCTCTAAACCCAACAATCCCTGCGGTGTGCCCCCGTGCTGCTCCTCCCAGGGGAGGAAGGAGAGTCTCCCAGATCTGCTGCTTGTTGGGTCCCTGCTGGAGGAGCAGTGGCCTGACTGTGCCAGGGATCACAGTTTATGGCAACCCCGAGTTGAAAGCGCATGCCTGGCTCCATCTGTGCAGCTGGCTTCCCCGCTCCAATACCTGGGAGCTCTGCCGCACTCAGGCACCCCTGGTCTTTCTGTGACCCCGAGGGTCCTGAGACCACACTGTCTCAGTGAGGGTTCCACCCCCCGCTTAGCCACTGGAGCAACATCCCTCAGCGGAGCCGACTTCTAAAAGTTCCAATTTTATGCCCCACTGCTCTATCACTTGCCAGTAGCGGCAGACGGAGGCCCCCTCCCCTGCCATCTATCCTCCCGAATATCACCTCGGATTCATTTCTCTGCACATCCTAACTTCCAGAAAGTAGTCGCTTTTCTGTTTAGAGAGTTGCTGCTATTCTTTTCTTCGATCTCCTGTTGAGTTTGTAGGTGTTCTGAATGGTTTGATCCCTATCTAGCTGAATTCCTGGGACCAGAGGAAATTTAAGTCTCCTACTCCTCTGCCATCTTGCTCTTCCTCCGTTGGGTCTTATTTTTAATCCATCCAGCCTCTCTGGACTTTGGTTAACTTAGTCATTGTACATTCAAGTTATTAGTGATATGTAAGGACTTAAAAATGCTATCCTATTAATTGCTGCTGCTTTTACATTTTCATTATTTCTTTTGGCCCCTCTTTTTCTGCCTCTCTTTGTAAATTGGTGATTTTTTGGTGGTAATGCTCTTCTCCTTTTCTTTTCCTTTTGGTCATCTATTCTAGGTTTTTGCTTTGTGATTATCATGAGGCTTCCATAAGATATCTTAGAGACAAAATAGTCTATTTCAGGTTGATATGAACTTAACTTTGTCTATAAAAGCTTCATTCTTTTATTCCCTCTTTTATATTTTTTTGATATCATTATTTATCTCTTTTTATGTTGTATGTTTGTTAAATAATTATTTTAATACTCTTTTCCACCTTTGAATTATGGTTAAGTGGTTAACACATCATCCTCTTACAGAATTAATTATCTGACTGTATATTTACCTTTATCAGTGTGTTGTATATTTTCATGTTGTCATGACAATAGCATTTTTTTATTTCAGCTTGGAAAATTTTTTAAAACATTTCTTACAAGGCAGTTCTAGCGGTGATGAACTCCCTCAGCTTTGGATTTTCTAGTATAGTCTTTTTTCTCCTTCATATCTGAAGGATAACTTTAGCACATAGAGTATTCTTGACTAGTGTTTGGTGCTTTTTTTGTTTTTTGTTTTTTGTTTCCTTTCAACACTTTGAATATGTCACTCTATTCTCTCCTGGCCTATAGGATTTCTGCTGAAAAATCCACAGATAGCCCAGTGGAGGTTCCTTTGTAGGTTAAAATCTTATTTGCCCCGTGGCTGCTGTTAGTTTCCTTTTATCTTTGAATTTTGACAGTTTCATTATAATGTGTCTTAGAGAATATCTTTTTACTGCACTAAACTAATAGAGTGATCTTTTAGCTCCATTAACTTGGATGTCCACTTCTCTCCCCAGGTTTGGGAATCTCTGGGTTATTTCTTTAAATAAAATTTCTGCTCCCATCTTCCTCTCTTCTTCTGGATTCCCTATTCTAAATATTTGTTCATCTGATAGAGTTCCATTGATCATGTGAATTTTCTTCACTCCTTTTCACTCTTTGTTGTTGTTCTCCTCTGAGTTATTTCAAGATCCTATAACTCACTTTTCTGTCTTCAATTTGCCTTACTCTACTGCAGATGCTCACTATTGCATTTCTAATTTCATTCGTTGTTTTTTAGATCCAGAATATATGCTTTGTTCCTTTTTGCTAAATATCGTGATTTCACTCTGTTGTCTTTCTGATTTTACTTGTAGCAATTTATATTTCTTAACAACAGGAATTTTGAATTCTTTACCAGATAGAACACAAAGTTCCATGCCTTGGAGCTTGGATATTGAATTATTATCTTTTGGTAGTGACATGTTTCTTTAATTTTTCATGTTCCTTGTAGTTTTGTGTTGCTGCCATCACATTTGAAGAGTAAACACCTCCTTAAATCTTTGCTTCTTATCTTCAGATAGGATATTTTGCTCATTAGTGTTGTAATTCATAGGGGTTTTCTCTGCGTATGTATGGGTATACCTGTTGCACTCTTGTTCCTTCCTGTTGTGGAAGAATTCTTAACCTTTTCTGTCTTCTGTGCTTCTTACAACTCACTGGGCTGTGTATTGGAAACATCTCTTGTTTTCCAAAAGGTGTGCTATAGCTCAGGTTTGTAGCTTCTCCCTTGCCCAGCGACTCGGGTGTTTTCTGAATGCATTTCCTGTTGGCTGGATCTTGCTTTTATGCTGCATTAAGGAGCACACACCAGGAGCTGTGCATGGAGTGGGGGAGATGTGGGATTTGTACTTGAGGTATTGAGGGGTACATATGTACTGACAGGGGGATCCTTGGTTGTGGCACTCCCAGTGACTCATGGGTTGACTTCCTGCTGAGCACAGTCAGCAGGAAATATGTCCCTATAATGCCCTTTGATTTTTTTTTTATTGAGGTATAATTGACTTACAATATTACATTAGTTTCAGGTGTATAACATAGTGATTTGACATTTGTATAAATTGTGGAATGTTTACCACAATAAGTGTAGTAACCATCTCTCACCTTATAAAATTTATACAATATTATATATTATATTCACCATGCTGCATATTATATCCAATGACTTACTTATTTTATAACTGGAAGTTTGTACTTCTTAATTCCCTTCACACCCATTTTGCAACTCTCCTATCTCCTTCCCGTTTGCCAACCACCAGTCTGTTCTTTGTATCTATGAGTTCTGGGTTTTATTTTGTTTTGTTATTGGTTTTATTTTTTAGGTTCCACATGTGAAATCATGCAGTATTTATTTCTTTGTCTGATTTATTTCACTTAGTACAATGCCCTCAAGATTCATCCTTGCTGTTGCAAATAGCAGTCATTCATTCTTTTTCCTGGCTGATTATATTCCACTGTGTGTGTGTGTGTGTGTGTGTGTGTGTGTGTGTGTATGACATCTTTATCCATTCATCCATTGATGGACATAGGCTATTTCCAAATCTTGACTTTTGGAAATAATGTTGCAATGAACATAGGTGTATATACATACATCTTTTTGAAGTAGTGTTTTTAGTTCTTCACATAGATACCCAGTGGTGAAATTGCTGGATCATATAGTAGCTCTATTTTTAATTTTTTGAGGAACTTTCATATTGCTTTCCATAGTGGTTGAACCAATTTACATTCCAACAAACAATGTATGAGGGTTTCCTTCCCCCCCACACATCCTTGTCAACACTTGTCATTTCTTTTTTTTTTTTTTTCAAATTTTTATTTAAACTCCAGTTAGCTAACATACAATGTAATACTGGTTTTAGGAATAGAATTTAGTGATTCATCACTTACATATAACACCAGGTGCTCAACACAACAAGTGCCCCGCTTAATACCCATCACCCATTTAGCCCATCCCCTGCTCACCTCCCCTCCATCAAACCCTCTGTTCCCCATAGTTAATCACTTATGGTTTGTTTCCCTTTCTTTTTTTCCTCTTCTCCTATGTTCATGTTTTGTTTCTTAAATTCCACATATGAGTAAAATCATATGGTATTTGTCTTTCCCTGACTCATTTTGCTTAGCATAATACACACTAGCTCCATCCATGTCATTGCAAATGGCAAGAGTTCATTCTTTTTGATGGCTGAGTAATATTCCATTGTGTGTATATATGTATATATGTATATATGCCTTATCTTCTTTACTAGTCATTCTGGCAGTTGTAAGATGACATCTCATTGTGGGTTTGATTTGCATTTCCCTGATAACTAATGATGTGGAGCATTGTTTCATGTGCCTGTTGGGCATTTATAAATCTTTGGGGAAAAAATGTTCAGATGATCTGCTCATTTTTAAATTGGATTATTTGTTGTTACTGAGTTGTATGAGTTTCTTATGTATTTTGGATATGAACCCCTTATCAAATAAATGATTTGGAAGTATCTTCCTACATTCAGTCACTTGCCTTTTGTTTTGCTGATGGCTTCCATTGTTGTGCAGAAGCTTTTTAGTTTGATGTAGCCCCATCTGTTTATTTTTGCTTTTGTTTCCTTTGCCTTTGGAATCAAATCTAAGAGCACATCACTAAGGTGTCGAGGCACATACTGCACATATTTTCTTCTAGGAGTTTTATGGTTTCAGGTCTGACTTTCAAGCCTTTAGTCCATTTTGAGTTAAATTTTATGTCTAGGGTAAGATAGTGGTCCATTTTCATTATTTTGCATGTTGCTGTTCAATTTTTACAATAACATTTATTGAAGGGACTGTCCTTTCTCCATTGTATATTCCTGTCTCCTTTGTCATAAATTAGTTAACCGTATATGTGTGGGTTTATTTGGGGGCTTTGTAATTTCTTTCATTGATCTGTGTGTCTTTGTTTATACCAAATATCATACTGTTTTGATTATTATAGCTATGTAGTATTGCTTGAAATAAGGGAACGTGCTACCTCCAGCTTTGTTCTTCTTCAAGATTTTTTGGATATTTCATGTCTTTTGTGGCTCCATACAAATTTAAAATTAGTTCTAGTTATGTGAAAAGTGTCATTGGAATTATGATATAGATGGCATTGAATCTGTAGATTGCTTTGGGTAGGATGAATGTTTTAACAGTACTAATTCTTTTAATCCATGAGGATGGAATGTCTTGCTGTTTATCTGTGTCTCCTTCAATTTCTTTCATCAGTGTCTTACAGTTTTTAGTGTGTAGGTTTTTTACCTCCTTGGTTAAATTTATTCCTAGGTACCTTATTCTTTTTGATGCAATTGTAAATGGGATTGTTTTCTAAATTTCTGTTTCTGCTACTTATTAATTTATAGAATGGTTAAAATCAATAACACAAGGAACAAGTGTTGGTGAGGATGTGGGGAAAGGGGAACACTCTTACACTATTGGTGAGAATTCAAACTGGTGCATCCACTCTGGAAAACAGTATGAAGATTCCTCAAAAAGAACTATCCTATGATCCAGCAATTGCAGTACTAGGTATTTATGGATACAAAAGGATACCAAAGGATACAAAAATACTAATTTGAAGAGATACATTCACCCCAGTGTTTATAGCAGCATTATCAACAAGAGCCAAATTAAGGAAAGAGTGCAAATATCCATCAACTGATGAGTGAATAAAGAAGATGTGTGCGTGTATATATGGAATATTAGCCATAAAAAGAATGAAATCTTGCCATTTGCAGCAATGTTTATGGAGCCAGAGAGAATTAATGCTAAGTGAAATGTCAGTCAAAGACAAATACCATATGATTTCACTCTTATGTGAAACTGAAGAAACAAAACAAATGATCATGGATGAAAAAAAAAGAGAGAGGCAAACCAAGAAACAGACCCTTAACTATAGAGAACAAACTTAGGGAGGTGGGTTAAATAGGTGATGGGTATTAAGGAGGACACTTGTGATGAGCACTGGATGTTGTATGTAAGTATTGAATTACTAAATTGTACACCTGAAATTAATATTACACTGTGTGTTAACTAACGAATTTAAATAAAAACTTAAAAGAAGTGCAACAGATTTTTTATATTGATTTTGTATTTTGCAACCTTACTGAATTCACTCATTAGTTCTAACAATTTCTTTGTGGAGTCCTTTGGGTTTTCTATATATAGTATGTCATTTGCAAATAGTGAAATTTTTACTTCTTCCTTTCTTATTTGGATGTCTTTTATTTCTTTTTCTTGCCTAATTTCTGTGTCTAGGACTTCCAATACCATGTTAAATAAACTGGTCATAATTGGCATCCTTGTCTTATTCCTCATATTAGAAGAAAAACTTAGAGCTTTTCACATTGAGTAAGATATTAGCTGTGAATTTGTCATATATGGTCTTTATTATATACAGTCCCTCTATACCCACTTTTTTCAGAGTTTTTATCATGAATGGATATTGAATCTTCAGATGCTTTTTTTTTTTTTTTTTTCATTTCTAGAGAATACCATATCATTTTCATCCTTTGGTACATTAATGGGTTGTATCACGTTGATTGATTTGTAGATGTTGAGCCATCCTTTTATCTCTGGAATAAATCCCAGTTATTCATGGTGTTTGATTTTTTTTTTTAAGATTTTATTTATTTGAGAGAGAGAGAGAGGGAGGGGCAGAGGGAGAGGGATACGAGGAGACTCCCCACTGAGCATGGAGCCCGCCCCAGGGCAGGGGGAGGGGTGCCTCAATCCCAGGACCCTGAGATCATGACCTGAGCTGGTCAGACACTTAACTGACTGAGCCACCCAGGCACCCTAGTGTTTGATATTTTAATGTTGGAAGGTTTTTTTTGTTTTGTTTTTTGTTTTTTTTTAAAGATTTATTTATTTATTTATTTATTAGAGAGAGAGCGAGAGAGAGCATGGGGGGGGGGAGGTCAGAGGGAGAAGCAGACTCCCCACTGAGTGGGGAGCCCAATGTGGGACTCGATCCTGGGACTCCAGGATCATGACCTGAGCCGAAGGCAGTCGCTTAACCAACTGAGCCACCCAGTCGCCCAATGTTGGAAGGTTTTTAATTAGTGATTCAGGATCCTTACTAATCTTTCCACTTAGATCTATTTCTTCATGGATCAGGCTTGCAAGAGTGTAAGTTTCTAGGAATTTATCTATTTCACTAGGTTATCCAATTTGTTAGTATATAATTGTTTATAGTACTCTTTTTTGTTTGTGTTTGTACTCTTGATTTTTTTGTTTGTTTGTTTCTTTGGTATCATTTGTTCTCCCTTTTCATTTCTGATTTTATTTGAGCCCTAGTTCTTTTCTTCTTGGCATTTCTAGTTAAATGTTTTCCAATTTTATCTTTTCAAAAAACTAGCTCTTAGTTTTATCGATCTTTTCTATTGTTGTTTTAGTATTTTATGTATTTCCACTCTGATTTTTTTTATTTTATTCCTTATACTAAGTTTGGATTTTGTTCTTCTTTTTCTAGTTCCTTTTAGGTGTAAAGTTAAGTTGTTAATTTGAAATTACTCTTATTTCTTGAAGTAGGCCTGCATCACCATTAACTTTCCTCTTAGAACCACTTTACTGCATTCCATAGATTCTGGTATGTCATATTTCAGTTTTCATTTGTCTATAGGTATTTTGTTTTTAATTTCTCCTTTGATTACTTCATGACACAGTAGTTGTTTGGTAATATGAAGTTTAATTTCCACATAATTGTAGCTTTTCCAGTTTTCTTATAATTGATTTTTAGTTTCATACTATTATGGTTGGAAAAGATGCTTGATATGATTTCAGTCTCCTTAAATTTATTGAGACTTGTTTTGTGGCCTATCCTATCCTGGATAAAGTTTCATGTGAACTTGAGAAGAATGTGTATTTTGTTGTTTTTAGATGGAGTGTTCTATATATATCTATTAAGTCTATCTGGTCTCATGTGTTATTTAAGGCTGATGTTTTCTTACTGATTTTCTGTTTGGATGATCTATCCATTGTTGTAAGTGGGGTGTTTAAATCCCCTATTATAATTGTATTACTGTCATCTTTTTCCTTCAGGTCTGTTAATCTTTGCTTTGTAGATCTTGGTCCTTCTAAATTATTATGTGATTTATAAATATCTTCTTGTTGAATTGATCCAATTTTGCCTTTTATTACAGCCTTTATTTTGATTTTTATTTATTTATTTTTAAAGATTTTATTATTGAGAGAGTGAGAGACAGCGAGCATGGAGGTAGGGACAGAGGGAGAAGCAGACTCTCCACAGAGCAAGGATCCTGACATGGAGCTTGATCCCAAGACCCTGAGATCATGATCTGAGCTGAAGGCAGATGTTTAACCAACTCAACCACCCAGGTGCCCCTACAGTCTTTCTTTGAAATTCTATAATCTCTTATATGGTTATAGCTATCTAAGCTTTCTTTTTGCATGGAGTATATTTTTCCATTCCTTTACTTTTTTTTTTTTTTTTTTTAAGATTTTATTTATTTATTTGACAGAGAGAGAGATAGCGAGAGCAGGAACACAAGCAGGGGGAGTGGGAGAGGGAGAAGCAGGCTTCCCGCCGAACAGGGAGCCCGACGCGGGACTCGATCCCAGGACCCCGGGATCATGACCTGAGCCGAAGGCAGACGCTTAACGACTGAGCCACCCAGGCGCCCTCCATTCCTTTACTTTTGATCTGTATGTGCCCTTAGATCTCAAGTGAGTCAGTTGTAGGCAGTATATACATGTGTCTTATTTTTTTAATCATACAACCACTTTGTCTTTTGATTGGAGAATTTTTTCCATTCACTTTTTTTTTTTTTTTTTTTTTACTTTTAAAGTAATTATTGATACGTATGTACTTATTGCTGTCTTGTTCATAATTTTCTGGCTGTTTTTGTGGTTCTCTGTTTCTTATTTACTTTCGTCTTTTCTGGTTTTATGAATTTCTTTAGTGTTATGTTTAGATTCCTTTCTTATTTTGTGACTGTGTGTTTACTATAAGATTGTGATTTGTGGTTACTGTGTGGTTTACATATATCAGCCTATGAATATAAGTTTAAGTTGATAGTGACAAATTTAAACATATTCCAAAACTCTAAATTTGTTTCCCTGCCACCCCCTGCCATGTCTCTGTGGGTATTTCAGCTTTCCCCTGCCCCTGTAGCTGATGCTCCCAGAACTTCCTCACATATAGTTTAGACACTTTTCAAACTGCTATTTTTTGCTGGGCTGCAGGGCAAATGAGAACTCATGTGAACCCTCCAAGAGGAGAATCCTGGTTTCCTACAGCATTTTGGGGCCCCTGGACACCAGCCCCTTTGGTTTTCCAAGCCAGATATTCTGTGTCCTGTCGTACCCATGCAGAACCCTGGTGTCAACTCCTTGCTCCTCCTGGAGAAGAACCTGTCTCATCAGACATTTTCCTATTGTATGCCATTGCACTGGGGGTGTTTTTGCTTTTTTTTTTTTTTTTTTGGTGAGACTTTGTGTGCCTTTCCTACTTTTCTCCATGTGGTCTCTTTATCCTCTGTTGCACAGAACCTTATATCTAATTTTCAGATCTTTTTTGGAGGGAAATGATCCACATGTAGTGGTAGATTTGGTGTGTTTTTGCAAGGAGGTGAGTTTAAGATCTTTTATGCTGTCATCTTGGACTGCCCTTCCTCTGCAGATTCCTTTGGTATCTTTATCTGCCTCTTTCTTGATTTTCCCCCCCCTTGTCATGAAGGTTTTGTCTTAGTACTCTTGGTGCCACTTGTGAGGAATGGACTTCTCCAGCTGCATTCTGCACTACAGTAGTCAAGCGCTCACCACTGTCTTTTTCCCCTGCAGAAGAGGTCACTGCTGCCTGATAGTTCAGCCCATGCAGTATTGCCTTTGGGGTGTGGGGATGCTGGTAAATTAATTCTTATTATCTCAACTACATCCAAACTTTTTTTTCCCCTCTACCATTATGTGCTGGAATCTTCCTTTGGGAAGGCTGGATTTGTTTAAGTTCCCTGTCTTCTTTGCCAGTCTGTCCAGGACAGCACTCCCTCGGTTTTTCTCTGAGTGTAGTGAGAGGGTTTTGGGCAAGTTCACCACACTTCTGTTTTCAAAGCCCAAACTGAGGTCTGTCTGCATATTACAAAATGTGCAGGTGGGCAAAACTTTTCCTGGCTGCCTTGGCATATGGTGCTAAATCCTAGAATTCTCACAAATACACTTTTTTCCCTTTCTGTGGATGGATTAGTAATTCTACTTTGAAAAACTAGCACAAAAAGGAAAAACATCTTATGCCACCACCATGCCTATGTCACTTTCTCCAGTTTCTCCATTTAACAGTTCAATTTGGCCTATTCTGAAGCTTGAAAAAAATGAATAGCACCTCACAGTGTAATAGTACAACCTTAATGTTGGGGACCTACCCCTTAAGGTCCCTATATCCAAAATTATTAAATTACTGACTTCATCTAATCTGGTAAATACTTTGCTATCATAGATTTAGTTAATATTCTCTATTTAGTACATTTCAACAGCCTCTCAAATGCAGTTTGCCTTCACCTTTGAAGGACAACAAAATCTATTTACCTATCGTTCCCTTGGGTACTTCAACAGCCATGCCATTACACACAATTTTTGTAGACAAGATCTTTTTTTTTTTTTTAACAGTGGTGTATGTTGTATTATTATTATTATTTTTTAACATATAATGTATCATTTGTTTCAGAGGTACAGGTCTGTGATTCAATTAACAACATCCAATTTTCTCCAAGAGCCTAGATATACACTGTACAACAAACTGATGAGCTCTTCATTTGAAAAGTTCTTTGATCCACTTATTTAGAGCATAAAAATAATCACAGAGGGACCTTATAAAAGGGAGCTTGGCCCACACATAGTGCAAAGTCCCACCACCTCAGTTGAACCTCTGATAATTATTTAAGTTGAAGACCACTCCATCACTGAGACTGTCAAGAAATAACTATCAACCCTGCCAGCACTTAAACCTTTAAAATAAGCCCAACATCTTCTAGGCCTTTTTTGGGTTCTGGAGGCAACATATTCCTCACTTGTAAATTTTCCTTAAGCCTAACTATACTAGTTTTCCCAATTTGTTCATCTTAAATAGGGCCCCATATAATAAAAAGCTCTGGAATCTGTCCAAATTGCAACATACCTGATACTTCCCAAGAAATTCCTGCACTGTAGAGGTATTAGCAACCCCCTCTCATGCCTCCTGTAGTCTCTGGACCACCCCAATAGCCATAGTTGCTAGTGGATTTCTGGTGCAAGAAAATGCCTTCCTTGGCACCATGCTATACACCATTACAGTGGCAATTGCTGATCACATTTTGGGCTCTCCTGGAGATGGAGGTTATCACAGGCCCTGAGTCCATGACCCTCTGTGCTCAGCTGCCCATTATGTCTTGGGTCATGGAAGCTTCACCCCACAAACTCAGTATGTACATTGAAGCTTCCTGGCTAAAATGGAGGTGACATGTACAGGACAGAGCCAAACCTGTGCCCTATGGTACATCCCATTTGCAAGAGCAAGTAGTCTCCTCTCAGTCCCTTGCTAGATGTTATAGTGTTCAAGGAGGTCGCTTCTCTCCCAGGGCCCTTGAATGCTTGAGTTCCCTTGGGACCAACTGAGTGAATGGCAAAGGGAGTGTATATACTTTAGAGATGGCAGTGTTATCATTACATGTGATGTAGCTCACTGGAGAGCTACTGCTTTTTATCCTTTAATTGGGTCATCTCCGATAAAGAACAGGCCCCAAAGGTCAGAATACTGGATAAGCTTTAGGCTGTCATCTGAGCACTGGATGTGTTGGCCAACTGTCAGCCCCATCTGTGAATTTTTACAGATGCTTGGGCTATTGCCAATGGTCAGGCCAACTATCTGGCCAATGACAGCAACAATAATTCCTTGTCCAAAGTTTCCCACTTTGGGGTAAAAGAAAAAAAAAACAACTCTGGGAATCTCTTGCCTCACAAATACCCCAAGTATAAATCAAGCTCATACAAGTCTCTGTACACATTAAAACCACAATGCAAGTCCTTATCAGGACACTTTTTATTTCTTTTTAAGTTCTCTATATTATTGATAGTGACCAAAGAATACATTTTACCTTACAAAATATCCAATGCTAAGCTTTTGAATAAGGTAGTAATAGAACTTTCACATCCTTTACTGACCTCAATATACAAGACCTCACAGAGTGCTAATAATGGCTTATTCTAGTTCAAATTTAATTAAATAGAACATAGCACATTTCAGTCATGAAACATTGGGGTTAAGCTGTAACGAAAAGTCTGACTCCATTTATGATGTTTGACTGCTGACAGCTTTCAAGCCTCACTCCCTACTGCCTTACGTCTTAGCTCATATTCTGTCAAGTCACTAAGATAGCCCACCCACTCCCTCCTTTGGTGCTGGTAGGAAATTCAAACAACACAAGTTCCAGCCTGTGCATGGAAACCCTCAGCACATCCCCATCCTTTAACCAAAATGCAATCCATACCAATCTCCCTTCCCTGCTCCATCTCAAGCCATTTTTTGACCTGCTTGGAAGGTTGCTTTGGCTCACCCCAGAAAGCCTCATTATATATAAGTAATATACTTTTCATACCTTCTTGATGTGTGTGTGTGGTATCATCAGTCTCAATATTCAAGCCAAATTGTGGGGGCAGTGTGGTTCATCCCAGCTCTGAGGATTGCCTACAACAATCCTCGATCAACAATCCACTTGCTTAGGTCCACCAAGACTTAAAGAAACCATGAGACCTAGAAAATGTGGCACAAAAGAAGAGGTGGTAAGTCTTTTTCTCAAAATCCTTTGATACTATTTTTTTTAAGATTTTATTTATTTATTTGAGAGAGAGAGTGAGAGAGAGAGCATGAAAGGGCAGAGGGTCAGAGGGAGAAGCAGACTCCCTGCCGAGCAGGGAGCCCAATGCGGGGCTCGATCCCAGGACCTTGGGATCATGACCTGAGCCAAAGGCAGTCACTTAACCAACTGAGCCACCCAGGCGCCCTCCTTTGATACTATTTTTTTGAACCATATGGTCTAACCCAACAACAAATATCTTTTTGGCAGTGCCCTGCCACTCTTGACTTTGCTATACAGTACCAGAGAATGTTTCGCTAG
The DNA here is from genome assembly GCF_011800145.1 of Mirounga leonina. Classification (NCBI taxonomy): domain Eukaryota; kingdom Metazoa; phylum Chordata; class Mammalia; order Carnivora; family Phocidae; genus Mirounga; species Mirounga leonina. The sequence goes on from NW_023270839.1 coordinate 22,381,803, forward strand.
AAAGTTTAATAGTCAGCAAACATTATTTAGAGCTGTTGTTAGTATTCCAGTATAGGCAACCCACAGAGGGGGGTTGCCTCAGAGCAACCTCAGAGATGGAATGAATGAAATCCTGGGAGGATTAGATGGTTATGGACATCTGTTGAATATGAATGAGTAACTGGTCACTTATGTAGCTGTCTAAACCTAGTTGTGCTGTTCATTTCCACCATGGTTCATTCAAGACGTTGACTATGGTCCTCAGGGATTCTTGACAGAATCATAGCAAGAATGACAATTGTTACTGTATCACCATCCATGGCCCTCTCACCTGGGCTGAGGGATTGATTACCCAAGATAATACTTCAGTGTCATATCAAGGAATAACATGGGATGTATTTGTTTTTTATACTTACTTTTCTTCAGGTAGTCAGAGCAGTGTGTTGCTATACCAAGGTGGTGCTTTCCTGCATGGTTTATATAAAAATTGGCAGAAGCAAAATACACTAACACAAGCACACATCAGAATTTCATTCCTGCTGTTTCCCCATCTGCAGTAGTAGCTTGTCAAAAGCCAGTGATTTAAGCATCATCCCAGTGTCCTGGTGGAATATACTTTTCTAGAACATGTATAGTTTAATTAGGGGGTGAAAACAAAATAAAGGAATATTAAGTATTCAGAGAGAAGAGCAGGCTCATTCTCAGGAAATGTTATTTCACAGATATGGTACCATACTTTTACAGAAATACTGATTCCTCTATCAGGACATACCCAAGTAAGAATTTTATGAAGTTTTTCATAAGGAATATCTGGCCTGAAACTTCCTCAAAAGTTGTTTTTTTTTTTTTAATTGTGTATGCCCATTATCAATATAGGGTTCAATTTTGGAATAAATTCTTTACATAATTTACAAACTGACCTTAACTATCTAATCAGAACTTTTACCTTAAATATATTTTTATTTTTATTTATTTATTTTTAAAGATTTTATTTATTTATTTAACAGAGAGAGAGACAGTGGGAGAGGGAACACAAAGATAGCACAAGCAGGGGGAGCAGCAGAGGGAGAGGGAGAATCAGGCTCCCCGCTGAGCAAGAAGCCTGATGCGGGGCTTGTTCCCAGGACCCTGGGATCATGATCTGAACCGAAAGCAGACACGTAACGAACTGAGCCACCAGGTGCTCCAGAAAAATTCTTAAAATAAAACAAAGCAGGACTTTGGTTGACTGAGATCACAAGATTTTAAAGAATTAAGTAAAAACCAAAGGTAAAAAAAAAATGGAAGTTACACAATGGAATCTTTTTGTTGTTGAGATAATAGTGTATGTTGTTTGCCTTTATTACTTTTCAAATGATGAATCTTATAGAAAAGTGATGCATCTTCACTATTCATATTTACTTTTCTGAGGAATCAGTGTTGCCCAGCTTTTAAGAATACAGGCTCAAGGTCAATTGACATAGATGAATCCAGAATCTGTTGCTTCTAAAATGTGCAAACTTATGTTCATCTGTAAATTGGGGTTAATCATGAGGTGCTTGTGGATTATTTTGTTTGTTTTAAGTTTTTATTTAAATTCTAGTTAACAATGTAATATTATTTTCAGGAGAATTTAGTGATTCATCCCTTATTATGTAACACCTAGTGCTCATCAAATCAAGTGCCCTCCTTAATACCCATCACCCTTTTAGCCCAACCCCTGCCCACCTCCTCTCCTGCAACCCTCAGTTTATTCTCTATGGTTGAGTCTCTTTTATGGTTTCCCTATCTCTTTTCCCCCCTATGTTCATCTGTAGTGTTTCTTAAATTCCAAATATGAGTGAAATCATGTGGTATTTGTTTTTCTCTGACTTATCTTGATTAGAATAATACACTCTAGCTCCATCCACATCATTACAAATGGTAAGATTTCATTCTTTTTTTTATGGGTGAGTAATATATTCCATTGTACATATATGTATATACATCACATCACATCTTCTTTATCCATTCATCAGTCAATGGACATTTGGGCTCTTTCCATAGTTTGGCTATTGTTGATAATGCTACTATAAACATTGGGGTACATGTGCCCCTTCCAATTAGTATTCTTGTATTCTTTGGGTAAACACCTAGTAGTGCAACTGCTGGGTCATAGGGTAATTCTATTTTTAACTTTTTGAGGAACCTCCATACTGTTTCCCAGAGTGGCTGCAACAGTTTGCATTCCCACCAACAGTGTAAGAGTGTTCCTCTTTCTCCACATCCTTGCTAACACCTGTTGTTTCCTGTATTGTTATTTTACCCACTCTGACAGGTGGGAGGTGGTATCTCATCATGGTTTTGATTTGTATTTTCTGATGGTGAGTGATTTTGACCATATTTTTATGTGTCAGCCATCTGTATGTCTTCTTTGGAAAAATGGCTATTCATGTGTTCTACCTATTTCTTAACTGGATTATTTGGGTTTTTGGGGGGTGTTGAGTTTGATAAGTTCTTTATATATTTTGGATACTAATCCTTTATCAGATAACACATTTGCAAATCCCTTCTTGCATTCTGTAGGTTATCTTTTAGTTTTGTTGATTGTTTCCTTCACTGTGGAGAAGCTTTTATCTTGATGAAGTCCTAACAGTTCATTTTTGCTTTTGTTTTCCTCGCCTCTGGAGATGTGTCAAACAGGTTGCTGTCTGTGTTCTCTGAGATTTTGATGTTTTCCTGTGTCACAATTAGGTCTTTCATCCATTTTGAATTTAGTTTTGTGTCTGGTGTAAAAAAATGGTCCGGTTTCTTTTTTTTTTTTTTGCATGTTGTTGTCCAGTTTCCCCAACACCATTTTTTGAAGAGACTGTTCCACATTTGATATTTTTTCCTGCTTTGTTGAAGATTAATTGACCACATAGTTGTGGGTCCATTTCTGAGTTTTCTATTCTGTTCCATTGATCTATGTGTCTGTTTTTATGCCAATACCATACTGTCTTGGTGATTACAGCTTTGTAATAGAGCTTGAAGTCCAGAATTGTGATGCCACCAGCTTTGGTTTTCTTTTTCAACCTTCCTTTGGCTATTCAGGGTCTTTTCTGGTTTCATTCTTTTCTCTTTCCATGCAAATTTTAGGATTATTTTTTCCAGCTCTGTGAAAAATGTTGATGGTATTTTTATAGGGATTGCATTGAATGTGTAGATTACTCTAGGTAACATAGACATTTTACCAATATTTGTTCTTCCAGTCCATGAGCATGGAACATTTTTCCATTTATTTATGTCTTCCCTCAGTTTCTTTCATGAGTGTTCTATAGTTTTCAAAGTACAGATCCTTTCCCTCTTTAGTTAGGTTTATTCCAGATATCTTATGGTTTTTGGTGCAGTTGAAAATGGAATCGACTCCTTAATTTCTCTTTCTTCTGTCTCATCTTTAGTGTATAGAAATGCAACTGATTTTGTGCATTGATTTTATATCCTGCCACTTTGCTGAATTCCTGTGTGCATTCTGGAAATTTTGGGGTGGAATCTTTTGGGTTTTCCACATAGAGCATCATGTCATCTGCAAAGAGTGAGAGTTTGACTTCTTCTTTGCAGATTTGTATGCCTTTTATTTCTTTTTGTTGTCTGATTGCTGAGGCTAGGACTTCTAGTACTATGTTGGACAAAAGTGGTGAGAGTGGGCATCCCTGTCATGTTTCTGACCTTAGGGGGGAAAGCTTTCAGTTTTTCCCCATTGAGAATGATATTTGCTGTGGGCTTTTCATAGATGGCTTTTATGATATTGAGGTATGTTCCCTCTATCCCCACACTGTGGAGACTTTTAATCAAGAAAGGATGTTGTACTTTGTCAAATGCTTTTTCTGCATCTATTGAGAGGATCATATGGTTCTTATCCTCTTTTATTTATGTACTGTATCACTATTGATTGATTTGTGGATGTTGAACCACCCTTGCAGCCCAGGAATAAATCTCACTTGGTCCTGGTAAATAATCCTTTTCATGTACATTTGGATCCTATTGGCTAGTATCTTGGTGAGAATTTTTGCATCCATGTTCATCAGGGATATTGGTCTGTAATTCTTATTAGTGGGGCCTTTGTCTGGTTTTGGGATCATTGTAATGCCAGCCTCATAGAATTGGGAAGTTTTCCTTCCATTTCTATTTTTTGAAATAGCTTCAGAAGAATAGGTATTAATTCTTCTTTACTTGTTTGGTAGAATTCCCTTGGGAAACCATCCAGCCCTGGACTCTTGTTTGTGGGGAGATTTTTAATTACTGCTTCAATTTCCTTAGTGGTTATGGGTCTGTTCAGGTTTTCTATTTCTTCCTGTTTTAGTTTTGGTAGTTGATACATCTCTAGGAATGCATCCATTTCTTCCAGATTGCCTAATTTGTTGGCATGTAGTTGTTCATTGTCATGACACACTGTTCTGTTCTTATAATTGTTTGTATTTCTTCAGTGTTGGTCATGATCTCTCCTCTTTCATTCATGATTTTATTTGGATCCTTTCTCTTTTCTTTTTGATAAGTCTGGCCAGGGTTTTATCAATCTTATTAATGCTTCCAAAGAACCAGTTCCTAATTTTGTTGATCTGTTCTATTCTTCTTTTGGTTTCTATTTCATTGATTTCTGCTCTAATCTTTATTTATTCTCTTCTCCTGCTGGGTTTAGGCTTTATTTGATGTTCTTTCTCCAGCTCCTTTAGGTGTAAGTTAGGTTGTATATTTGAGACCTTTCTTATTTCTTGAGAAAGGCTTGTATTGCTATAGACTTCTTTCTTAGGATTGCCTTTGCTGCATCCCTAAGGTTTTGAACAGTTGTGTTTTCATTTTCATTTGTTTCCATGAATTTTTTAAATTCTTCTTTAATTTCCTGGTTGACCCATTCTTTAGGAGGATGCTCTTTAACCTCCATGTATTTGAGTTCCTTTCAAATATCCTCTTGGGATTGAGCTCAAGTTTCAAAGCATGTGGTCTGAAAATATGCATGGAATAAGCCTGACCTTTTGGTACTGTTTGAGACCTGATTTGTGACCCAGTATGTGATCTATTCTGGAGAATGTTCCATGTACACTTGAGAAGAATATTCTGTTGGTTTAAGCATCCCCTCACTTTCATTCTGCAGGTGTCTTTAGGTCTAAAATGAGTCTCTTGGGGCGCCTAGGTGGCTCAGTCATTAAGCGTCTGCCTTTGGCTCAGGTCATGATCCCAGGGTCCTGGGATCGAGCCCCGCATCGGGCTCCCTGCTCCGCAGGAAGCCTGCTTCTCCTTCTCCCCCTCCCCCTGCTTGTGTTCCCTCTCTCGCGCGCTCTCTCTCTCTGTCAAATAAATAAATAAAATCTTTAAAAAAAATAAAAAAAATAAAAAAATAAAATGAGTCTCTTGTAGGCAGCATATAGATGGGTCTTTTTTTTTTAATCCATTCTGATACCCTGTGTCTTTTGATTGGAGTATTTTGTCCATTCACATTCAGAGTGATTAATGATGGATAAGAATTTAGTTCCATTGTATTACCTGTGAAGTCATTGTTTCTGGAGATTTTCTCTGTTCCTTTCTAGTCTTTATTTTTGGTCTTTCTTTTGCAAAGAGTCCCCTTTAATATGTCTTTCAGGACTGGTTTAGTGGTCACAAACTCCTTTAGTTTTTGTTTGTCTGGGAAACTCTTTATCTCTCCTTCAATTCTGAATGATAGCCTTGCTGGATAAAGTATTCTTGGCTGCATATATTTCCCATTCAATATGTTGAATATATCATGCTACCCTCTTCTGGCTTGCCAAGTTTCTGTGGAGAGATCTGCTAACCTTATTTGTTTTCCCTTGTAGGTTAGGGATTTCTTTTCCCTTGCTGCTTTCAGTATTCCTTCCTTATCTCTGTATTTTGCAAATTTTACTACGATATGTCTTGGTGTTGGCCTACTTTTGTTCATTTTGATGGGAGTTTTCTGTGCCTCCTGGATTTAGATGTCTGTTTCCTTCCCCCAAATTATGGAAGTTTTCAGCTATAATTTGCTCAGATAAACCTCTGCCTCTTTTTCCCTCTCATTATTGTCTTCTGAGATCCTATGATATGAATGTTGTTATGCTTTATTGAGTCACTGAGTTCCCTAAGTCTACATTCATGATCCAATACTTATCTTTCCCTCATCTTTTCAGCTCATTATTTTCCCTAATTTTACCTTCTATATCACTTATTTATTCCTCTACTTCTTCATCCTTGTTGTCATTACATCCAGTTGGTTTTGCATCTTGGTTATAGCATTTTTTATTTCAGCCTGACTAGTGTTTAGATCTTTTATCTCTGCAATAAGAGACCCCCTGGTGTTTTCTATGCTTTCAAGCCCAGCTAGTATCCTTGTGATTGATGTTTTAAATTCTGGTTCAGGCATATTACTTATATATGTTTTGATTAGATCCCTGACCATGACCTCTTCTTGTTCTTTCTTTTGAGATGAATTGCTCCCTCTTGGCATCTTGTCTAAGTCTCTGTCTTCTGTGTTAGGAAAACCTGTTATGTTTTCTGCTCCTGAGAGTAATGGCTATATTAAGAAGAGATCATATACTGTCCAGGGCCTGATGATTCAGGAAGAGTTTCTGGTGTGTGCTATATGCACACTGCAGTTGTATTTTGGCCACTTTTCCCCTCAGGTCAGTCCTCTGCAGAGTTTCTCCTTGCCTGCAGTGGGGAGTGTTTGGACCTTGTCCACTGTGTAGTCAGTTTTAACTGGGTATGTTTTGGTCTGCTTATTAAAAGAAGCCTGATCTTATTTCCCCTAGAGCTGAAGATTTGCAGCACTCTATAGTTAGTAGACTTGGTGGTTATGGGGGATTTGTGTTGGTCTTCTGGGAGAGGGGCCCACTGTTGCTCTGACTCAGAGCACAGGGGAGTGGGGCTTGGTGTAAGTGGCTCAGCCTCCACTGTGGGCTTTGTGCTGTGTGCTGAAGTCCATCTGTGCTGATGGGCAGGGATAAAAATTATGTCCCCTGGCTCTCTCATCCCTGGGGGGGGGGGATTCATGCCTGCCACTGTTCAGGAGGCCCTCACAGAAGAGCAAACAGTCTCCCCTCATTTGTCCCAGGCTTCCCTCAGATCCCTGCCTTCACCTTTTCTGTGTCCCAGCCCTCTGCCCACCTGATGGTGCAGTGATCCTATGTTTTATCTCAGGCACGATAGCTGGGTTTCAAAACTCCAAATTTTAGTGAGCCAGTATATCACGGACCCATGCTGGTCCTCTGGGGTAGGATCTCACTACACTGTGGCTGGTGCCAATTTGTCCCAAAAGGGCAGTCTCATGAATGCACAGGGACTTGGAATTTATGGTAAAGTGTAGCAAAAAAGCTGGCATCCAGGTTAGCTGCTGCCTCAGCAGCTGCCTCTGCCCCTATGCTAATGAATGAGACAGCTCAATGGCACCCGCTGTCTCTTTTGTCCTTGGAAAGGCAGTGCCACCTCTCCCAAATGCACTCTAAGAAGGGAAACTATCTCCCAGTGCAATCCAGGGGATCCTCAGACCATGCTGTCTGCTCCCAGGCTTCTCCCCTCCTTTTTCCCAGGAGCATTTCTACACCACCAGGCTCCACCCTGGCAATAGTGCAGACTTCTAAAACTTCAGGGTTTTGCTCTGTCTCTTGTAAAAACTTGCAATTATCAGTCCCCCTTATTTTCCCTATCAATGGCTTTGGGGAATTGTTTTTCTTGTGCAATGCCCTGTGCCCTGCTCTCTCTCTCTTTTTCTTTCTCTCTCTCCTCTCTCCCTGATTAGGGCTCCCTCCCCTCCACAGCACCAGTGATTCTTTTGTCCTCCAAATCACATCTCCATACCTCCTACCTTCCATGATGTGGCCTCATTTTTTCCCTTTAGTTGTGTAGTTTGCTCTTAGTCCTCAGATTGATTTCCTGGGTGTTCAGAATAAGTTAATAGTTATCTAGCTATGTTCAAGGGATGAGGCAAGCATAAAGTCCTCCTATTCTGCCATCTTAACTTCTCCTCTCTGACTTTAAATATATTTAAATATTATTGTTAAGGCCACTCTCTGGATAGAATTTTTTATTCCATAATCAGATTCTGTCACTTATTTTACAGTTTTTGTGAAAGGTGTATATTAATATGATGATATTTAAGATCATTTTTCTGATGTGGAGGGCTAAAATGGCAGAATTGGGTGGAAGCATAGCTGCTCTTTCAGCTCAGACATGGCCCACCAGAGGGGTGACAGCTACTTCACCTCAGGCCTCATGTATAGGAAGAGAGATTTTATAGTTTTGTGGAGCTCCATGTGGTCCATGTCTGCTACTGATGGGGGCAGTTGTGAATCTCATATTTTGGGGAAGATTTGTGCACCAATTTCTAAATTTGTGGCTGTACTAAACCCAGTCTTTAGTCCTTCTAGTATCTTTTTTTTTTTTTTTTTTTTTTTTAGTTACACCTACTTTCCAGGCCCTGGTCATTTGCTCAATAGAAAGGCTAGGAACCATTATGCTTAGAACCTATTTCTCTTATTTCATTCCCTAATGCCACCAGCTATCTTATAATGAGACCAGGATCTGGCAAACCCTCCATTGTAGTTCCTTAGTGAGAGCCATAGTGGTTTAAGCATCTAGATCCAGTTCAACCAGATCCTACACAATGCTGGTAAGGTATGAAATCTGGCTTCTACAGTGGTTTTCCAGAATGGCTAGGGAACAACATGTAGGTATGGTATAGTTATCACACCATGGGACAAACTTCACTGGAGGGAGGGAAGGAGTGGTATTTCTCAATTGCCTTTTTTCTGTCTTGAATTTCTCATTCATAGTCTCATTCTGATGCAAGGTAGTTTGTTTCACAGGGTTTATCTGAAAGATTTATCATGGGATCCAACAACTGGCTGTACTTTATGATGAAATTGTTGTCAGCTTGATACTATCCCTGCTTTTATATGCTTTTCTTCTTTCTCTGGCTCATATCACTCTTGCTGTGCTAGGATTACATCTCCCATCTTATGAGAGTTTGAACCACCTCCCATTTCCTCATAGTGAGGGAGAACAGTTTAAAACCTGGTAATTATGTTTCCAAATGCTAGGTAGAGAAAAATAAGAATTTTGGAATGCATGGCAACTGACTCAGTGCTTAAAACTCTGATAAGGCCCATTTTTATAGCTTGTATAAAAAGTCCTAAAAGTTTGGAATTCTTTGGCCTTCTGCCCCATTTTTATAGCTTGTATAAAAAGTCCTAAAAGTTTGGAATTCTTTGGCCTTCTGCCCATGGAGGTTTCTGTTCTTGAGATGTCTTAAGAATACCTGATTAAGATTTGAAAAGATCAGTACTTAGTCTGCATTTCCATCAGACATTGCCCCTGGACTGGGCCATATCTGATGATTCAGCCAGATTCTGGAAATCATTCTCTTAGGATGTCAACAAATAATTATTACAGCTTACCATGAACCCAGGGGGACATGAGGGCAAGCTCTATGAGTGTGAATCTGATAGTGGCATCAAGGTTGAGGAAGGTGCTGAGGATCTCTTTCATTAATTCTATAAGTCTCATCAATTGTTACCCCACAAATAAAATTCAATAGTTTAGTGTTCTTCCAGTCTACCTGATTCTGCTAACTTCTCACTGTTGAAATTTTATTAGTAGGTTGAAATAACAATACTGTTATTGAATGAGAAACTAGACTACTTTGAGAATTGTATTTACTCCCTATCAGTTTTCCAGGTTTACTGAGTTTACACAAGGAGAAGAATCTGAGGGGAATCTAAGGAAGGGAAGGAATGGAATATAAGAAGTAGCAAGAAGAAAGTTGTAGCAAACATAAGCTAGATGAGCACTACAACTTTTCTGTCTGGTTATAAAGATAATTTACATTTACTTATTTAATGGGAGGATTTGACAAGCTGGGACTCAGGCTTAAAGGGCTAGGCATGTTGTAGGACTGGGGATGTCACCCAAATCAACAATGTAAAGCTATTCTTTCTGTGAAGTTGATTAATCTGGCTTGTTTACATCATTTAAGTTATTCCCAGAGACCAGAAGCCGTTTGTCTTGGAGACAAACTATAATTATGGTACCAGCTACTAAGATTAATGTAGTAGATGCTGTGATGTACCATCCAAGTCCCCTACAGGAACAAAAGCTGTATTATGCTAGCTGCTGGGAGTGTGTGTGAGTCCTTAGCTGTCAGCCCCCATCGAGACTGCTTCAGGTGGATATAGCTACCGTCCTAAAGATCACCCCCTCTTTGTGGCATGGCCTACATCCAATGGCTGAGCAATGTGGAGGTATAAAGACTTGGATCTCTCTCCAATTCAGGAAAGTTTTGAAATATGCCAGGTTTAGAAAGCCATACCATTTCAGCTGAGACTTTCTTGTGATAGGATCATTGGTTGACTTCCACCTCTGCCATACCTGTCCCCCCCCCCCCACTTTTCTGATAGGCATTGATCCCAAGAGCACTTTCTAATAGGTGTGCTCCCTTTTAATCTTTGTTGCAGGTTGAATTCCCTGTAGAAGCTGATTATAAGGTGACATAACTTCTACATCCAATTTAGAGGTTTGGGACTCTAGATGTCTTTAAAAGATCATGATCTTTTACAAGATACAAGGTATCAGCTCATTCAGAGTGAGTCTACTGATCCCAGGGAAGTTGATGGAAGTGTGGAATAATTTTCCTTCCATTATGGCTTTAGTTCCCCTTTTACTGGCTAAGGGAAGCATTATCTCTCATTTCTTTGGAATGGAACTGATACATTTCTCATGTCTCTCAGTTTCAAATACTTCTATAAAACTCTTTTCTCCTTCAACTTTCAAAGCTTAGTTATGCCTTTGTGGCCCACCTGTGATAGTCCCTAGGTTTCAACCAGCACTGAGGCAGGAACAAAATCCAGTTTCATACCTATAATTATAGGACAGGTTGAGATACTTTTGGCTCAAAGCCAGGCTGTACTGGATGAAGTTGCATGGTAGCAAATATACACAGAGGCAACATATGGTTCTCCTAGCATGAATTTCTACCCTGAGGAAAATCTATGGGGTATAACTATGAATGGTTGAGTTAGCTTTTACCCTTGACCAAGATTTTGTCCCTGTTGTGCATTTAAGCCCAACCCTAAGTCTTGATTATTTTCTCTTGGCCAAGCATAGTTCATCATCTTTGGAGGTCCAAATCCATCTGTGAATATTTCACCTCAGGATGATAAGAGCAGGATAGAGTTACCTCAGTCACCCTTGTGAGGATGAATCAACCCTGAGGTATGGAAAACCTTCGACTCTATGAGAACCCAGACCTTTGAGACACGGTTTTATTGGCTTGTGGGGAAAGAGGTGGTTAATGGTTAATTAGCTCTTTTTTATTTTAGGGCCTCAAAAGGAGGCAGTGGAAAGGCAGTTTCACGGAGAGAATGAGGTGGACTTTAATATGGGAATCTAGGACTAGATGGACTTTGCCATTTTGGAAGTTGTGGTATGTCTCACCAAGTACTTGAGCTGGAAATAAGATTTTTGTGTCTTAAAAAAATATTTGTTTCCTAGCTCTTTTGACTGAAAAGCACCAGCTAGAGATGTTGATCAGCTTAGTAGCAATGAGCATCCCCATTGCCCAGACTATAATCCCTAAATATTCCAGGTCTTTTTTTATGCCCTGGGATAAGTCTGGAATCCTGCCAAGAAGTGGATTCAGCTATTTCTCCAAGGAGCCAGGTATGCCTTAAGAGGGAAATATCTTGTCAGCTCCCAAATTGAGGAAGCTGTCTATAATGGAAACTAGTAGAGCTCCACACATGTCCCTTTGTTTCTGTGAGTTCCTCCCCTGGCTTTGTGCTCTTGTTTTCCATAGCCTGTACCTGCAGCTCTCATTCAGAGAACTGCCATCTGCTAGTGCTCAGAATGCAGACATAGGAAGTCAGAAAGACCTGAGGTTTACTCCATTTCCTCCATGAAGGGCTCTGCTTCTTCAGTTGTTCCGCAGTGTTTGTCCTAACTTGAAGCAAGAGGCCTAGGCTTTCACAGTCCCTGCAGTCATCCGTGTTCCCTAACTTGGCTTCTTCCCTGTCCCTGACCTGCTACCCCACTTCCTTACTGGTTTCTCTAGGAGCATTTTCTTAATAAGACATGTGCACACAATGCTTCTCTTGGGGTCTGCTTCTGGGAAACTCAGGAAAAGTCCTGGGTACTCTAGGATCAAAAGCACAAAAAATTCTTAGACAAGTTTTTAAATTTTCTATACACACATTATGAAATTCAGTAGGGCCACATGTCTTTTGGGAACTTAGAAACTTAAACCTATTACCAAAAATACAAAATGGAAACTAATTTACTTCAAAGCCATAATAGATACTCCTCACGGTTGTGGTTACTCTAGGCTAAGTATCAGTAAACAAAATTGGTTATCATAAAAACACTAACCCTGGGATCTAAAATAGTGACTTTGGGATCTGGGCAATGAAATCTGATATTAGACTCCTTATGAGTTTGTGTAATTTAGAGTCTCTTTAAAAATATCGTATAGTGAATCTGGAGATGTTCCAGAAAAGAAAGGACACAGTTTATTTTAGATGTAAATTAAGAAAAATTGGAATGTTATGGAGCCAGCCACCTTTTCCTCTTTGTCATCCTTATGTTTCTGGATTTGGAGGCAGTGCCACACCTCGGAGCATGAGAATTGACCTCCTCAGATGTTGCCTAGGGGCCGGGTGATGCAGCCTGGAAGAGTGACAGGGCTAGCTCCCTATAGGATGGGCCTATACCTCGAGGAAGCAGAGAACTGGGCAAATAGAACTTTGTGCAAAGACTGCTCAAAAATGCATTTTCTCCACACAAACTTTTCAGAGAAATTTGGATCATATCTGTAAAGACAACTGGTGATTCTCCATGGCATACTGTGTGAAGTGGTGACCAGCACAGTAACCTATTACACTGAGTCTTTGCTTACTTCACTTCTCTTTTCCTCATTTTTATTGCCCTTTATCACCTTCCATAAGATGTCATCTGTTAAAGATTAATCTCTGACTCCAGCTCTGCTTTCTAGAGGATGCAGGGTGACATTTACTGATTATTTCCTTGGAGGCAATCAAAAGACACTAAAAAATGGAATTCTTTTTTTTAACTTTTAAAAAGGAATTTTTTATTATGTTATGTTAATCACCATACATTACATCATTAGTTTTTGATGGAGTGTTCCATGATTCATTTTTTGCATATAACACCCAGTGCTTCATTCAGTACATGCCCTCTTTAATATCCATCACCAGGCTAACCCATCCCCCCATCCCCCTCCCCTCTAGAACCCTCAGTTCGTTTCTCAGTTTCCATAGTATCTCATGGTTCGTCTCTCCCACCGATTTCCCTCCCTTCATTTCTCCCTTCCTACTATCTTATTTTTTTCTTTTTCTTAAACATATAATGTATTATTTGTTTCAGAGGTACAGGTCTGTGATTCAACAGTCTTGCACAATTCACAGCGCTCACCATAGCACATACCCTCCCCAATGTCTATCACCCAGCCACCCCATCCCTCCCACCCCTCACCACTCCAGCAACCCTTAGTTTGTTTCCTGAGATGAAGAATTCCTCATATCAGTGAGGTCATATGATACATGTCTTTCTCTGATTGACTTATTTCACTCAGCATAATACCCTCCAGTTCTATCCACGTCATTGCAAATGGCAAGATCTCATTCCTTTTGATGGCTGCATAATATTCCATTGTATATATATACCACATCTTCTTTATCCATTCATCTGTCAATGGACATCTTAGCTCTTTCCATAGTTTGGCTATTGTGGACATTGCTGCTATAAACATCGGGGTGCACGTACCCCTTTCGGATCCCTACATTTGTATCTTTGGGGTAAATACCCAGTAGTGCAATTGCTGGGTCGTAGGGCAGCTCTATTTTCAACTTTTTTGAGGAACCTCCATACTGTTTTCCAGAGTGGCTGCACCAGCTTGCATTCCCACCAACAGTGTAGGAGGGTTCCCCTTTCTCCACATCCCTGCCAACATCTGTCGTTTCCTGACTTGTTAATTTTAGCCAGTCTGACTAGTGTGAGGTGGTTTTGATTTGGATTTCATGATGCCGAGTGATATTGAGCGCTTTTTCATGTGTCTGTTGGCCATTTGGATGTCTTCTTTGGAAAAAAAATGGAATTCTAAGGAAATTGCTAAGAGAAAGTGATTGACTCTAGAATTCTATACTCAAATTATTTAAGTATGAAGATGATGTAGGTCATTTCAGAGAGATGACTTAGTTTACCTGCATGCTTCTCAAATTCTGAAGGATATATAAGTACATTTTTATTTCTCAGTTTCCAGGAACGCACTGAAGGGGGAAAATCAAATTTATTTTTTAAATATTTGTGGATAAGATGGCTATAAAGGTTAATACAATCATTACAAAAGGATTCCTAAAATAATAGATCTAAATCTAAGGAAGAAAAATAATTTAATTAGGACTCTTTAAATAAAATGACAGAGAAATTGAAGTAAAAGGATACAAAAAGTATCAGACAAGTGAAAACTAAGCAAATATTTTATCCCATTCAATATTAATACTATTATAAGGATATAAATATTAAAGGAGGCTGAGGTAAATTTGATATTGATGAGAAATATATCTTACCAACATGTCAAAAATGTATGTGGAAAACATACCAAAATAAATGAAGCCAAAACTTTTAGGAATGAAAAATTGACAAAACCAGTCATACTGTAATATTAACATATTTCTCTTGGAAAATAGGTCAGAGTAGTCCAAAAATAATATAAGTGATAGGGCAACTAACTACCTTGGCTTATAAAATTTGACTAAGGAAAAGTCAATAATCCCCATACCCCCTACCCCCTCACCCCCAAAGAAGGAGAAATTACAGTGTCACATTCTAAGTCCATTGCAGTAAATTAGTAGTTAACAAAGTAGCAAAAAACATTCCTGGAAATTAATTACCCTTCCAGTTAGGCTAATTTGTTTTTTTTTTTCTTAAGTCCACTCAGAAATTAACAAAATAAAAACATGCTCTTAAGGAAGCAGTTAAAGCAGTATTAAGAAAAATTTATAAAATCATATTTATTTACAAGAAAACAAAACAGATGGAAGATAAATCAAACATTTAACTCAATGTAGGGGAACAATTAACCCAAAGAAAGTGAATGTGAGAATTACTAAAGACAAAAGAGGATGTTTCTGAGGCTGAAGGGATAGGGGAAACAAATATATGATCAATAAAACTATGAAATCTGTTTCTTTTAAAATACCAATACAGATGAATTTTGGTTTATGCAATATTGTTTTTAAATATTTAAACATAAATATTACATGAATCTGGTTTTGCAGTACAAACTGAAGAAGTCTATGACCATGGTCAAAAGAAAAAAGGAGAGAAAGGAAAGAAAGAAATCAGTAAAGACACATTCCTCTGACAAAACCAACTTTTTACCAATGAATCTGAAAATGTAGGTGGAATGCATAAAGATAATATAAAATTATTTAAAATTGACTCAAGATTAAAAGTCCCTGGCAGGACCACTAGTTTGAGTATGGGTTAACATCACACCTGGTCCAAGCCTGCCTGACAGCTGGGTTCTCTTTGGAACCTACAAAGTTAAGGTCAGTGTGGACTACATGGCTATTCTTGCACTGTTAATCTCCCAATCTTGGCAATTACTCCGGACTGGTGGAGATGTAAGCTTTCATCCAGGCCTTGGTCCTACATGACTAGAATTGCATAAAATGCTGTTGGAAATAGAAGGTGTGACTTTTATATGTTAAGGTACCCACACACCTTGGCTTTCATTCGGGGCAATCATACACACCTCAAGAGTGTGAGGGGACAAAAGAAACTAAAAGCCTGGGTAGCTCTTGGTCCTCTGGATGAGATACAAATGCCATATTTCCTGGGCTGTATCCCTCAGTAGAGCTAAATAAACACATTATTAGACTAAAGCTATTGTGTCTCCTGAGTGTTATTGCAGATTAGGGTCTGTAATAACTACTAACATTATTGGTAAAGATCTACCTCTAAAAATGCATGTGAGAATTACTAAAACTAGATGGTTTTAGTAACCAGTTTTAAAGTTACTTCAAGGAACAGATTCCTGCTCCCTCCCCCATGCCCTTCCTCTCCTCCTCTCCCTGGTTATTTAAATAGCTCTGGAGCATAGAGTAAAATGCAAAACTTCTCAGTTCATTTAATAGGTCTAGCATAATCTTTTTACCTAAACAGGACAAGATGAGCACATAAAATAAAACTGTAAGCCAATTTCACTTTTGATGAGAGAGAAAGAAATCCTAAATAACACTAGTAATTTTAAATCTTAAATAATATTAGTAAATTCTGCTTATCTTTCAAAATAAAAAAATAACAATCTATTTGACCAGCAGTTCTACTCCTAGGAATTAATTCTAAAGAATTACCTATGCATGTACACACATGGGTAACTAATTATAGCTTTGTTAGTATGACAGAAAGTGAAATTAACTTAAGTGCCCATCAACGGGAAAACAGTTAAATAAAACGCATTATATCCATTCTATGGAATTTCATAGAGTTCTTAAAGAGCTACATGGAGTTTTGAGAACTGAATGGGAACATATATGTGTATGTGTCTATAAATATACACAGACATACACATATACACATATTAATTTATTTGTGTTTAGACCTTGGGATGTAGAGTTAAAGGCTCAAGTTTTTGTTCGGGCTAATCTACCTTGTATAAATCTCCTAACTCTTCCAATCTTGAAGTTCTCTGACTCGTAAGTACTTCATGAACAGCAGCAATAGAGAGTATTATATTCATGTATTTTTAGACTATACTATACTCTCAAGATGTTAGAGATCAGAATACTCAGAGATAGTAAAAATTATGAATTTAAATGATGGCAGTTTTCCAGGATTACCTTGGATCAAATTAATATGCAGGTAAAAGGAACAGTGCCCATGTAATAATACCAAAGAGAACAGTGACTGGCATATTAGGAAGTCCCGGAAATACTAGCTAGTACAACGCACTGTCTTTATAGATCATCTTCAGATAGCACATTAGTTTACTTGCTTTTAACTTTCACCATGCCCTTCTTACTATAAAAGAAGAATGGATGTTACGTCTGATCTAGACCAATAATGACATTTTCCAAGATCATTTTCTGAAGCTATTTTTTGTCTGATTTTTGTTTTCTTGGGACCCAGGAAACCATCTTCCCTTCAAACTGTGATAGGGCAATTTAATTGGTTTCCTAGTGGAACATTGCAGGACTAACTGAAAGACATCAATATTTACAGTCTCAAGTTAAACTAGGGTCAATCTGAGAAAACATAATGGTAGAGTAAACTGCCAGTCATACAATAGAATACTAAAGTTTTGTACTGTAAAGAGTCTATTAGTAAACTCCATTTTTGAGGGATGGAACAGTTAGAGTGTGATTTCAGGTCTGAAAGAGTGTTTTGAATTACCCTCTGTGCTATGGCTATGATTTATTTGGTGTAGAAGACATTACTTGTAATCCATTACAAGTCTGAGCCTCTGACACTGATGTGATACAACTAGGAAGTGAAAGTCAAATATAAAGTCTTACCCCTTACAAAGTCATTTGAAGAATAAAAACGGTTTGTTAAACTTTGAAGGAAATACTGGCAGGGCCAGCAAGGTTCAGCATATGATTGATTCTATGATTGAACAGGCTCAATATTTAACTTAGTCTCATCCTCATCTGATCTGAAATATCTGAGTGGACAGAGGTCAACTCTTCTAATACTCTGATTTTCAAGAGTGGGGAATAAGAAACAACTTAAAGTAGCCTACTTCTACCTATAGTGAGCTAACCCTCAGATGAAGGTTTCCTGATTCCTAGTCCACTTCTCTTTACACTGGATATAACTACCCCCAGCTCCACTTTAACCACATCTGTTGTGGGTTGAATTGTGTCCCCCCAAAAGACTTGTTCAATTTCTAACCCCCTGTACCTATGGATATGACCTTATTTGGGAGTAGAATCATTGCAGATATAAGTAGTTAAGAGGAAGGTCATACTAGGGTAGGGTGGGCCCTTAATCCAGTATGACTGGTGCCCTTATAAGAAGGAAATTTGGACACTACCAAAGGGGAAGATGGCCATGTGAAGACAGAGACAGAGATTAGAGTTATGTTGCCACAAGTCAAGGAATGCCTGACATTCCCAGAAGCTGGACCAGGTAAGGATGGAGCCTCCTTTAGAGGCTTTGGAAGAAGTAAGGCCCTGCCAACACCTTCATGTCAAACTTCTGGCCTCTACGATGGCAAGAGTTCATTTCTGTTGCTTTAGGTTTGTGGCAGCAGCCCTGGGAAACCAATACAATATCTAAAAATTGATTTTTGCGGCCTTATATGAAGGTGCCATATATATGCTGTAGCAGTAGCCAGACTTCAGCATTCTAGGCTGCAGATGATGTATAGTTCCTTTTGGATTTATTTGGTCAAACCAGAAGGTATGATGCTTAATTAATTGAGCTTCTGAAATCTTCATGTTAGGAACCGTTAGCATCTTAACAATGTGAATACATACTTTTAAGTGCTTATATAATGAAATCTAATGGATTATAACAAAATGTGGATACAGCTTGATGCATATACATATGGGCTCAATGTTTGAAAGGTCTGATTACTCCATATTGTCTCACAATCATGCATTACACTATTATTCACACTCTGTGAGCTGCCAACAAGGAAGTAGCTTGTTTTTTTTTTTTTAAGATTTTATTTATTTTTGACAAAGAGACAGAGCGTACAAGCAGAGGAAGCAGCAGGCAGAGGGAGAGGGAGGGAGAGGGAGAAGCAGGCTCCCCACTCAGCAGGGAGCCTGACGTGGGGCTCGATCCCAGGACCCGGGGATCATGACCTGAGCTGAAGGCGGGTGCTTAACTGTGTGCCCAGAAGTAGCTCTTCTATAATTATCATGACTCTTGTCAGAGTTAAAAGTCCCTAGTTCTGTTTTAATAGCAGTATAACAAAGTGATTATGAAAGGTGTACATATATATATATATATAACTGGCCATGTGTGCTTCAATATGGTGAAGCCAAGTGAAATGTAACCCAAAATGTCTGATGAGCACCTCAAGTGCCTCTGTGTTCAGAATTGAGTGGGGAACAGGATAGACACTGGCCTTCCCTGTAAGTATATGACTTAACATGGGGAATAAGTTTAACACTAGAACAATTCCTGCTTAATTACAGGGGTGACGAGTGCTACAAAGATAAGCATAAGCTGGGGGTTATATATAAGTGGGAAAACCTGAGTTATTTGGTGAAGGAAGATAGGTGTCTGAGAAATTGACACAGATTGTTTCTGGAGAATGAGTAGGAAGCTCACAGCTCTCATCCCGTCCATCAGTAAATCCTGCGAGCTCTCCCTTCAAACTGTACCTTTGATGCAACCATTTCATTGCCTCCATTGCTGTGCCAAATACCCTGATGGCTATTCCAGCACTATCACCTCAGCACCTGAACTGTTTCAGGATCTTCCTAACGGGTCTCTTGCTTACATCCTTGTCTTCTTATAGTCTATTCTTACCACAACAACCAGAGTCATTCTTAATATGATTCACACCATAGTCATCTTTCCAAAAACTCCAGTGACTTCCCAGACTGGAGTAAAATCTAGAACACTTAAGTGGTCAATAAGCCACCTTTCTGACCTTGTTACCTCCTGTCCTCTGTCTCCCCCACTGTGCTCCAGCCACCCTGGCCTCCTGGTTAAACTTTGATGCCCACTGAGAGTCTTTACTCTTGCTGTTCCCTCTGCCTGGAATGTTCTTACCAGGATAGCTGATCAGCTCACTCATGCATTTCACGTCTCTGCCAGTTGTGACCTTTTTAGCAAGATCTTTCCTGATCATCCAGTATGAAGTTACAACACCCTCCTTTACCTCGGTTACTCCCTGCCTCTCACTCCATCTTACTTCTTTCTAATAGAACCTTGTGCCATCTGACAAGCTTTCACCTACTTTGTTGCGTGTTGAAAGGGGGCGATTGAGAAGATCCTACACAGGCAATTGTACAGCATGGAAAGGAACTCCACTTGTTGAAGGAGTTGAAAGGAGGCCACTGTGAAGAGAAAGCACTGAGGTTAGGCAAAATGGCGATGGAGAAGGAGGGGTAGGCCAGACCAGGTGGGCTACAGAGGGCAAATTAGGAAAGGGCCCAAATCCCCCAAGAAAAACAGGTAGGCACTAAAAATTTTAAATGGAGGAGTGATAACAAATGTACATGCTATAAAGACTACTCTTTAGAGAATGGTTGAGAAGTGACAAGTTTGGAGCAGCCCGCTATAGTGATCTGGATAGGAGATGTGTCCTAGATCAATAAGGTGGGCAAGGGAGTGGAGAGACAGGGGCCATGAACAAGGTTTGAGCCATGTGGAGAAACTGTCAAGACTTTATCTGAGGGAGCAGGGGTGGCTGGTGGCAGATGAGCCCAGGAATCTGGAGATAGAGATTTCTGGGTATTGACCCTCAGGCTGTACCAGATCATGACTCCTATTTTAGACATGTTGTCTTCATACCAGAACTCTTCTGACAGCCAGGCCTTCTTATCTAATCACCTAGTTGACATTTCCATTCATATTTATAGTCATCTCAAAACTTAGCATGCAGCCTGTAGATGGTATTTGAATTTATGGAAAAGATCTTCTAATGAAATGTGTGAGACGCAAACAGATGAGAGCCTAGGCCTGACCCCTGAGACACTGCAACTTGTAACAGAGAACAGGTAGAAAAGAAAAGTCCCCAGAAGATGGCCCTCCCCCTTTAGAGTCTGATTCTAATCCATTTTTGACAGATGAAGAAACAGATGCCAAGAGCCGTGAGCCAACTTGCCTGATCTCATGGGTAGTTGGGCAGTGAGTTTAAGCAAACTGTTTCTGGATCAGGGTAGAGTAGAAAGAATAAACAAATCAAAGTAAGGAGAGGTTTCTAAACTCTGAACAGAGTCCTTTGTTCATATAACCACTGTTGTTTTAGACAAAGGGTCTCAGGTATGTTCCTCTTTTTTCCACCTGAAATCTATGTCTACCCCCCCTTTAAAAATATCTAGGAAAGGGGCACCTGGGTGCCTTAGTTGGTTAAATTATCCAACCCTTGATTTTAGCTTAGGTCATGATCTCAGGGTTGTGGGATGGAACCCCATCTCAGCATGGAGGCTGACATGGGGTTCCATCCCCAGCAGGGATTCTGTTTGGGAGTCTCTCTCTCTCTCTCCCTCCCCCCTCCCCCTATTCTCTCCCTTCCTCTCAAATAAATAAATAAATATTTTAAAAATGAAAAAATAAAAATTACCCAAGAAAGATATTTTCATTTCTTTCTTTTTCAGAAACTACTCTCCCTCCCTTATCACACTAAAAAATTCCTTTGAGTGAAAAACCTAGTTTTAATTTTTAAATATCCAGTATCTGTCTACTTGTTATCTAATATCTACTTATCTATGTGATTTCTCCTTTTCTTAGGGTTATAGGAAGGTCATGTATCTGCAACTCTTAACACTGCCTATATACAACAAATTATTGATAGACATGTATTTAGATAGATATACAGAATGTGACAGAAGTGCATTTTATAAAGTTTAATCCTAGAGACTTTTTAATGTGTTCTAGGGGGAGCTGTAATTCTCACTGTTCTGGAAAAGAACAGATTCACATCATTAGCATTCTGTTCCTCACAGTAGGAGAAAGTTTTGCAGTAAGTTACACTGATTAGCGCTCCCACAGACCTTTATGAACAGAGCTCACTGAGCCCTTGAAAGCTGCTTCTACCAACTTTATAAAGGATGCAGAAATCAGTTAAGACAAATTGCAAACTACAAATGCAGATCCCATAAAGGACCCACCAGATCAATGTTAGTAGCCCCCCTAAATCTCCTCAAAAGAACCTTGTTATCTCTCTTCTTTAGAGTTATTACAAGATTGTAAGTTAGTACTTCAGTGCCCTTTACAAAGAGTCTAAGTCCCTCGCTCTTTCCCACAAACAACATTTTAGTCAAAATGTACTTGAGCTCCAACTGCTTGGTGAAAAATAGGTTCCTCCTAGTCATGTTTAGCATTCTTCTTTCTTCCCCTTTGGGATAGAATCTGCCTTCAGACTATTTTTCACACAGAATAAGGATTAGTGCCTCTTTATCAATATTGTCCATATCCCCACTCAGTATACTTTATTATCACTGCTAGAAGGTGCTTCTCAAAGACTGAGTTGTAGAGCTGTAAAAAAATATCAAGCTCCCCAAAGCCAGGGAAAATTGAAATGTCACTCTTTACCAGGAGTTTTAGGAGGGAGACTAAGCATTTACTTCAATACAGACTATCCATTCTATGGCCGAGTTTAGAAACTTCCAAAATCAATTTTAAACCTTTTCTTTATAGCTCTCACATTCCCTCAATATCTTCCCTTCTTTATTATGAAATTGCCTCAGCCAGGCTACACAGGCTGGGGCAAGCTGGGCTTGAGGAGGATGGGAGGCACACTGGTGATGGATTGCTTGCCCAGGCGCCATCCCACCTGCTCTCCCCAGCACCACACACCAGCCTGGCTGCTGGCCTCCGCGCGTGCCCCAGATGCATTAAGCCCACCTGCTGTTTGGCAGACATTTCCCTTTGTGCTCCTTGTGCTGCTCTAATAACCCTCCTCAAGGCCAAATTAGATTTATATGGAAGGGGAAGTCAGCTAGAGGCTTCAGAATGACTATGCTAATTAGAAACCAAAATATAAACACCAACTCCACATGGATGTATTAAATAGGCCAGCATTCTCCACAGCAAATCAAATTAAGAGAAATCCCATTATCTCGCTCAGGGCTTCTGCATTATTTTTTTTTCCTGACCGCCTGTTTTCATGTTTGAAGAGAACGAGGGTACAAATATATTTCATTATAGGTCTGGTTCTAAGCTGTAGCCTCGTTCTCCCCTACCCTAAATTACATTGCTACCAAGTCATTATTCACAATTAAACCAAAC
Source organism: Mirounga leonina (assembly GCF_011800145.1). Taxonomy (NCBI): domain Eukaryota; kingdom Metazoa; phylum Chordata; class Mammalia; order Carnivora; family Phocidae; genus Mirounga; species Mirounga leonina. The sequence goes on from NW_023270839.1 coordinate 22,404,696, forward strand.
TCATTTTTTTAATCCACTGTAAGTTTGTGTATCACCCTCTAAAGATTTTAGATGTCAGTGTAGCCGCAAATATTTTATTCATCCTCAATAGTGTAGCTTCAGTGTAAACCAGCTACCACAAAGTATTCTAAACAGCTCTCTGAAAAGCCCCATGTATCCTATGAGAGTTCATGTTTATGAATATCTGCTACAGGAAATGAATATTCCATCCATTAATCTCTAACCCTGTGCAGTCATGCTGATTCTACAGGGGAATGTAAAACAAAAGTGGCCTGTCTCTTTCTTTAAAATGAATCAGCAGTGGTCAGGAAGTTTTTAGGAAATTAATATTGGAGTTGACAAAGCAGCTGGGAAGGGCAGTCACCCTTGTACCCAAAAGTTGCTGAGCCAGTAACAGAGGAGGAATTGGGGTGAAAGAGGATGGGGTAAGAGAGGGCAGGTCTCTGATGGTCATCCTTAAATGCTTCTGCACAAGGCCGCTATGCCAAAGCTGCACGGGATGGAGAATCCTTGTTCCTTTCTTTCAGCTTTTTATAAAAATAATTGTTTCACTACTCAGCTTTTCATTAGCACTATGTGATAGGTGCTCTAAATGATAGAACAGTGAGCAAGCGGTCAGTCCTTGAGGGAGAAACAAGATGCTGTAGGAAGATAAGCTCCAAGAAAACCAGCAAGGTGGGGAGCCCGGTGCTTCAAGCTGCCAGAAAAACTGTAGAGCTCATTGACTGAGGCCTTGTGGGAGCAATCATGAAAGTACACTTTCCACCTGACTCCTGAGCCAACTTCATCAGATGCTATCAGCTCTTTCCCATTCACTGTGAGGACCCTCAATTCCTTTCTTTGTCTTTCTTTCGAAAAGGAGTCACACCCCAAATTTACGAGTCAGGGGCAAACCAATCTATTGCAAGAAGTGTGCTAAAGAAAGCAGTGGAGAGGGCAAGCAGACTGACACAAATGAGAATTCTGGTTCTTAGGACTGAGTAATGGTGGACATCCCTTGATTTCCCCAACAGATGCATACCACCCTCTTATGTCTTTCCTGATGACCCTTCTCTCAGAGCTATTTCTTCTTACATAAATAAGCCTACTGGTTCTTCTGGGGAGGGCTAAGAGGAATGAGCAGAGGAAAAGAATTTCAGATTACATCATGATTCACATTATTTATGGAAAATAAGGGTCTCTGAGAACTTTCTATTCACCTGCCATCTATTCCCATGAATGTCATAGCATTAATCTTTGTGGCTTCTTGTGACAAAGGCTCTCTTTGTTTAAACTTGAGTCAGGCTCCTCTGAGCCCTCTTCCCAACTAGGCCTTGACCTTGGCTCAGTACTGTCTTTGGCCTGACCAGCCCAGTGAGGCAATTCTGCTAAGTCAGTTTAGAGAGAATCCTTTCAGTCTTGGATAGCTGATCGAATTCCCCATTCCCCACCATCCCCTGGTGATATCTGATCACCTGGCCTGCCTTCAGCAAGAATCCCATACCCTTGATGTTTCCTCTTGGTAACTTTCCATCTACCAACCCCCAATTCAGCTTCTTGGCTATAAATTCTCAGCTGTTTATACTGTATTCCAAGTTGGGCCTGATCTCTCTCTCTCATTATAATAGTCTTGACACCTCTTGCAGCAGTCTTGACTACAGTCTTCCTTACCTTTTTAAATGTCAGAATAGCTTTTCTCTTTAACTCATGGTAAGAATAGCTGAAGGGATGCCCTCTTTTGATAAAAACATTTGAATAAATGAAACATCTACTCACCGTATTGCTTAAACCAACTTCTCTGTGGTTTATGAATACGTAGACATCCATATACACCAATCACAAGATTTCTAAAGGAATCTCAAAAGGAATAATGTTAAATATTTTTCACTAGCCGTTACTGCCTTCAGGATAAAAATTATGAATGGTTAGCAAGTGTATGAAATCTTGCTTAGACCTTTCCCTCCAAGCTTATTACTTTCCATTCAAATTTCCTTCTATCTCTTCCACCTTTAGTCTAAAGATTCAAGGCATGCAAACAGGCCATATTTTTAAAACTCTAGATCTGTACTGCCCAACATGAGAGCCACTAGCCCAAAATGGCTATTTACATTTAAGTAATTAAAATCAAATAAAGTTAAAAAGTCATTAATCACAGTAGTTACACTTCCCATTTTCAATATCCATGTGTGGCTAGAGACTACCATGTTTGACTGCATAGATAAGATTTCCATTATCCATTATTATTTGAAAATTCAATTGGATAGCAGTGTTCTAGATAATTCAGACTTGCCAGAACAAAAAGTATAGATCTCATAGCCAGGCTTACAATACCAAAGAGAGTGTAGAGAATATTTCTTACCAACTAGTAGTCATTTGCTCATTTTTAAGGCTTGTTAAGTGTGGCATACTCTGTGAATCCTTTCCTGGTTCTCCCAAGCCAGATTAATTAAAATCTATTCCCATTGTTTATACTTGTTTGTTTTCTAGCCGTAAATCTGAAACTTAAGCAGAATTCCATTTCCAAATCTATAGGAAGAAGTAGACAGAATGAAGGGCCTTTCTCCATAGCATGAGCTTAAAGTGACTGGTAAGTTTGGGAAAGCCAGACCTTTAGAGAAGGTACAAATCATTAGCTCTTTCACTTATTATCTGGTGTCCTATGATATTGGTAGAATTAAAACGTCAATTTTATAGATACCCAAACAGGCTTAGGCGTTAAAAATACCTGTGTATTAGGGTTTGTGAGCATTTGGTTTTATAAATCACTTAACACAGGGCTTAGTACATGGTAAGTATTTAAATGGTGGCTATTATTTAATCTGAGTCTTCTATCCTTAATATTGGATATTTTTATTGGGATACCAGGAGGGAGATCAAGTTAATATTTTATACAAAATACTTTTCTTATATCTATTTTTTATTTTTATTTTTGTTTTCAAAATACATTTCTTTTAAAACATCATTTTGGCACCACATAAGAATTTGTTAGTCATGGAAAAACAGAAGTATATTTATAGCTTGAACTGAAACCATGCTTTGTTTAAAAACTTGTATTCAAGTTGGATGCAAAAAATAATACATTATGGTCAGAATGATTTGTGTCAAAAAGAAAAAAATTGAGGAATAGCTCAAAATTATTCTTAAAGCTTTAAAAAGGAGGTAACTTAATATCCTTAACATATTAGATACAGAATCATTGAATAAAGTCTCAGTGATGCAGTAGATGTCCTTCTTTCAATTTTATCAGTTTGCAAAATTCATGAGGTTAATAAGTATTAAAAATCTCATTACTGTACCATATCAGATAGGGATGTAGCTCGAGGGTGTAATATACTAGTTCTATTGTTGAAACTCCATCAAAAAGCAAGACTGCACTTACCCAGCATCATAAAAACCTCTATATCTCTCTGCATACAACTTAATGTAATGAAAAATATAACATATGAGGTTTCTGAAAGCTCACAATTCAAATCCTGAAATTCATTGACTTCACATATAAAGTTATAGCAGGTAGCTATTAGAGTTTGAAAGAGATTCACTATCAGCAAAGTGCTATTTGTTTCGCAGTATATATACTGGGCAGTTATAGCAATAGCCATATTTGGCTTTTTTGAAAAATCTTGTGTGATGTTGCTGAAACAGTGCTAGTTCCAAGTACTTTGCACAATGTAACTATTACCCCTTCTTCCTGTAGAGGTTATAAGTCAATATTGATAGGGTTTAAGAGCTGCCTATTCCCTTTTCAGGAAGTAGGGAAGAAGTTTCTCTGGCATTTACCTATATTGATTCTATGAATTCTCCATCCTGTACTTGTCTGCCTCCAACCCTCTCAGCTCACTCTGGGAGCCCACATCATTCTCAGCTAGCTGTCATCTACACTCTTGCCCTGCTCAAATGTCACTCTGTTTTACTATATAACAAGACATATTACCATTAGAAGTTCATTTGGGGGGTCTTAATTATAAAAAGAAACTGAATGGGTGAAACTTGTACATGGAAATTTAGCTACTTTGCTGGAATATGAGATATTTGCTCATCAGCCCTTGGGTTATTCTAAATACAAGGCAGAGAAGGTAGGTAGGAAGATATATGGCTTCTCTACCCATATCTTTTTGCCTCTAAAGAACTCTTAGTTTTGGGCACCTGGGTGGCTCAGTCGTTAAGCGTCTGCCTTCGGCTCAGGTCATGATCCCAGGGTCCTGGGATCGAGTCCCACATCGGGCTCCTTCCTCGGCAGGAAGGCTGCTTCTCCCTCTCCCACTCCCCCTGCTTGTGTTCCTGCTCTCGCTATCTCTCTCTGTCAAATAAATAAATAAAAAATTAAAAAAAAAAAAGAACTCTTAGCTTTTCCTGGAGCAGATAGTGCTCCGTATGTCATCTCAAGGAGGTTCGGCTCTTACCCTGGCTAACAAATCATGATTGTTTAAACTACGCATGGGTATTTATTTCCTCAGATTGATATAAGTGGATGAGAAGGGGAGGGGAGGGAACATGACTTAGTTTTGGCAAATGAGCTATAGGGGAACATTGTCCTTTTTATTCAGAAAGAGAAGCCTGGTCCTCAACAAAGACTTAGGAGGGATAAGCCTTTTGCTTCTTCTTCATTCTTTTTGCCTGGAAGTCAAAGAGATGCATGGAGATCATCTAGCTATCATAAATTGAACAGCTGTGGACAAAAATTCAACATTTTAAAAATGTAGGATCAAAGAGCCTGGGCCCATGGCATCAGTGTGGAACCTACTTCTAGAATTCATATTATGTGAGAAAGATAACCAGAGTAGATAATCAGAGAAAGATAACACAAAGTTTTTTGTGTGTTTGTTTTCTGTTTTTGTAGCAAGAAGCATTCTGGGTAATATAGTAGCTGACAAGCATTAGCATTCTTAGACCACATTTTATTCCCCAATGCCAGCACAACAGTTTTAAAACTCGAATCCAGTGCTATCCGCCGTGGTTGGGTGTGAGTGGACAACAGTCAAATTTTGCATCATTGTATTAGTCAGCTTAGGCTGTCATAACAAAATACATGGGCGGGATAGCTTAAACAACAGAGATTTATTTTCCCACAGTTCTGGAGGCTGGAAGTCTAAGATTGAGGTGTTAGCATGCTTGGGTTCTGGTGAAGGCTCTCTTCCTGGCTTGCAGATAGCCATGATCTTGCTCCTTATGTGTCAGATCGTGCTCTGTTTCCTCCTCTTCTTCCCCTTGCCGCCTTTTTTTTTTTTTTTTTTTTAAATAAAGGCATTCGGGCGCCTGGGTGGCTCAGTTGGTTAAGCAACTGCCTTCAGCTCAGGTCATGATCCCAGGGTCCTGGGATCGAGTCCCGCATCGGGCTCCCGGCTCAGCGGGGAGCCTGCTTCTCCCTCTGACCCTCTCCCCTCTCATGCTGTTTCTCTCCTGCTCACTCTCTAATAAATAAATAAATAAATAAATAAATAAATAAATAAATAAATAAATAAATAATCTTTAAATAAAGGCACTAATCTCATTATGAGAACCCCACTTTCTAACCTCATCTAAACAAAATCTTTTCCCAAAGGTTTCATCACCATATCATTTTGGGGCTTAGGGCTTCAATATATGCATTTCAGGGCAGTGTACTCCACTCCATAGCAGTATGCATAGTATGCATCTATACTAGTTTTACTTCTCAGGCTCTTAGCAGTATTCATGAGGTATATATGAAGAAACTTGTCTGTATACCCTTCAAATGGTAAGGCTATTCCATGTGCTGGCTTCACATGCTTGTTGGGGCTTATGTAATAAGAGGAGAGCTACTCATGCTTACCAGGTATGCACTTTTCCAGAACTTCATCATACTATGTTGCTTCCTTATGAAGGTCAGTCACCCATCTTTTCTTCCTGGCCTCTTGCATGGTCCACTTGTTTCCTTGCTTCATTTCTACTAATCTACCTTGTGGTCTAGTCACCTTCCCTAAGAGTCATGGTAGGGATTTCACAGTGCACAGCAAATGTGAAAACAATGAAACCTTATTTTTTTAGAACTGACCTCATGTTATTGAGTTCCCCATTAGGTATGAGTCATCAAATATTCTAAACATTCCAAACTCAAACAAGTTATCAAATTAATCAATTCTGATTTAAAGAAGGATAAATACAGGATTTTACGTTCCTTCTACTCATTTCCTGGGGCTTCTGACACTGAGGACAAGAGTAATGAAAAAGTGGAAAAATTTCTAGCAGTGTTTGGAGACACCACATAGATGAATCTGCCTATGCCCTGGATTGGTCTGTGGTATGCCTCTGCCTTCTACAGCTCTTTCCTGGACAACTGCAATGGTATCCTTACTGACCTCACTGACTGGTTTTAACATGTGCATACATTGATTCACTATTCAAACAATACAGAAGGATATAAAAGCAGGAATTCCAAGTTTCCTTCCCAACCTCCAATCCTACTATTGAGAAGCAGTGACTTAAAACCAATTCTGTGGTTTGCATCATAACTTCAAAGCTGACAAGGAATAAAAGAATGAGTGTTTAGACACGATTTATTGTCTGCTGGGAAAGATGAAGAATTTACTAAATTTTACCGAATCTGTTAATTATAGAAAAGATTGTAAATGTCAAAGTTTGATTTAAAAATAAATTATAACTAAGTCTTCCATGCTCTGGTTATGGATTCAACTGATAGATAGTGAATGGCATTTATCATATTATGTAAATGCTCTTTTAAAGCCAACTAATATGAATGGATTCTTACAGAAGTAGACAATCCTAGATTATTGAAACATAGCTCTTTGAAGGAGACTTTTCCATGTATTAAGGTCCAATATATTCAATTAATTTCCATTATCTAACTTTTCTGGTTTCTCATACTGTCCTCTCCCTCAGACCTACAGTTGGAATGTCTCTCTCTGTTGCTGGACCCAGAGAATATTGTACATCCTTGTTTTTCCTCTATACTGTGTCTATACTTTGGGGAAAGTTTAATAAAGAGACTATTCATAGACTACCTCACTAGTGTCAGCTGGTTCCTTTGAGGACCTTGACTTTTAAGTCTATACACAGCCAAACCATTACTCATGTGTGAATGTGTAAATACAAGATTTTCTCCCAGAACTTTGATGTAATGGATGGAAAACAACAAAAACAAAAAACAATGGATAGATGTTGCTAAAATATCTGTGGGAATATTACTTACAAAGGAGTTTCTTTCTGAAAGCTGGTATAATTTAGAAATTCCAATGATGACAAAGTTCTTAATGTATGTCTAGGTATGAATCATATTTTGTTCATCCTACTCAGTACTTGGGGAATCCTTTCAATCAGAATGTCTTAAAATTAATAAATCATTAAAGTAATGCATTCATGGAGTTAAAAAGTCAAATAGTGATAAAAGGCATAAGAAAAAACAACGAGGGGTTCCTGGGTGGCTCAGTCAGTTAAGCATCTGAGTTGTGATTTTAGCTCAGGTCATGATCTCATGGGTCATGGGGTCGAGTCCCTAGTCAGGCTCTGTGCTTGGTGGGGAGTCTGCTTGGGATTCTCTCCCTCTCCCTCTGCCCCTTCTTTCTCCCCCCGCCTCTCTTTCAAAAATAAATAAATCTTAAAAAAAAAAAAAAAAAAAGAAAGAAAAAACAGTGATCCTCTTTTTCTACCCCATACCTCCTCCTCCTCCTCCACTAGTGTTCCCTAGAGAGAACCACTTACACTCTTAGTTGTTTTATCTGGAATTTACCGGTGCATTGATAATGTATATTTCCTTTTATTTCTTTATTAGTTGGGCTATTATCTTATTACAGATGTTGGTGATTTAGCCCAACCTCTTCCCCTGGCCTCAGTCTACCCACTCTCATGATTTTCTCAAAATAATTATAATTTTTGGCCAAATCAAGCTAGCATTTACTATATGACTATAGAAGTATTGCTCTCTGCTGAGCCAGATAATATACTATAGTTAAGATTCTTGTACAATGTTTAGTTTTCTACATACCTATTTTCTAAAAAGTTCAGGTGAGCTGTCAAATACCAACTGATTTTTCTAAATGCCAAAATACAAATCCATCAGCTCCCTTTATTTCCTCCATAACTTTCTCTGGGAGCCTCTGTGGTCTAGCACCAACTGGGCTTGATTATGCTCTGGGCATGACTTATTTCTCATCTAGGACTTACTTTCTCTGCTCTCCAATGTTTGAGCTCCCATTTCCTGGATCATATATCTTACTGTTGCTGTTGTCATTGTTTATAGCCTTGATTTGATGGAACTCAGCCTCCAGTAGCATCTGAGAAAATGTATATGAAAGGTATATTTTAGTTCTAGGTTTGAAAATGGCGTTTTCAACTTGGATTTCTCTGCTTATACAAACCCCATCAAGTGTGAGAGTAAGACGATATTTTTTTTTTCCTCCAAGTTTTGAAGGCACTGTTCTATTCATCTATTGCCTTTAGGCATCTAGTGTTAATGTTGGGAGTTATAAAGAAATTCTGATTCCTCTTCCTTTTTTTGTGACTTCTTTCTTTCCTCTGGAAAATTTTAGGGTCATATTGTCTCTGTTGTTTGGTGATATAACTTTGTCTAGATCTTCTGTACTTTGTAGGCTTTAAAGTGATCTTAAAAGGGTTGTCTTTGTTCACTTTTTGCTCTTACTGATATTAGCACTAACATCTTCAGGATGGAATATTGATTTTGATGTACAAAAACAAAAGAATTAACCTGTGTATATAGTCAATACCACACTCATATCTCAGCCATGACTCAAACCCATATATATGTACAAACTTGTGATGTTCAAAATTGTTGAACTTACAACGTACCCCGTATCCAGTATCAAATTTATTATTTTTCCTTAATAATGACAAACAATGGTTCATCATGCTCAGATTCCGAGGTATTAAGTTGGAAAGTGAAAAATTTTCAAGGTGGTTAATAATAGAACATTTTTTCAAGCCCAAAAAATCACATTCTATTAATGCTGTTAACATTTTGTTATTTAGTATGTTTTTAAATCAATTTGTAAATTTGCTTTGGTTTTATAATTGCATAAGGAGTCTTCATTCCAGTATTTGCGAAATCCCTACAATGTGTAGGGCACTCTTTTGTTTATCACTAAATACCAAGTACACAGCACAGAAATCTTAAGTTTGTACTGTAAGTGCTATAAACTGAATGTGTCTTCCCAAAATTTACATATTGAAATCTAATCTTCAATTGTGAGGATATTTGGAGGTGGGGTCTTTGAGAGGTGATTAGGTCATGAGAATGGCATCCTCATGAATAGAATTACTTCCCTTATGAAAGAGACCCCACAGAACTGCCTCACCCCTTCTGCATGTGAGGACACAGCAAGAGGACAGCCATCTGTGAACCAGAAAGTGAGTCCTTACCAGGTACTGAATCTGCCAATGCCTTGATCTTGGACTTCCTGGTCTCCAGAACTGTGAGACATAAATTTCTATCGTTTATAAGCCGCTCAGTCTGTGGTACTCTTTTATAGAGGTCCTCACTGACAAAGATAGTAAGCTTTATAAGGAAGGAGTTTATTCTTAGCTAAAATCTTAGGCTATTATATATATCATACATATGTTTAGCAAACAAAATGTGTATATGGGCATATTTACATATATAAATTTAGTTTAACACTGGGTAACTATAAAAATGTTTCCTGCTAATGGGATTCACTGAAGTTTGAGAAGCACTTTCATTCCTTACACTTTCACAAATACTTTCTTCAAATTTCTTACATTTTCTCTGCTGACTCAGAGAAGAACCTTAAAGATTTGCTAACATCCTTGTCTTATTCTAATGCCTCTTCTAGGCATCAGTTTCCTCATTGAGAAGATGAAAGGATGTAGATTTACATCAGAAGAGATAGGGTCACAGGTGTGAGAGAAGCATATTCTCAGAGGCACGATATTTGATGCTTCTGAGCATTAAATACTCCTTTAATACTTTCGTTTACTTATAAAGGACAGAAGTATCATCCTGAGGGAAATGTCCACTGTAGCTCCCATAGAAGACATGGCAATGCATATGGTCTTCTGTGTTTGGGGAACATCAGTTCATACAGGAAACATGCTTGATTTTCTTTCCTACCTCAGCAAGAATAAAGTTATGGGTAGGGACTTGGCTCCTATAGAAAGAGGTTACTATGATGATTGCTTCTATTTTACAGATTTGTTTGACCTAATTTCTTACACATTTTTAACCTATAGATTCAAGAATTGAGGCAAGAGCTTGCCTGCTTGCCAGAGAAAACTCCCAGGGCATAATCAACTTTCAATACTTTTGTCAAAGGAAAACAGAAAAGTGACAAATGCAGATAAAAATGAAGACTAGATGAAGCCTAGTATGCCTTTCTTAAAGTGGAAAGGCCATCTGCTAGTTGCCTATTTGTATATGCTCTCCTTCACTTCAGTGCTTAGAGTGAAAAAAAAAAGAGAGATTGGGGACCTTTGGAAAGTGGGGTTCAGACTATAAGAGTCCCTACTGGCTGTCCTATATAGAGTTAATGACTGATGTGGACGGAGGCAGTGGCCAACGTCCCTTTCATCTTTCCAGTATCTGCCAGAGCAGCATGAAATCTATTCTAGGCATCTGCAACTGGAGGCAAAACATGCCAATTATTTTTATTGATCTAAAGCCTTCATAGGTAGGACACCTTGCCAGGGCAGCATATGGAAATTTAGATAAGGAAATGATTGCAGAGACATGGAAAGGCTTCACTATTTGGAAAAGAATGTGCAGGCCTTTAAAAAATGAACAACCACAACCACTTGGTATTCCAGAGCTTAAGAGCGCCAAAGACGAATCATGCAGTCGCTGCAATGGAAATTGATTACTAAGGCTTCGATGAGTCACATGCCTTAGGAATTAAGTACTCCAATCTATTATTGTCAGTATCCTGATGGGTCAACCAGGCTGTGAATGGGAATTTGCATTAAATTGATTTGAGTGTTTTTTCTTGAACTAACATCAGTCAATCAAGGGACACATTCAGACAGAGCCAGATAAGTCTGACTGAATTTGATTTGGAAAAGCAGAGTAGCAAGGGATTAGCAGGCAGAATTTAAAAGCACCATAAATCTGGCACTACAGGCTGGGCTAGGAGAAGCAGGTGAGCAGTCTCTATGCCCCAGTCAGGGTGTACAGTCAAAGCAAATTTGTTTTGTGGTTCTGTAGTATGTTTTTGATACAGTCACGGATTACAGAAATCATTGGGTAATACAGAGGACTTCTTCCTGGAAGATTTCACACCTGAAATTTAAAAATGACAAAGTATTTGCCATCTGTCCCAAGATTGAGTCTATATCTAGTGTATATTTGCCATGTAATGATCTTTTAACCTCAGGTAGGTCACTCACTTTACATGTAGAGAAGCTTTTATGTGAAGAGAGTAAGCAGACTAGATGATCTCAGGTCCACTCATGATTCTGTGAACAGAAAAATATCAAGTGCCAAATTTCACTCAGACATTTGATGTTCTTTGTGAGCTAGAGGCTGGGATTGCTCCATATACTCTGTCCTGGCACATAGCTGATGGTTTATGGAAGGCAGGAGTCCTCAGGGGCTATGGTGGGTTGGAAAGTTTTGAGATGGACTTGTGATAGGTACTGAGAATTGGAAATGTTTGACTGAGTGAATAAACACCTACAGCTCAGGAAGGAGTATCTCTTGATGCTTAACTTGGTAACAAACTATGAATAAAGTAAATGAGTTCCTTTTTATCTACTGTTAAGTACTCATGTACACATACTAATAAAGATCCAGATATTTGCATTAAATGGTGGGGAAAGGGCGTTCGAAACTTGTCAGATAGTCCTTTACAGTAGAGAAAAGTATGAATTCTCAGAGAACTTACAGTATCCTTACATCTTAACTTGTTCCAACTAAAAAACACCATGGGAAAATTTTATTCTTTCATTTAAAACACACATCTAACTTTGAAGTATTGTAGTGTTGTTCTTAGGTGGTTGAAAGATACTTAGAAGAATCATAACTCACTAATATTCACCTGTACTAACCACTAAGCTGAAAATTTGGTAAAGATGTAAGGTTACTGGTTTATTGATCAAGCAGGACTTGTGGGAGTAATAGCTGACCTCTTATCAGTATTGAGAGTCTTTTCCATTTCCATCTTGTCTGTTCCTGGGGGTTGCCATGGTAACATTATCAGAGTGTCTTTACTGTTGATTACTGTTTGCCAGAAGTCTGAGATGTATCTTAGAATGTACGTGTCTGTGTTGCCACGTGCCCCTTCCATGGCTCTTTTTGCCACTGCAAAGCACAGAAATCTGTAACACTGTGTGTGTCTTTAATCATGCTGGTGTTCATAGGATATGCATCTTTGATGTGTTAGGCTATACCTTTGCTTGGTTTGATTAAAATACAGGAAGTACTTCATGAAGATTAATATATTGAAAGTTACTTTGTCCCTTGAAGTTAACTCTTAAGCAGAAGTTGGTAAAGTTTTGCAGATAAGCCATTTGCACAGGATGTGCTCATTGTTGGAATGTTATTTTGGAATATATAGTAATCAATATTTTTGCAGCATTGCGCATTGGGGTTGTTCAATCAAACTCCATTCAGCTTGAACCACAGGTTCTTGAATTCTTGTTTAAACTAGAAATCTAGCTGTTAAAGTTGAAAGCAGTACACCAAAGGTAAAATTACTGTATAAGGATGCTCTAGAAAATGTATGGGGTATACTGGGCCCAAAATTGTGAAGATCTTGTAGAAGCCTGGTAAAAGAAGTTGAAAATCCATTTTCAAGGATATAAAAGTTTGGTCAGGAGATGATTTTGAAGTAGCATTAAATGTGTATATTATCCTCACCTATTAAACCTATACAAAAGGCCTGGGAAAATAAACCTAGAGAGCCCTATTTGTATGTATCCAAATAGAGAGGAGATGACCCTATATTGTCAATATTCAGTGGGTCTGAAATGCAAGTTTTAGGATGTCCCAGGAGTGTACAGAAATTTGTACCAAAAGGGTAGGAATTGGAATAAAAGCAAATAATGAGGATCCATGAAGTGAAATATGGAAAGGAGACAACAGCATTTCCACCAAACTTCTATTAAAATTGGGAGAAATTGGGTTGAGAAAGAACTTAGCTAACATTCCCTCAGCCACTAGGGGGCCTCAGTTGAATGTATGATGTGTATCTAAAGGCCCTTTCCCTCATTCTGGGCTCCCCCCCCCCCCCCCCCCCCCCGATCTTCTGACCCTAGAGAGAAGATAAACAGCTGGTCAGTGTTTATACAGATGTCATGGTCTGACTTTCCAGTTGTATCCATAGTGACCTTCAAAGAGAAAGGACAGAAATAGGCAAGAACGCAAGCTCATTTTTGTGGTACCTCCAGCTTAAGAGGGACAGTATTTCTGAACAGTAAAACCCTATAGGCTACATTTAACTGAGGTGCTGTGATGTGAAAATAAATAAAATTGACAAAAGAATAAATCTATGTTTATACTTTTACCATTAACTTCATGAAAATAAAGATAATAATCTAAAAATGTAGCGAAAATAAGTCAATACAATATTATGTTCTAGGCTCTAGAATATATAAGCGTGTCTGTATTATAGGCATTGGGTTAAATCTGGCATAACTATTACAAACCATTAAGCTATAAAGAGATTTTCCTCTGAGGTATTTAAGCCTTTGATTACCACACCTTTCGCAGGCTAGGGTTGTAGTATTTGTCCATTCATAGTTAAAAACGGGCAACTAAGCCTCATGAAGTGCCAAGTTGGGTGTTGCCTACTCCCTCCTAATGATCAAGGTCAATTTCCCCTACCAAGATTGTGACACTTTTCTTTGCTTGCTAATTCCTATAAACAAGGAGGCCAAAGTGTTAGTAAGCCAACTGTAGCTTACAATTCAATGGGATGCTTACCATCTCCTCTGTGAAAGTGTTAGTCCTTTGGGCACCAGGACTTTTCTATGTTGTGATTTTTTTTTCAGGAGATTCAGAGAAAAGAGGCATAAATTAAGGACCTCAGTGAGTCATTGGGAGTTAGGGTAAGTGGCTATGATTAAAGCTATTAGTAATATTGTTTGGGCTTTGGTAGTCTACAGTCATCCCCAAAGATCTGTCTGGTTTTTGTAGGGACCAGATGGAGAATTATATAAAGATAAAATCACCATCCTTGTATCCTTGAAGTTTTAAAAGTAACACTAATATTCACTATCCCTCCTCTCCAAAATGTGGTATTATTTATGATTTGCTGCTTTGGCCATAGGTGGGGCAATTTTAGAAGCTTCCACTTAGCTTTAGGATTAAAAGTTTCATAGTGGGGAAGACCACACCCCAATATGGGAATTGCACTTTGTCAAACATAGTAATTCCAGTCATACTTTCTGGAAATGAAGAAACGACCACCATATAGGTCTTCAGATCAAGCTGACCCACCGTAAATTGGACTTTAGCCTGGACTTCATTTATTATTTGGCTATAATACGCCTCCACTCTAACAGGGGACCATTATAACACTTTGAGTTGTCAGGTTTCATTATCAATTCACATCCTTTTCCCAATAATCCTCAAAATATCTGGGAATTCTCTTCTCCCCAATATATAGTTTCCATGAGTGAATCCCAAAAACCCTGTGGGGAAAGGAAAGATTACTATACTTGCTGTACCTTTGCAGGATCCTTCATGCTGGAGACAAGGCCACTTCTTCAAAAAATTGGACCAAAGTCTGAAAACTGGTTTAGGACCAAAAACTGCGCAATTAATTGTCTCTTTAATGGGGTGTCATCTCAGGCTCCTTGTCATCCATTGTTTTCCTTTTTGGTACAAATTGAAGAGTATCCTTATTGGCTGCCCATCTATCTTGCTTCTGGGTTACCACATTCTATTAACTATCGCCGTACTTTTCTGTGGGTTAGGTCCCATCGTTTGTTACTCCAGTCTTGCCACTCATTACTATCATTGTGACCCTTTGACTTGGCTTCTGTAAATTAGGGTTTTATCATCCCCATTACCATAACTGTGTCAAGTTATATAACGACTTTTCCAAATATTATCACTGATCTATATAGTAAAACTACTATTTAATATTTTAGTGAAGCTAGTGATCTTATCAATAGCACATTCCTGCGGGCTTTGGTAAATGGTGTTTGTAACGGGCTTTCATGTGGAACATAATCACCTAGTAGGTTTTCTAACTGAATATAGTATAGCTATTCTAACATGCTTGCTTTGCTAAGCATTTTTTTTATTGAAGTTTAGTTGACATACAATGCTGTATTAGTTTCAGGTGTACAACATAGTGTTTTGTCAATTATATATATTACTCAGTGCTCACCATGATAAGTGTAGTCACCCTCTGCCACCACACAACATTACTACAATATTATGGACTGTATTCTCTGTAATGGACTTTTCATCTTTGTGACTTACTTATAACTGGAAGTCTTTTTTTTTTTCTTTTACCTCTTAATCCCCTTAAGTTATTTCACCCATCACCCCACCCACTTCCCCTGACAACCACCAATTTCTTCTATATATTTAAGTCTCTCTTTGTTTGCTTCTTTGTTTTGTTTTGTTTTTTTAGGTTCCACACAGAAGAAAATCATATGGTATTTGTCTTTCTCTGACTTACTTCACTTAGAATAATACCCTCTAGGTCCATCCATGTTGGCACAAATAGCAAGACCTCATTCTTTTTGATGGCTGAAAAATAACATTCCATTGTGTGTGTGGTGTGTCTGAGTGTGTGTGTGTACCACATCTTCTTTATCCATTTGTCTATTGATGGACACATGGATTGTTTCCATAATTTGGCTATTGTGAATAATGCTTCAGTGAACAAAGGGGTGCATATATCTTTTCAAATTAGTGTTTTCATTTTCTTTTTAAATACCCAGTAGTGGAATTACTGGATAATATGATAATTATATTTTTAATTTTTGGGGGGAAAGCCCATATTGTTTTCCACAGTAGTAGCACCAGTTTGCATTCATACCAAAAGAGCATGAGGGTTCCCTTTTCTCCACATCCTTGCCAACACAGGTTATTTCTTGTATTTTTGATACTAGTCATTATGAATGGTGTGAGGCAGTATCTCATTGTGGTTTTGATTTGCATTTTCCTGATTAGTGATGCTGAGTATCTTTTTTTTTTTTTTTTTTAGTTTTTATTTAAATTCCATTTAGTGAACATACAGTGTGATATTAGTTTCAGGTATATGTTATAATGATACAACACCTGGTCCTCATCATTATAAGGTCTTTTTCATGTGTCTATTGGCCATCTGTCTATCTTCTTGGGGAAAATGTCTATTCAGGTTCTGTGCCCATTTTTTAAAGTGGATTTTTTTGTGTGCATGTCTGTTGAGTTGTATGAGTTCTTTAAATATTTTGGATATTAACCCCTTATCAGTTTTATCATTTGCACATATTGCCTCCCATTCAGTAGGTTTCCTTTTGCTGTGCAAAAGCTTTTTATTTTGGTGTAATCTGTTTTTATAGTTTATTTTTGCCCTTTCCCCCCTTGCCTGATGAGACAGATCCATAAATATGTTGCTAAGGCCACTTTTCCAGAGATTACTGTCTATGTATTCTTTTAGGAATTTTATGATTTCAGGTCTCACATTGAGTTTTTAATCCATTTTGAGTTTATTCTTCTGTACAAAATAAAAAAGTAGTCTAGTTCCTTTTTTTCATGTAACTGTCCAGTTTTTCCATTACCATTTATTGAAAAGACTGTGTTTTCCCCATTGCCTATTCTTGCCTCCTTTATTATAGATAAATTGACCATATAATTATTGATTTATTCCCAGGTTCTGAATTCTTTTCCATTGATCTGTGTACCTATTTTTGTGTCAGTACAATACTGTTTTGATTTCTATTGCTTTGTAGTATAGCTTGAAATCTGGGATGGTGCTGACTCTAGCTTTGTTCCTCTTTTTCAAGATTGCTTTGGCCATTTGAGTTTTTTATGGTTCTGTATGTGACTTAGGATTTTTTTTTGGTGGGTTTTCTCTATATGTCATCTGCAAATAGTGACAGTTTTACCTGTTCCTTGCCAATTTGGATGCTTTTTATTTCTTCTTATCTGATTGCTGTGGCTAGGAAATTCAGTACTATGTTGAATAAAAGTGGTGAGGGTGGAAATCCTTGTCTTATTCCTGATCTTAGAGGAGAAGATTTCAGTTTTCACCATAAGTATGATATTAGCTGTGGATTTTTCATAACTGACCTTTATTATGTTGAGATACGTTCCTTCTAAATCCACCTTGTGGAGTTGTTTTTTTTTTTTTTTTTAAATCATGAATGGGTATTGTATTTTGTTGAATGCTTTTTCTGCATTTATTGAGAGGATCATATGGTTTTTAATCCTTCCACTTGTTAATGTGATATAGTACAATGATTGATTTAATTAATATCAAACTCCTCTTGCATCCCTGGAAAAAAATCCCACTTGATGTGGTAAACAATTTTTTTAATGTGTTGTTGAATTTGGTTTGCTAATACTTTGTTGTGTATTTTTGCATCTGTGCTCATCAGATACCGGCCTGTTGTTTTCATTTTCTGTAGTGTCTTTGGTTTTGGTATCAAGGCCAATGCTGGCCTTGAAGAATGAATTTAGAAGTTTTTTTCCATCTTCTGATTTTTGGAATAGTTTGAGAAGAAAAGTTATTAACTCTTCTTTAATTGATTGTTAGAATTCACCTATGTAGCTTCTGATCCTGAACTTTCATTGGTACTTTTAAATTACTGATTCAATTTTGTTACTGGTAATTGGTCTCTTGAAATGTTCTATTTCTTCTTGATTCAGTTTTGGAAGATTACATGTGTCTAGGAATTTATCCATTTCTTCTAGGTTGCCTAATTTGTTGGCATATAATTTTTCATAATGTTCTTTTATAATTCTTTGTATTTCTGTGGTGTTGGTTGTTATTTCTCCTTCATTTTTTATTTTATTTATTTGAGACTCTTTTTCTCCTTGATGAGTTTGGCTAAAGTTTTTATCAATTTTGTTTATCTTTTCAAGGAACCAACTCTTGGTGTCATTTAACTTTTCCATTTTTTGGTCTCTAATTTATTTCCTCTCTTTTATTTCATTCCTTTTACTAACTTTGGGCTTTGTTTATTCTTTGTTTCCTAGTTCATTTAGGTGTAAGGTTAGATTGAGATTTTTCTTGTTTCTTGAGGTTAACTTGTATTGCTATAAACTTCATCCTAGAAATGCTTTTGCTGCAATCCAAAGATTTTGGACCATTGTTTTCATTTTCATTTGTCTCCATGTAATTTTTGATTTCCTATTTTATTTCCTTGCTGACCCACTGATTGTTTAGTAGCATGTTGTTTAGACTCCTTCTGTTTGTGTTTTTTTGCAGTTTTTCTTCTTGTAATTGATTTCTACTTTCATACTGTTGTGGTCAGAAAAGATGACTGATATAATTTCAGTCTCCTTAAATTTATGGTGACTTGTTTTCTGGCCTAACTTGTGATCTATCTTGGAGAATGTTTTATGTGTACTTGCAAAGAATGTGCATTCTGTTATTTTTTGATGGAATGATGTGTATTTATCTGTTAGACCATCTGCTCTAATGTGTCATTCAAAACCACTGTTTTCTTGTTGATTTTCTATCTGGATGACCTATCCATTGATGTAAGTGGGGTGTTAAAGTCCCCTACTGTTATTGTATTACTACCAACTTTTCCCTTTATGACTGTTAATATTTGCTTTATGCATTTAGGTGCTACTACGATGGGTGCATAGATATTTATGATTATTATATCCTCTTGTTGGATTGATCCCTTTATCATTATCTAATGTCCTTCCTTGTCTCTTGCTACAGTCTTTATTTTAAAGTCTGTTTATTTTGATATAGGTGTTGCTACTCAGGCTTTTTAATTTTTTTTTTCTTCCATTTTATGGAATATCTTTTCCATTCCTTTACTTCCAGTTTGTGTGTATCTTTAGGTCTGAAGTGAGTCTCATATGGGCAGCATATATATGGGTCTTGCTTTTTTATTCATTCAGTCACCCTATGTCTTTGTATTGGAGAATTTGGTCCATTTGCATTTAAAGTCATTGATAGGTATGTACTTATTACTATTTTGTTGTTTTCTGGTTGTTTTTGTAGTTGTCCTCTCTTCCTTTCTTCTTGCTCTCTTTCCTTGTGGTTTGATGGCTTTCTTTAGTGTTACGCTTGGATTCCTTTTTCTTTATTTTTTGTGTGTCTATTATAGGTTTTTGATTTATGGCTACCTTTGAGTTTATATATGGCATCCTATGCATATAGTGGTCTGTATCAAGTTGATAGCTGCTTAAGTTTGAACACATTCCAAAAGCTAAATTTTTACTCCCCCCTCACTTTTTACATACATGATGTCATATTTTATATCTTTTAATTTTGTGTATCCCTTGACTAATTTCTGTAGATATAATTAAATTTACTACTATTGTGTTTAAATCTCTATACTGGCTCTATAAATGATTAGTCTATCTTTATTATGTATGTTTGCTTTTACAGTGACATGTTTTCCTTTCATAATTTTCTTATTTCTAGTTATGGCTTTTTCTTTTCATCTAAAGAATTCCCTTTAATATTTCTTATAAGGCTGGTTTAGTGGTAAAGTTCTGTAAGTTGTGTTTGGGAAACTATCTCTCTTTCAGTTTTTAATAACCTTGTTGGGTAGAGTATTCTTGGCTGTGTAGATGTTTTCTTTTTAGCACTTTGAATATATCATGCCTCTCTCTTCTGGCCTACATAATTTCAGCTGATAGCCTTATGGGGTTCCTCTTGTATCTAATAATTTTCTGTTCTCTTGCTGCTTTTAAGATTATTCTTCTTCTGTCTTAATTATTAATTGTCTTAGTGTGGACTTCCTTGGGTTAATCTTGTTAGGGGCTC
The DNA here is from genome assembly GCF_011800145.1 of Mirounga leonina. Classification (NCBI taxonomy): domain Eukaryota; kingdom Metazoa; phylum Chordata; class Mammalia; order Carnivora; family Phocidae; genus Mirounga; species Mirounga leonina. The sequence continues at coordinate 22,424,510 of NW_023270839.1, forward strand.
TCTTTGCTTCCTGGATCTGGATATCTGTTTCATTCCCCCAGATTATGGAAGTTTTCAGCTATTATCTCTTCAAATAAGTTTTTTGCCTCCTTTTTTTTTTCTTCTCTTGCTAAGACCCCAGTAATGCAAATGTTATTATGTTTAATGATGTTGCAGAATTCCCTTAACCTATTCTCTTTTTTTATTATTCTTTTTTTATTTTTGCTGTTCAGCTTGGTTGCTTTCCACTACCCTGTTTTCCAGATCACAGATCCATTCTTCTGCATCCCCTAATGTGCTACTGATTTCCTCTAGTGTATTTTTTATTTCAGTTATTGCCTTAATTCTTCAGCTCTAACTGGATCCTTTTTATATTTTCTATCTCTTTGTTGGAGTTCTCACTGAGTTCACCTACTCTTTTCTCAAGTCTGGTGAATAACTTTATGACCATTACTTTAAAGTTTTTATTGGGTATATTACTTCTCTCCATTTCATTTAGCTTTTTTTTTTTTTTTCAATTTTATCTTGTCCTTTCATTTGGGAAATATCCCTCTGTCTCTCCATTTTGTTTAACTGTGTTTGTTTCTACATATTAGGTAGGTCAGCTACATCTTCTGGTCTTGAAATTAATGGTAGAAGGGGTCCTGTGGTGCTCTATTGTGCAGTCACCTTGGTCACCAGAACCAGGCACTCCAGTGGTGTCCTCTGTGTGGGCTGCAAGTTCCCTCCCACTGCAAGTTTCTATGGACCTGCTGGTATATGGGGCTGGCCTTCATCTGAGCTGGCTGCAGTGACCCACTGTGCCTGCTGTGGGCATACTGGGCAGGTTTTGTTCCCCTGTGCTGTTGAGAGGCCTGGCTGCAACTGCTCTGGGTTCACTGTTGGGTGTGGTTAGTCCTTAGCCTGGTTGTCTGCAATTAGCCTGTACCGCAGCTGCAGACCACCAAAAGGCAGGGCTTGCTCCCTGAAAAGCCAGCTAAGAGGCCTGGCTACAGGAACTGTGGGGGCACTGGTGTGTGGGGTTATCTCCCTCCCTCTCTAGGACAGGAGTCATTTTGGAGTGTTATCAGTCCTGGTCAGGGATGCTCACCAGGTATGGTGAAACAGGAGCTGCTTTGGAAGGATGCCTGCTGAGGCCAGTGGGTTGGCTGTGTCTGGTCTGCAGGGGAAAGCCAGGCTGGGGCCTGTATGTCTAGTAAGGTAGATGGGGAGTGTTAGAACTGTTTTTCTCAAGCATCCAGCTATTTAGGCTGGAGGAAGAAAAATAAAATGGCAACCACCAACACTTTTGTGCCTGGAGAAATTTCCTGCAGACCTCTGCCCCTTCAGTACATGTTTTAAGATTAGTCAGTAAATCTCCTTCACATATACCATGGGCATATTTCAAGCTGCTGCTTCTGTGCTATGTGTTTGGCTGAGTTATTTAGTGTGCTGGCCCTTTAAGGGCAGAACCTTGGTTTCCTATCACCCTCTAGCTCTCCCAAAGTTAAGCCCCACTGATTTTCAAAGCCAGATGTTATGGGGATTTGTCTTTGTAGTGTATGTCTCCAGGTCCAGGGGTGCCTGATGTGGGGTCTAATCCCCTTGCTCCTCTGTACTTGTGATGGCCCTCCTATTTGTGGTTAGTTGCATAGGTGGTTTGGTTCCTGTATCTCTGTCCCTTTCACCTTTCTTTTCTTTCTCCCTTCCTCCCTTCCGTCCTTTTTCTTTTTCTTTCTTTTTTTTGAATTAGCCTTCTGAATTTTATTACCCTAAAGAAGTCATGGATATATGCTGACTTCGTTTTTATTTTATTTTACATTTTATTTTAAATTTTATTTTGTTATGTTAGTCACCATATATTACATCATTAGTTTTTGATGTAGTGTTCCATGATTCATTGTTTGCATATAACACCCAGTGCTCCATGCAATACATGCCCTCCTTAATACCCATCACTGGGCTAACCCATCCCCGCACTCCCCTCCTCTCTAGAACCCTCAGTTTGTTTCTCAGAGTCCATAGTCTCTCACCCTTTCACCTTTCTTGATGTGGTCTTTATGATTCAAGGTGGAAAATGTATTCTTCCAGTCTTCAGGTCATTTTCAGAGTCAGTAGCATAGATTGTAGTTGTTGCCCCAGTGTGTCTGTGGGATGAGTTGAGCTCAGGATTCTCCTACTTTTGCCATCTTCCCCCAACAATCACCGGACATTCATTTATTTTTCTGTGCTCGGAAAATATGGAATCGGATGGAAATGTGTCCTTCTGAACCACCTCTCCCATTGGTAACCAGGGCCAGGAATGCTCTGACAGTTCTTATTTTCTCCTTACCTTTTGGAAGGCAGGAGTGCACAGAGATCTGCTGTGTGCTTGTTCTTCCCTAAGCATTTTAATCCCTTTCTCCACATCTTCCATGGAAATTCTTGCATTTCAAACCCTCAGCCTAAGCCATTGTTTTTTTCCATATTTCTAGGAGTCATTGTAGCAACAAGTTCACACCATTTCCGGGAGTTATTGCTAGGCTGTTAAATCATGTATTTCAGGAGAGTACTCTCAAGTCAGTATCTTTCTTAACTAATCTTAACACCCTAGAGATAGGGTGAAGAGTTTTTTGACTTGGGAGTATTCTGGTCTCCTTGATTAAGCACGCTCATAATGTAGCCCCCTGTGTACTCCTCTGATTCCTGCTCATACACACTGGCTGTGCTTTGCAGCTTCTTGTGTCATAATCCTTTTCTTCCCTCTTCAACCAAGCATATCCTCAGTTGGGCCGTGCTGCCAGCTTTAACAATGGGACTGCCACCTTGTGCCAGGGTCTGTCTCTGTGTTCCATATAATACAAGTAATGGGGTCTTCAGTGCCTGCCAGGCAGCCTGTAGTGATTCAGCTCCAAAGTCCCATCTTGTTATCTACTCTCTGTTTCTACCACTGACTCTCTTAGATTTGGTTCTCCAAAAGCAAATGTTAGGATGAAGTTTGGGGTACATTACATTTATTAGGAATCAGTACTTGTGAAAGAGAAAGGAAGGAAGTGGGATTAGAAGCAGAAGTAAAAATGCTTTGTAGACCCAATAGAACTTTGGTAACCTGGCAGGGAGTTCTGAAGCAACTACTGCCCATCCAAGTTGTCATAACTCAGAATGGAATTGCCATCCTTTATGCTTTTCCTTTACTCAGTCCCCAGGTGTGAGCACTCTGGGGATGGGAATGACCTTGGGAAAGGCAGCTCTTTGCTGTTGAGGTAGATTTTGAAGGATGTGACAGCTGGAGGCTGTTTGCATTATTTACTGTGGTTGGTAGACATGGCAAAGTACACTTTCTTTCAAAGAAAGACTTGCTGCCAGGTTGCAGTCAGCAAACAACCATTATTTTGTGCCAGCAGTTTCTTTTGAAAAGCTAAGGTCAAGGGTCACAAGGTAAAAGGTAATGTTGAGGAGGAGGGATTGTCTTCCGAGACGAAATGTGATGGAACACTAAGATCAGTAGATTTAGTGAAAGTAACTAGGTCTAGTTCTCACTTGACTCCATCCTAGCTCTGCTACCATTTCCAAGATCATATGTCCTTCCCCATTTATGTTGGAAGGAATAAGTACGAAAATGCCAGCTGGCCCAGCCCAGAAATCAAGCTCACAAATGCTGTCTGTTTATCTCACTTGGAGTGCTCTATGAGAAAGAAGAACAATCAGTCTATGCATGGGAACTGGGGGGAAATATTGTCCATTGTCAATACTTTATCAGCCCTGTAGTCTTTTTTTTTTTTTTTTAATTTTATTACATTATGTTCGTCACCATACAATACATTACCAGTTTTCGATGCAGTGATCCACAATTCATTGTTTTCCTATAACACCCAGTGCTCCATGTAGTACGTGCCCTCTGTAATACCCATCACCAGGCTAACCCATCCCCCCACCCTCCTCCCCTCTAAAACCCTCAGTTTGTTTCTCGGAGTCTATAGTCTCTCATTGTTTGTTTCGCCCTCTGATTCCCAGCCCCCTTCATTTTTCCTTTCCTTCTCCTAATGTCTTCCATTCTATTCCTTATGTTCCACAAATAAGTGAAACCATATGATAATTGACAGTCTCTGCTTGACTTATTTTGCTGAGCATAATCTCCTCCAGTCCCATTCATGTTGATATAAAAGTTGGGTATTTATCCTTTCTGATGGCTGAGTAATATTCCATTGTATATATGGACCACATCTTCTTTATCCATTTGTCTGTTGAAGGGCATCTCGGCTCTTTCCACAGTTTGGCTATTGCAGACATTGCTGCTATGAACATTGGGGTGCATGTGGCCCTTCTTTTCACTACTGGGTAGTGTCTTTGAGGTAAATACCCAGTAGTGCAATTGCTGGGTCATAGGGTAGCTCTATTTTTGTGTCTTTGGGGTAAATACCCAGTAGTGCAATTGCTGGGTCATAGGGTAGCTTTATTTTTAATTTTTTGAGGAACCACCACACTGTTTTCCAAAATGGCTGTACCAACTTGCATTCCCCCCAAAAGGGTAAGAGGGTTCCCCTTTCTCCACAACTTCTCCATCATTTGTTGTTTCTTGCCTTGTCAATTTTTGCCATTCTAACTGGTGTAAGGTGGTATCTTAATGTAGTTTTGATATGAATTTCCCTGATGGCTAATGATGATGAACATGTATTCATGTGTCTGTTAACCATTTGTAGGTTTTCTTTGGAGAAGTGTCTGTTCATGTCTTCTGCCCATTTTTTGACTTGATTATTTGTTTTTTGGGTGTTGAGTTTGAGAAGTTGTTTATAGATCTTGGATACCAGACCTTTATCCGATATGTCATTTGCAAATACCTTCTCCCATTACATGGGTTGCCTCTTTGGGTTGTTGACTGTTTCCTTTGCTGTGCAGAAGCTTTTTATCTTGATGAAGTCCCAAAAGTTCATTTTTGCTTTTGTTTCACGAGCCTTTGGTGATGTATCTTGATAGAAGTTGCTGTGGCTGATGTCAAAGGGGTTACTGCCTATGTTCTCCTCTAGGATTTTGATGGATTCCTGTCTCACATTGAGATCTTTCATCCATTTTGAATTTATCTTTGTGAATGGTGTTAGAGAATGGTCGAGTTTCATTCTTCTGTATATAGCTGTCCAATTTTCCCAGCACCTGGGGAATTCTACCAAACATTCAAATAAGAAATAATACCTATTCTCCTGAAGTTGTTTCAAAAAATAGAAACAGAAGGAAAACTTCCAGACTCATTCTGTGAGGCCAGCATTACCTTAATCCCCAAACCAGGCAAAGACCCCATCAAAAGGGAGAATTTCAGACCAATATCCCTGATGAATATGAATTCCAAAATCCTCAACAAAATCCTAGCTAATAGGATCCAATAATACATTAAAAGGATCATCCACCACAACCAAGTGGGATTTGTCCCCGTGATGCAAGGGTGATTCAACATTTGCAAATCAATCAATGTGATAGAACACATTAATAAAAGGAGAGAGAAGAACCATATGGTCCTCTCAATTGATGCAGAAAAAGCATTTGACAAAATACAGCATCCTTTCCTACTTAAAACTCTTCAGAGTATAGGGATAGAGGGAACATTCCTCAAGTTCGTAAAATCCATCTATGAAAAACCCACAGCAAATATCATCCTCAATGGGGAAAAGTTGAGAGCCTTTCCCTTAAGATCAGGAACACGTCAAGGATGCCCACTCTTGCCACTGTTGTTCACCATAGTACTAGAAGTCCTAGCAACAGCAATCAGACAACAAAAAGAAATAAAATACATTCAGATTGGCAAAGAAGAAGTCAGCCCTGCAGTCTTACAGGGAGAAAAGAAGTTGATTTCCATTCCTTTCTGCTACTTCTCAAACTCTCATATCCAGAACCCTGTACATAGTGGTTTGCTCTTGATATTGATGGCAATCTGACAGGGTTGGAAACCATGCAGCTTTCTCTGATAGCAACTGATAACAATCAGTTCTATGGTTAAAATATTTCCTGGAGTGTAATAAGAACTTGTAGTGTAGCATGGGAAGCCTTGGTATTTCTATATGAAAATTCATATATTTTATGAAAGAAAAATCTCTGTAAAGCTTATGTTCCAGGTGGTTTCTTTTTCTGTGAAGAAGGCTATATTTATGGTTATCTATACAGCAAATCTATAAAACTATGTACCAAACACTAGATTTATGTAAAAAAAAATTTCAGTTGATGTGCATGCTCTCCTACTGTGTATCTTCTAGAATGTGCATGCTCCAGTCTCCTTTCTCCCACTTAATTTTTAAAGATCTGACCATGCTTAGTACACAGTATATGTACAGGCATCTGTGTGTATGTTTATGTGTATATACATATATGTATGCATATGTGTATGTGTGTGTATATACATAAACACACATACATATATCTGCAGAAGAATATACCATTATTGATTGTAGCCCAATTTATTCATTTTTAAAATTGATATCACATTGATTCCCATTTTTCACTGTTATAAATTTTTGATGCAATAAGCATCATTTTACATGTCTGACATACATGAAATTCTCTAGAGAATATTCCTAGAAGCATTCATGCATATACCCTTTAATCCACAGATTTTGGGGGAGAAATTTGGCAATATTTCCTGAGAGGCTGTGGCAATTTATAGTTCTAAGTGCAGTCTGTAATAAAATCTGGAAATTCCACCTCAGTTTTGTCAGTCTGATGAGTGTCTTTTTAAAAAAAATTTTTTATTGTTATGGTAATCACCATACATTACATCATTAGTTTTTGATGTAGTGTTCCATGATTCATTGTTAGTGCATAACACCCACTGCTCCATGCAGAACATGCCCTCTTTAATACCCATCACCAGGCTAACCCATCCTCCCACACCCCTCCCCTCTAGAACCCTGTTTGTTTCTCAGAGTCCATAGTCTCTCATGGTTCGTCTCCCCCTCTGATTCCCCCCCCCTTATTCTTCCCCTCCTGCTATCTTCTTCTTTTTTTTTTTCTTAACCTATATTGCATTATTTGTTTCAGAGGTACAGATCTGTGATTCAACAGTCTTGCACAATTCACAGCGCTCACCATAGCACGTACCCTCCCCAGTGCCTATCACCCAGCCACCCCATCCCTCCCACGCCACCCCCCACTCCAGCAACCCTTACTTTGTTTCCTGAGATTAAGAATTCCTCGTATCAATGAGGTCATATGCTACATATCTTTCTCTAATTGACTTATTTTGCTCAGCATAACACTCTCCAGTTCCATCCATGTCATTGCAAATGGCAAGATCTCATTCCTTTTGATGGCTGCATAATATTCCATCGTATATATATACCACATCTTCTTTATCCATTCGTCTGTCAATGGACATCTTGGCCCTTTCCACAGTTGGGCTATTGTGGACATTGCTGCTATAAACATCAGGGTGCACGTACCCCTTTGGATCCCTACATTTGTATCTTTGGGGTAAATACCCAGTAGTGCAATTGCTGGGTTGTAGGGTAGCTCTATTTTCAACTTTTTGAGGAACCTCCATACTGTTTTCCAGAGTGGCTGCACCAGCTTGCATTCCCACCAACAGTGTAGGAGGGTTCTCCTTTCTCTGCATCCCCGCCAACATCTGTCATCTCCTGACTTGTTAATTTTAGCCATTCTGACTGGTGTGAGGTGGTATCTCATTGAGGTTTTGATTTGGATTTCCCTGATGCCGAGCAATGTTGAACACTTTTTCATGTGTCTGTTGGCCATTTGGATGTCTTCTTTGGAAAAATATCTGTTCATGTCTTCTGCCCATTTCTTGATTGGATTATTTGTTCTTTGGGTGTTGAGTTTGATAAGTTCTTTATAGATTTTGGATACTAGCCCTTTATCTGATATGTCATTTGCAAATCTCTTCTCCCATTCTGTTGTCTTTTGGTTTTGTTGACTGTTTCTTTTGCTGTGCAAAAGTTTTTTATCTTGATGAAGTCCCAATAGTTCATTTTTGCCCTTGCCTCCCTTGCCTTCTTTGGCGATGTTTCTAGGAAGAAGTTGCTGCGGTTGAGGTCAAAGAGGTTGTTGCCTGTGTTCTCCTTTAGGATGTTGATGGACTCCTGTCTCACATTGAGGTCTTTCAACCATTTGGAGTCTATTTTTGTGTGTGGTGTAAGGAAATCGCCCAGTTTCATTCTTCTGCATGTGGCTGTCCAATTTTCCCCACACCATTTGTTGAAGAGACTGTCTTTTTTCCATTGGACATTCTTTCCTGCTTCGTCAAAGATGAGTTGACCATAGAGTTGAGGGTCCATTTCTGGGCTCTCTATTCTGTTCCACTGATCTATGTGTCTGTTTTTGTGCCAGTACCATACTGTCTTGATGATGACAGCTTTGTAATAGAGCTGGAAGTCCAGAATTGTGATGCCGCCAGCTTTGCTTTTCTTTTTCAACATTCCTCTGGCTATGTGGGGTCTTTTCTGGTTCCATACAAATTTTGGGATTCTTTGTTCCATTTCTTTGATAAAAATGGATGGTATTTTGATGGGGATTGCATTGAATGTGTAGATTGCTCTAGGTAGCATTGACATCTTCACAATATTTGTTCTTCCAATCCATGAGCATGGAACGTTTTTCCATTTCTTTGTGTCTTCCTCAGTTTCTTTCATGAGTATTCTATAGTTTTCTGGGTATAGATCCTTTGCCTCTTTGGTTAAATTTATTCCCAGGTATCTTATGGTTTTGGTGCAATTGTAAATGGGATCGACTCCTTAAATTCTCTTTCTTCTGTCTTGTTGGTGTATAGAAATGCAACTCATTTCTGTGCATTGATTTTATTTTATTACCTGACACTTTAAATTATACCTGGCCTAATGAAAAATAATTTATAAACTTGTTCAAATTACTATAGATATTGTGTTGATAGATGATGATAGATGATGATAGATCGATGATGATAGATGATAGATAATCTTACAGATAAGATAGTTAAAGCTTGGAAAGTTCAATCAGCCTGTTTAAGAAATAATTTGTGAAGAGAAAGTGGGAGAATGGGAAAATAGTGCTCTGCTTTGAAAAGTAGTGCCTTTTCTTTTATACCAAATGAGTAGAGCTAAGCCAGGAACTGGATATACAAGGAAATTGATCTAACTAGTCAGGGATAATTAAAAAGTCTCTCTTATAATATTTGTTTGGCCTTTAAAGTGCTATCTTAGCTGACTAGAATTGATAGGGGACCAATATTCTAGAACATTCAATTTTGCAATTCTCAGAGATCAATTATTTGTTGTGAGATGGTGTAAGACTCTATTTAGTCTTCAGGATTCCTTGGAATGTCATCACTATGAATACACATGGACTAAACTATCCAATGGTTCATTTAAACAATATGTATTGATAATCCTCAGTAAATCTGTTTTAGGTTATAACACTGCTGACCCTTTTACTTTCAGAAAACATTTTCCATGCTATATGAAATTGTAGAAATGCAACAAGCAGATGCCTAGGTCTTTCTCTTCTTCTTTTTCTTTTCTTTTTTTTTTTTTTTAAAGATTTTATGTATTTATTTGAGAGAGAATGAGAGAGAGCACATGAGAGGGGGGAGGGTCAGAGGGAGAAGCAGACTCCCTGCCGAGCAGGGAGCCCGATGCGGGACTCGATCCAGGGACTCCAGGATCATGACCTGAGCCGAAGGCAGTCGCTTAACCAACTGAGCCACCCAGGCGCCCTAGGTGTTTCTCTTCTGTCAATTCTGTGGTAAGCAGTGCTTCTATGCTGATGAAAAATTCTATCTAATCTACATGGCTTTGTTCTATAGATTATCAAACTACAGCTCTGTCGAAATAGACCAAGAAGTGCCAATAAGCTAATAGCATTTGAAAAGGTTCATCATATGGACTGGGCTAACACCACAGTCTATATTATACTAAAGAATATAATTCATAGATTCTTTTAGTTCATTTTTAAAGGACCAAACAGGAATAAAGAAGACTGACATTCCTCATAGGGTGTCCTATCTTCTATCCTCATTGATACTAATGTGGCTATTGTCTGGAGGCCTGAACATTATATGCTTCTTATTAATCTGTTCCATTCCCACATTTAATTCATCCCATACTGTGTTCAATTAGCCTTTGTATGATATTTTTTTATCGAGTAAGTCTCCTTCTTAAATCTGTGGTATCATTTTGTTTGGAGGACAGAGGAGATGACCCTCTGGTCCCAGGTTCTTCCTGTTTCTACTTCATGAGTAGTTACAGCCATATGGCTATATTGATTTCCCAGAATACTCTGAGCATTTTGAGCTTTACCTTTGTTTGAAGTATTATCCTACCTGTCTCCCAAAGGATTCTATACATCTCCCCCAGTCTTGTTAAGAGTCTCACTTTTGAAGTCTTTCCTCAAATAGTCTGCCATAATTTCTTTATTCTACTACTCATTTTACACTTCAGTATTGCTAATAGGTAAGCATGTCCATATTGATATTTTATTCCCACTACTTCACACTAGTTAGAAGAAATCCCAACTGCATTATCATGGCAATCCATAGGGAAGGGGTATTTCTCTTTGCCAGCTTTCTGCTAATTACATATAGATTTAAAGAGGTCAATCCTAAAGGCCAGTGAGTTCCTCAGAAGATGATTATTTTAGAGAATTACTCAATTATTTTCCCTTTTGAATAGATCGGTATCGATAATAATGTTCTTTCCTTATTTAAGGGTATATATGAATATAAAAGGATTATAGTCCCAATCAAGATTAAAAGAGAATTTCTTTTTAGTTAATATTTACAAATATTTCAGCTTGCATATAGACATGGTGCACTTGTCTCAGACTACAGGTTCAAATCTTTAGAAACTTGAAAATTTCTCCACAGATATACATGAGGTAATGTGGTGGTTACTATGCTGTGTTACTCAGATCCTCATTCAAGAATAAAGGACTGATTCCCCAAGCTGCTGAGAGTGCTGTGTGTATACATCCCCCAGCTATCAGCCTTCTTTAAGGCTTCCTCAGTGGAAGAGAATACGCTTGTCCAAAGCCTTGCCTCTTTCTTGGATGGTCTGCATCCAATAAATCATTGTCCCCAGAGTATAAAAGTTTGGCCTTCTTTTTTTTCCAGCTGTGGGCGGCTCTGAGGGATAATTTTGTCTTTAGATTTTCCTACAGAGTTAGCTGAGATATTCTACACAGACAGCACTGAAGCTTGACTTCCCCCTCTGCTCAGTTCTGCTTGATGCCTTTCCCTTCTGCAGTTGAGAATCCTGAGAGCACTCTCTTAAAAAAACTGCCTGTCTGCTAAAATCTTCATCTCAGAGTGCCTATTTCATATTGCATTTTCAGAAAGCAGTGAAAGAAGGAAACACAACACTGTGATGTCTCCATTTTGCTTAAGTTTTTACCTTCTCTTACAAAAACTAAACCCTTTAATCCTATGGAGTAGGACACAGTGGGATAAAAGGGCAGACTAAGCTGAATCTAAACCTTGAAATGCAGTGTAACCAGGAGAGCATTAGACTAAAGACTGCAAGATCCAAATAGGACATTAGTGCTCACTATGTATCTGGTATCATAGTAGTAACATCCATGTTTTTCCCACCTCCCCTATTCAATAATTCTTAAGGAAGAACTGTCCCCATTTTACATTGAACTCAGCCATTTGTAAAGTATCTGGATTTTTTTTTTTTAGAGAATTTATATGCCAAGGGTTAGAGATATGTCTGCTTAGAGGAGGTCTGAATGGCAGAGAAAAATAGGTCAATCATGCTCCCAGAAATTGATTGCACCAGCAAGCTGTGTGCTTGGAGAGTAAGAGCAGTATAGTAATATTTGAAAGCATGCCCACAGAGTGGGGGCCATGAGTTTAGATAGGGTTAAGTGCATTCTCTACTTCCCTAACTGTACCATTGTGGATGGTAAAGAGAAGAACTGATCCTTTGTACTTTTGTATGGATGAATGGTTGAATTTGCTCAAAGCTCTTTAAAAGGTCCCAGCAGGCATGTACAAAACAGAAAAGGAACATGTCAAACCGAACCTGACTTGTACATTTGATCCCAAACTAGCCTTCTGAGGCTCTTGGGGAAGATGAGCTCAGGGGTGAAACTCTTTCCCCATCCTTAACAAAACCTCACTTAGGTGACCAGAGTTGAAAATAAATAAAAGCTTGTATTAGTACTAAAAGGTAAAGAAGGATACCACAACATCTAGTATATTTCTTGGAGTTGTTGACAGTGGGTAACCAATGGGGTGACGTAGAAGTCAAGAGTGGCCACTGACTTGCTACTGCGGGTTAATAGCAATGGCTACTTAGGGAAAGGGGAGCTCAGTCTTTTAAGTCTAAACCAGCAATGCTTCTTCCTGACGGATAGGTACTAGGAGGGAGGCAAACTGTGGTTATCACCTTAGAGTTCAACAACATTGGATTAAGAAAGCCACTCATCCCTGGCACAGCAACTTCCAACAGTGAAGGCCACACAGTCCAAGCCAGTTTATATACTCCCTTCCCTCAGGCTGAAGTGTTAATGGAAATGTCAACAGAAAAAAAAAATGTTGAGAAGATCTAAAATCCTGGAACATGTAAGGGCTTAGTTCCATTTCATCGAAGACAACTCAGGTGACCTATTATGCAAAATTAGACTTTTCTATGCCTCCCTTAGCCTTTAAATTCTTTCTGTAAGAGCTACTGTCATCAAATAGTTTACCCTTTCTTACTGATTAAGGATTTAGCTAGCAGGGAGAAGGTAAAAATCAGACTGAGTGAAAGTAAGGACAGGTGGAAAGAGGTATTTCCCTAAAGTACATACAAAATCAATTTGACTGTTTTGTCTCAGTGACAAATTAGAATTATGAAACCCGTAGAGCTCAAATATTTAGGTAACTAGCAGTAACCAAGAGTTATAGACTATTCTGGGGTAAGAATTTATATCTTTATGAAGAAAGACTGTTTCTTACCTAAATTTTTAAATGAATGATTTTTTAAAAAAAGAATGTACTAGTTTGACCATAAGGCATCCTACCTCATTCAGAAAGACTCAATTTAATGAAGGACTACCCAAGGTGGTGAAGTATGACTCCCTAGACCAGATTAAATCCCCTCTATGTACCCCCACTGTGTTCCAAACATCCTTTAATATCACTCCTATCCCTCATTCTTGTAATTTGTATTCCCTATTTTTTTCCTGCTAGGCACTATAAACCATTAAGTCAGGGACTATATAATGTCTCTCTAGAGTCTAGAACATAAATGGCATACACCTTGTGCCAGTTTTAAACATGTTTCCTATGATTCTTATTATTCAAGTTTAGACTTTTGAGAGAATATGAACATTTTGGAACAGAAAGGAGAAAGAAGATGATATATAAAATGGCTACATTTATGAGAGAGGAAATGAAGCTGTAAGTTTACAAAATCATTTGAAATAATAAAGAATAGAATGAACACTGAAGGCCATTCTTTTTTAAATATTTTATTTATTTATTTGACAGAGCGCACAAGCTAGGGGAGCAGCAAGCAGAGGGAAAGGGAGCAGCAGGCTCCCTGAGGGAGAAGCAGGCTCCCTGCTGAGCAGGCTCCCTGCTGAGCAGCGGGCTGGATCCAGGTCTCTATCCTAGGACTCCGGGATCATGACCCGAGCAGAAGGCAGACGCTTAACTGAATGTGCCACCCAGGCGCCCCCTAAAGGCCATTCTTGAGAAGCTTGCTTAGATTGCAGATGACGAGAACCCATCTTAAATTGGAGATTAATGTGGCTCAAATCTTAAGATAGTGTCATCTTACAAAGGCATACTTCTAGATCCCAAAGTAATGAGAAGTAATTCCATTCTTTATAATTACTCTTCTTGTGGACGACCTTAAGTGGAAACCTTGGCCCACAGTAACAGTTGCTGAAATCTGCTGTCCATCTTTGACACCTTTCCATACCTCCACAATGTATATACTCTTCTATTCATTGCCAAGGGCTTTTTTCCCCTCCTCCCATTCTTTGGTCTTTGATCCTTTCTTGGAGAAAAGGCTCATTTCATCCCTATAAAGAAGTAATAAACCTTTCTATAAACTTCCCTGTCTTTCCCTTTAGGCAAGAACATTTATAGGATTGTTCTTATGGGTTGGAAAAAAAAAAAGGAAGGAATTCTTACTCCCAGGCTGTCAATTTTTATATTGTCATAGATTGAAGTAGGTCTGTTTGCTTATTACTTCTGTTCCCTTGTTATCTTCCTGAACATCTGTTCTAGCCCCCCTATCTACATTTCACCCATAATATCCTCGCTGATCATTTATCTGTCATGTATCTAAGAAGTAGATTCTTAACATGTAGTTAAGAATCAGGCAAGGATTTCTGTCAGTCTATAAATCCTTTCAATACTCTTGCCCCCATGGTGCTCTCTCCTGGATTTCTATAGCATTGGCACATGGCTTGCAGCTGGGCATGGAATGCAGCAGCTTTTATATCCAAATCCAGCAGAGAATGATCAGGACCTTTAGAAGAACTGTTACGGGTGCCTAAGCAGGCAATTTGGCTAAGCTGAAAAGAAAATCTGTATGTCTATACTCATATCTCCAACAAAGAATCAATGCATCTGAGCTGAGGGAAAGGGGCATGTCATAGGGTCACTATCTTGCTTCAGAATCTGCCACCAGAAACATCTCTGGACTCCTGCAGAATCAGGCCATGATAGATTCTAGATATCTAAATTCCTAGGCCTTGTAGTTTGTAAAAACACTCTATGGACAGCACTGATGGATCTGTTGTATATGGACAGTGAGTCTCTCCAGGTGGCCACAGAGTTTATCACTTTAAACATGGGTCACTCATGTTATATCGTCTTCGCAAAGAATACAGAGGGTCAAACTGGACTGTTGACTTTCTACTAGTAGTCTTGGATAAACAGTTTTCTCCCCCTCTGGGCCAGCACTGGAATGAAAACATGGTTCATTTGCCCCATGACAGCTTCTCTTATTCAACTAGATTAAACAAACGAGGAATCCATGACTCTTTTATTATTATTGCTGTTACCAGGCAAGGACCAGTCTGAGATTTGGCCCTACTCCCTTTCATTCTTCCTGCAAGGTCAGTTTCAAGGGGTCCAGGTTTTGTAAGAAGTTGAATTTTCAGTGAAATCACTACTCATTTGGATCTTTGAATATTAAGTCATACTCTTTGTATATTTCAGTGTTTTATTGGAGACTGACTTCCACAGTGCTGCCAGAATGTTGTAATAATGAATTGGGTTCTCAAACATGGCTTTGAAAGCAGTTTTTCCTCAAACACTAAGCAACCTACTATAGCAAAAACTCATAGGTCTTTCGCTTAGCATAATACCCTCTAGTTCCACCCACATCATTGCAAATGGCACGATTTCGGGTTTTTCTTTGATGACTGCATAATATTCCATTATTTATATATATATACACCACATCTTCTTTATCCATTCATCTGTTGATGGACATCTAGGATCTTTCCATAGTTTGGCTATTGTGGACATTGCTGCTATAAACATTGGGGTGTATGTACCCCTTGGATCACTACATTTGTATCTTTGGGGTAAATACCCACTAGTGCAATTGCTGGGTCATAGGGTAGCTCTATTTTCACCTTTTTGAAGAACCTCCATACTGTTCTCCAGAGTGGCTGCACCAGCTTGCATTCCCACCAACAGTGTAGGAGGGTTCCCCTTTCTCTGCATCCTCACCAACATCTGTCGTCTTCTGACTTGTTAATTTTAGCCATTCTGACTGGTGTGAGTGAGGTGGTATCTCATTGAGGTTTTGATTTGGATTTCCCTGATGCCAAGTGATGTTGAACACTTTTTCATGTGTCTGTTGGCCATTTGGATGTCTTCTTTGGAAAAATTTCTGTTCATGACTTCTGCCTATTTCTGGTTTGGGTGTTGAGTTTGGTAATTTTTTTTTTTAAGATTTTATTTATTTATTTGAGAGAGAATGAGAGAGAGAGAACATGAGAGGGGGGAGAGTCAGAGGGAGAAGCAGACTCCCCGCTGAGCAGGGAGCCCGATGTGGGACTCGATCCTGGGACTCCAGGACCATGACCTGAGCCGAAGGCAGTCGCTTAACCAACTGAGCCACCCAGGCGCCCCGGAAAGTTCTTTATAGATTTTTGATACTAGCCTTTTATCTGATATGTCATTTACAAATATCTTCTCCCATTCTGTCGGTTATCTTTTGATTTTGTTGACTGTTTCCTTTGCTGTGCAAAAGCTTTTTATCTTGATGAAGTCCCAATAGTTCATTTTTGCCCTTGCTTCCCTTGCCTTCTTTGGTGATGTTTCTAGGAAGAAGTTGCTGTGGCTGAGGTCACAGAGGTTGCTGCCTGTGTTCTCCTCAAGGATTTTGATGGATTCCTGTCTCACATTGTAGTCTTTCATCCATTTTGAGTCTATTTTTGTATATGGTGTAAGAAAATGGTCCAGTTTCAATCTTCTGCATGTGGCTGTCCAATTTTCCTAACACCATTTGTTGAAAAGACTGTCTTTCTTTCTTGTTTTGTCGAAGATTAGTTGACCATAGAGTTGAGGGTCCATTTCTGGCTCTCTATTCTGTTCCATTGATCTCTGTGTCTGTTTTTGTGCTAATACCATACTGTCTTGATGATTACAACTTTGTAATACAGCTTGAAGTCTGGAATTGTGATGCCACTGGCTTTGGTTTTCTTTTTCAACCTTCCTTTGGCTATTTGCGGTCTTTTCTCTTTCCATACAAATTTTAGGATTATTTGTCCCATTTCTTTGAAAAAAGCTGATGGTATTTTGATAGGGATTGCATAGAATGTATAGATTGCTCTAGGTAGCATAGACATTTTAACAATATTTTTTCTTCCAATCCGTGAGCATGGAATATTTTTCCACTTATTTGTGTCTTCCTCAATTTCTTTCATGAGTGTTCTATAGTTTTCAAAGTACAGATCCTTTCCCTCTTTGGTTAGGTTTATTCCTAGGGATCTTATGGTTTGGGGGTACAATTATAATGGGATCTCCCACTCCTTAATTTCTCTGTCTTCTATCTCATTGTTAGTGTATGGAAATGCAACTGATTTCTGTGCATTGGCTTTATATCCTGTCCCTTTGCTGAATTCCTGTATTAGTTCTAGAAATTTGGGGGTGGAGTCTTTTGGGTTTTCCACATAGTGTATCATGTCATCTACAAAGAGTCAGAGTTTGACTTCTTTGCTGATTTGAATGTCTTTTATTTTGTTGTTGTTGTTGTTGTTGTTTGATTGCTGAGGCTAGGACTTCTAGTACTATGATGAATAGCACTGGTGATAGTGGGCATCCCTGTCATGTTCCTGACTTTAGGGGAAAAGTGCTCAGTTATTCCCCATTGAGAATGATATTTGCTGTGGGTTTTTGTAGATGGCTTTTATGCTGTTGAGGTATGTACCCTCTATCCCTACACTGTGGAGAGTTTTAATCAAGAAAGGATGCTGTACTTTGTCAAATGTGTTTTCTGCATCTATTGAGAGGATCATATGGTTCTTGTCCTTTCTTTCATTTATGTATTGTATCACATTGACTGATTTGGGGATGTTGAACTAAACTTGCAGCCCAGGAATAAATCCCACTTGGCTGTAGTGAATAATCCTTTTAAGGTACTGTTGGATCCTATTGGCTAATATCTTGGTGAGAATTTTTGCATCCATGTTCATCAGGGATATTGGTCCGTAATTCTCCGTTTTGGCAAGGTCTTTGTCTGGTTTGGGGATCAAGGTAATGCTGGCCTCATAAAATGAGTTTGGAAGTTTTCCTTCCATTTCTATTTTTTGAAACAGCTTCAGAAGAATAGGTATTAATTCTTTCAAAATCAACAAATTTAAAAAAAAGTCTTGGGCAAAGAGATTCCTGACATGCAAATAAAAATAAAGCCGTAGTGGCAATATTAATATTAGCAATGCCTAGAATAAAATATATTAATGATATAGTGTGATTCATGAAGTCATAAACCAATATTATGGAACACATAGAATGTATATAAAGCAAAACATTATTAGAAATGGAAGAGCTAAACACAAATATATTTATAGTAGAATACTGTTATATCTCATAACTGGACAGATCTAAAATACAGTAAGGACAGAACTAAATTGATTTTTGTAACTATTCCAAGATATGACATTACAGTGTTATTATCTGAAGACTGCTTCTCATAATTAATTTTTTTTTTTTTTAGTTTTTATTTAAAGTCCAGCTAGTTTACATACAGTGTATTAGTTTCAGGTGTAAAATTAAGTGACACAGCACTTACATACAATCCCTGGTGCTCATCACAAGCACATTCCTTAATCTTCATCACCTATTTAACCCATCCCCCCACCCCTCTGGCAACCCTTTGGCAGCCATCAATATTTTCTCTAAGAGTTTAGAGTCTGTTTCTTGGTTTGTCTCTTCCCCCCCTCCATCATTGTTTCTTAAATTCCACATGAGTGAAATCATATGGTATTTATCTTTCTCTGGCTTATTTCATTTATTATAATATTCTCTAGCTCCATCCACATTGTCAGCAAGATGTCATTCTTTTTTATGGCTGAGTAATATTCCATGGTGTGTGTGTGTGTGTGTGTGTGTGTGTGTGTGTGTGTACACCGCATCTCCTTTTCCATTCATCAGTTGATGGACACTGGGCTCTTTCCACAAGTTGGCTATTGTAGATAATTCTGCTAAAACATTAGGGTGCATGCATTCCTTCAAATCAGTATTTTTATATCCTTTAGGTAAGTACCTAGTTAATAATTCCTGGGTCATAGGGTAGCTCTATTTTTAACTTTTTGAGGAACCTTCATAGTGTTCTCCAGAGTGGCTGTACCAGTTTGCATTCCCACCAACAGTGTAAGAGGGTTTCCCTTTCTCCTCATCCTTGCCAACATCTGCTGTTTCCTAACTTGTTAATTTTAGCCATTCTGACGTGTGAGGTTATATCTCATATTCTTGATCACACAAAAAGGAGATAGCCTAGTAAGATTTCCTTGTCACTTTTTAAGTTATCAGCTGTTGAGAGATAATCTATTCATTCATTCTTGTGTGGGAGTTCTCCAACTGTGTTTGAGTCTTTGCCTTAATTGTATAGTTGAAATAATCTGAGAATAGTGACTGCAACATAGAAGAATGTGCTGTTTCTACTGCCTCAGATTTGACTTATCAGTTTTAGAAGGTTCAAAATTTTATTTTTTAGATTCAAATTATAAGGTGAGCTCACATGATATTGTTTTCTTTATTTCACTTAGCATAATACCCTCAAGGTTAGTCCATGTTGTTGCAAATGGAAAGCTCTCCTTTTTTATGACTGAATGATATTCCATTTTGTGTCTGTGTTATATAGATATAGATCACATTTTTTATTTGTTCATCCATTGACGGGCACACATTATTTCCATGCCTTTGTTATTGTAAATAATGCTGTGTTGAAGACTGGGGTACAGGTATCTTTTTGAGTTAATGTTTTTATTTTCTTCAATAAATATCCTGAAGTGGAATTGCAGGACCATATTTGTAATTCTATTTTTAAATTTTTTAGGAAATTCCATACTGGTTTTCATAGTGGTTGCATCAGTTTACATTCTCACCAAGAGAGCACTTTTCTCCCCCATCCTTGGCAACACTTGTTATTTCTTATCTTTTTCATAATAGCCATTCTAAAATGTGTGAGATGATATATCATTGTGGGTTTCAATTTGCAGTTCCAGTTGCTGCAAATTGCTGATGTTGAGTACCTTTTCATGTACCTGTTGGCTATCTACATTTCTTCTCTGGAAAAATATTTATTTAGATCCTCTACCTTTTTAATTGGATTGTCTTTTGCTATTGAGTGTTATGGGTTCCTCATGTATTTTGAATATTAACCCCTTATCAGATATATGATTTGCAAATATATTCTTCCATTTAGTAGGTTTGATTTACTTTTCATTTTGTTGGTTTCCTTTGTTATATAGAAGCTTTATAGTTTGATGTAGTTCCACTTGTTTGTTCTTAGTTTTGTTGCTTTTGCCTTTGGTGTTACCTCCAAACACTCATTGCCAATACTGATGTTAAGGAGCTTACTGCCTGTTTCCTTCTAGAGGTGTTATGGTTTCAGGTCTCAAGGTCACATCTAATCATTTTGAGTTGACTTACATGTATGATACTGGATAGTGGTTCAGTTCATTTGTTTATATATGGTTGTTTTCCTAGCACAATTTATTGAAGGGACTGTCCTTTCCCCCATTATATATTCTTGTCTCCTTTATCTAAACTAATTGACCCTATATGCCTGGGTTTATTTCTGGGCTCTATTCTATTCCATTGATCTATGTGTTGTTTTTATGCCAGTGCCATACTGTTTTATAACTATGGCTCTGTAATACAGTTTTAAATCAAGAAGTGTGATGCCTCCAGATTTGTTCCTTTTTATAAAAATCACCTTGGTTATTCAGGGTCTATTGTGGTTCTGCTTCTGTGAAAATGCCACTGGAATTTTGATAGGAATTGCTTTGAATCCATAGATGGCTTTGGGTAGTATAAGCATTTTAACAATATTAATTCTAATGCATGACCATGAGATATCTTTCCATTTGAATATTCTTCAAGGTCTTTATCAGTGTTTTATAGTTTTGGGTGAGCAGGCCTTTCCTCTCCTCAGTTAAATTTATTCCTCAATATTTTTATTCCTTTTGATATAATTGTGAATGAGATTTTCTTAATTTTTGAAATAATTTCTTAATTCTTTTTGACAGTTCATTGCTAGTTTATAGAAATGGAACTGACTTTGTATATATATATATTTTTAAAGATTTTATTTATTTGCGAGAGAGAGAATGAGAGACAGCATGAGAGGGAGGAGGGTCAGAGGGAGAAGCAGCCCGATGTGGGACTCGATCCCGGGACTCCAGGATCATGACCTGAGCCGAAGGCAGTCGCTTAACCAACTGAGCCACCCAGGCGCCCCTGACTTTGTATATTGATTTTTGTATCCTGCAACATTAGTAAATTTATTTATTCTAACACTGTTTTGGTGGAGTCTTTAGGATTTTCTATATAGGTACTTCTTTCTTTCGAATTTGGATCTTTTCTATTTCTTTTTTTCCTGCCTAACAGCTCTGGCTGGGATTTGTTACACTATGTTAAATAAGAATGGTGAGAGTGGGCATTATTTTCTTGTTCCTGATCTTAGACGAAAAGCTTTCAGCTTTTCACTATGGAGTATGATGTTAGCTGTGGGCTTGTCATATATGTTCTTTATTATGTTAAGGTATATTCTCTTCATATCCAGTTTAAGTTTTTAGTAAAATCTATTGTCAGTTGAGATGTTCATGTGGTGTTAATCCTTTGTTAATGTAGTGTATCACATTGGTTGATTTATAAATGTTGAACCATCCTTATATCCTTGAGATCCCACTTTATCATGGTGTATGATCATTTTAATAGTGAAATTGTTAATATTTTTTTGAGAATTTTTGCCTCTGTGTTCATCAGGGATATTAGACTGTAAATTTTGTGCGTGTGTGGCATCCTTATCTGGTTTTGATATTAGGGTAGTTCCGGCCTCTAAAATGAGTTTGGAAGGGTTTTTTCCTCTTCTGTTTTATGGAAGAGTCTGAGAAGATTTTGTGTTAATTCTTCTTGAAATGTCTGGTAGAATTTACTAGTGAAGCCATCTGGTTCTAGACTTTTGTTGGTTGGATTTCCATTGCTGATTTAATCTTCTTACTAGTAATTGGTCTGTTCAGATTTTGTATTTCTTTGATTCAATATTGATAGGTTGTGTTTTTCTAGGAATTTATCCATTTCTTCAAGGGTATCCAGTTTTTTGGTGTATAATTGTTCATAATAGTTTTTTATGATCCTTTGTGTTTCTTTGGTATCAGTTGTGACATCATCTCTTTCATTTCTGATTGTATTTGTGTCCTCTCCTTTTTTCTTGGTAAGTGTAGCTAAAAGTTTGTCAATATTGTTTGTCTTTTCAAAAAACGAGCTCTTAGTTTCATTATCTCTTCTATTGTTTGTTAGTCTTTATTTGATATTTATTTCTGCTCTGATGTTTGGTATTTCCTGCCTTCTACTAACTTTGGGCTTAGTTTGTTCTTCTTCTTCTAGTTCCTGAAGTTGTAAATTTACGTTGAGACCTTTTTAATTTTTTGATGTAGGCATTTATTGTTACGAACGTCCCTCTTAGAACTCCTTTTGCTGCATCCCATAAGTTTTGGTATGTTGATTTCCATTTTTGTTTGTCTCAAGATATTTTTAAAATTTTTCTTTTGATTTCTTCTTTGACCCATTGGTTGCTCAGCAGCTTGTTGTTTAATCCCCATTCATTTGTGAATTTGGGAGATTCAGATCTTAATGAAATAGTTTCTGAGGAGCTTCTAGCAATTCTTGGAAATAAGCTGAAGAAGCTCATTCAATCATATGGGGAAAATTTGAATATATTTATAATGGTATTTACAGGGCCATTACCATGTCCCAATATCTAATAAATTACTTATAGCATGACTTCAAATTGGGAGAAAGTAGCCAACATTACAGGATTAATGGGAGAAATGTTCACCCAGTTTAAACAAAACCTAAGTGGCTCAATAATACCACCTGTGTTTGCTTTATCTTCTACTCTAATTTCCCTTTACCCCTTCCCATGAATAAGGTTTCTACCATGAATATGGATATTTATAAAGCAGTTTCCAGTTGAAGATTAACTAATGTGTTATCTATCCTGTCTCTCAAATCAAAGTCCAGAGGATCCCTGTTTTTCATGAATTCTTTCTCTTTCATAGACACAAATGAGGTGAAGCCCTCATTCTAGACCAGGCTTGGATAATATGATCATCACTTCTCTGTTCGTGTTATCACCTTATGTCTACATCCTATGGAAAATTTGGGTGATAATTGGCACTAAGATAAAGTAGGAAGTATTCAGAGCCAGAATATTGAATTCACTATTCATTTTCAGTCACATCATTAATATGCCTTATTCTTAAAGTAACTTGATTGAACTAAAACAGAGGTATCATTTGTCTATAGGATCATTTGGAGGAATAGTAGAGACAATGAAGTGAGTCCATAATAACATGACTGATCTCAAATGATATTACACTAATTATTCTTTAATATTTAAAAAATTTATTTATTTGAGAGAGAGAGAGTACATTTTGAGAGGAGGGGAGGGAGAAGCAGGCTCTCCACTGAGCCAGGAACCTGATGCAGGGCTTGATCCCAGGACCCTGGGATCATGACCTGAGCTGAAGGCACCTTAATCAACCGATCCACCCAGGTGCCCCAAGATTACACTAATTCTTCTAAGGGAAAAAAATCCCCAGGCCCTGAAAATATGAAGTAGGTATTAGAACATGCAGAGAGAAGACAAGATTGTCAACATTTCAGGTATCCAGACTTAATTCAGAAGAATTTCTTGTGTTTTAAAATCCCCCTGTACTCCAAATCACCGAGGAGTATGAGTATCCCATCTATAGGACTGCCTCATCTTCAGGCAAAAATTTAGTTCTCTGGAGTTGCTTCCACAAGACACTTCTGTTAGTGCTATTTGTACCACCCTCCATCTTAAGACAAAGTAAGTCAACCATATACATAGACAGGACCTGAGAGAATTTGCTATCTCCTATTAGATTCTCACCCTCTTGCCCACAGGAAGGTTTTCAAAGATGTCTGAATCATTTTTATCAAGAGCCCTCCAAAATGCAGCCAGTAGTTTTGCCACTATGTGGAAGAGTGATGCAGGAAACACTGTAAGCTTCTTCCATAAGGTCGAGGAGAACAAGGTCACAGTCTTTGGCCGACAATGAGGTGGCCTTTGATAAGATATGCTGACAGCATCAGAACTGGTCCCATTTAGGAAACAGGATAGATCCTAGACTGTAAGAAAGTCAAACAAGTGGACTTCTGCCTAGTTTTCCTTCCATATCTCACAACCTGTTATAGCAGCATCTCCTTTATTAGCTCTTCAGCGTGTCTCAAACAATCACGGATAAGTGATATAGGCCATTCTCAGATGCCAAGTGCAAGAGCTAGAGAACCATGTAAAATGGGACGTGTAGCAGATTCAGAGAGTACTGCTGGATACTTATAACCCAATTTAATCAAACCTTTAGTCTAGTGGTATCTTTTTCAGAAACACCATTAGGCCTCAAGTAGCAAGTCATGAGGAAGAAAAGATATTTTGACACATTCTATCCTAAATCCAGATCATTCATTATCAATGGGAATGATATCACTGCCAAGTGGGTAAAAATTTGTTGTTAGGAGCAAAAATATCCTATTCTTTTTATGTATAAAGCACACATGTGTGTGTACACACACACACACACACACAATTCATAAGCAAGTACACAGTATGTATGCAATATCACATTTTTACTGGGAGACAATTAGGAAAAGTGCCCAAAAATGTTCCTTGGGGAAAGATAATGATAAAAAGGTTAAACACTGATTTATATTGTAGTGATTTTAAAAAATAGTAGAAGTTATAATTTATATAACAAAATTCACTATTTTTTTAGATGAAGTTTCTGTCATGGAGTGATAAGTCGGCATAAATAGTCAAATGTTATGTACTTGTCTATTCACATAAGGAAGTAAGTTCTAAGTATGAAAGAGAATAGATCTACTCAACTAAAAAGAGGCAGTGTGCATGATGGTTAGTCTGTGTGGGAGTTTAACTGGATGACAGTTCTGGTTTTGCCACAGACCACACGAGTGACTTTGGGTTATTTACCTTTCTAAGATTCTCCTGTAAAACTGAAATTTCTTTTTTATTGATGTAGACTTGACATAGAACATTATATTTTTCAGGTAGTACTTTATTTTTTATTGCTGTGTAGTATTTCATTGTAAGAATATACTATATTTATCCATTCCTCATTGGATGGATATTGGGTTATTTCACTTTGGAGTTATAAAGAATGCAGCTATAACCATTTATGTATAAGTTTCTGTGTTGTGTACTTATGTTCTCATTTCTCTTGGATATACAGGTAAGAGTGGAATTAATGGGTCATATTGATCTTATATCCTGGAACTAACTGTACTAGACTTATTTATTAGTGGATTCCTTAGGATTTCCTATATACAAGATACTATCATCTACAAATATAGTTTACCTCTTTTCTTTCCAGTCTGGATACTTTTTATTTTCTTTTCCAATTTGCCTTGGCTATAACTTCCAGTATGATGTTGAATAAAAGTAATGACAGCAGACATCCTTGGCTTGTTCCTGATCTTAAGGAGAAAGCATTCAGTCTTTTACCATGTAGTGTGAAGTTTTCATAGATGCCCTTTATCAGGTTCAGCAAGTGCCCTTCTAAGAATGTTGAATGTTTTTATCATGAAAGTGTATTGCATTTTACCAGATAATTTTTTCTGTGTCTATTGGGATGTTAATTTAGTTTTTGTCCTTAATCTACTAATGCCATGTATTGCAATTTATCCGTTTCTCAAATGTTAAATGAACCTTGCATTCCTGGGATAAATCCCATTTGGTCATGGTGTATAATTCCTATTATACATTTCTATATTCAGCGTGCTAGTCATTTTATTAAAGATTTTGTGTTTATATTCATGAGCAGTATCAGTAGGTAGTTTGATTTTCTTGCAGTTTTTAATTCTGGTTTAGTATCAATGTAATAAGGGACTACTACAATGAATTAGGAGTATTTGCCATGCTTCCCTTTTTTTTCAGAGTTGCACATTAATTTATTTTTAAATATTTGGTAAAATTCATCAGTGAAGTCATCTGGTTCTACTCTTTTCTTTATGGAAAGTTGTTCTTGGTGTTTTGGCAATTTACGTCTTTTTATTCAAGTATAATTAACATAATATGTTAGTTTCAGGTCTACAATATAACTATTCAAAGATTCTATACATTACTCAGTGCTCATCATCATAAGTGTACTCTTTATTCCCTTGACTTGTTTCACCCTTCCCCCCACTCATATTTCCTCTGGCAACAACCAGTTTATTTTCTGTATTAAAGAGCCTGTTTTTTTGTTTTGTTTTTTTCTCTCTCTCCTCTTTTTTGTTTTATTTCTTAAATTCTGCATGAGTGAAATCATGGTTTTTGTCTTTCTCTGACTTATTTCACATAGCATTTTATCCTCTAGTCCATCCACGTTCTTACAAATGGCAAGATTTCATTTTTTATGCCTGAATAATATTCCATTGTGTTTGTGTGTGTGTGTGTGATTATATATATACATATATATACATATACATATATGTATACATATATATATATATATACATATATATATATACACACACATTCATCTATTGATAAACACTTGGATTGCTTCTGCTTCCATAGATTGGCTCTTCTAAATAATGCTTCAGTAAACATAGGGGTGTACATACCTTTTCTGAATAGGGTTTTGTTTTCTTTGGGTAAATACCCAGTAGTGGAATTACTGGATATATGGTGATTATATTTTTTATTTTTTTGAAGAACCTCCATACAGTTTTCCACAGTTGGGTCCACCAGTTTACTATCCCACCAACAGTCTACAAGGATTCCTTTTTTTCCCTCCACATCCTCATCAACATTTGTTATTTCTTTTTGATTTTAGTGACTCTGATAGGTGTGAGGTAATATCTCATTGTGGTTTTGATTTGCATTTCCCTGATGATGAGTAATGTTAAGCATCTTTTCATGTGTCTGTTGGCCAAATGTATGTCATCTTTGGAAGAATGCCTATTCAGGTCCTCTGCCCTTTTTTCAATTGGATCATGGGAGGTGGGTGGGTACTGATTTGCACAAGTTCTTTAGATATATATAAATTATATATATAATTTTAATCAGAATTGTTTTTTATATATTTTATATATTAACCCCTTACCAGATAAATCTTTACAAATATCTTCTCCCACTTACTAGGCTGTCTTTTTGTCTTGTTGATGGTTTCCTTCACTGTGCAAAAGCTTTTTATTTTACTTATGTTTCCCTTGCCACAGGACACAGAAAAATGTTTCTACAGCTGATGATGAAGAGATTACTGCTTATGGTTTCTTTTAAGAATTTAATGGTTTCGGGCGCCTGGGTGGCTCAGTTGGTTGGGCGACTGCCTTCGGCTCAGGTCATGATCCTGGAGTCCCAGGATCGAGTCCCGCATCGGGCTCCCTGCTCGGCAAGGGGTCTGCTTCTCCCTCTCATTCTCTCTGTCTCAAATAAATAAATAAAATCTTAAAAAAAAAAAAAAAAAGAATTTAATGGTTTCTGGTCTCAGATTTAAGTCTTTAACCCATTTTGAGTTTGTTTTTGTGTATGGTGTAGGAAAGAGGTCCAGGTTTATTCTTTTGCATGTAGCTGTCCAGTTTTCTTAACACCATTTGTTGAAGAGACTTTTTCCCATTGTGTATTCTTGCTTCCTATGTAGTAGATTAATTGACCCAATCATGGGTTTATTTCTGAATTCTATATTCTGTTCCATTGATCTATGTGTCTATTTTTGTGCCAGTACCATACAGTTTTGTACTATAGCTTTATAGTATGTCTTGAGATCTGGGATTGTGATACCTCCAGTTTTGTTGTTCTTTTTCAAGATTGCTTTGGTTATTAAGCATCTTTTGTGCTTCCATACAAGTTTTAGTATTATTTGTTCTAGTTCTGTGAAAAATGTTGACATTCTGATAGGAATTGTATTAACTCTGTAGATTGCTTTGGGTAATACAGACATTATAAAAATAATTGTTCTTCTAATCCATGAGCATGGAATGTCTTTTCATTTCTTTGTGTCCTCCTCATTTTCTATCAATCAGTGTTTTATAGTTTTCAGAGTATAGGTCTTTCATCTCTTTGGTTAGGTTTATTCCTACATATTTTTGGTGCAATTGTAAATGGGATTGTTAATTTCTCTTTCTGATGTTTCATTATTGGTGTGTAGAAATGCAACAGATTTTGGTACATTGATTTTGTATCCTGCAACTTTACTGAATTTATCAGTTCTAGCAATTTTTTTGGTGGAATCTTTTGGGTTTTCTATATACAGTATCATGTAATCTGAAAATAGTGAAAGTTTTACTTCTTCCTCACTAGTTTCCATGCCTTTTATTTTTCTTGTCTTATTGCTTGACTAGGACTTGCAGTACTATGTTGAAGAGAAGTGGTGAGAGTGGACGTCTTGTCTTATTCCTGACTGTAGAGGAAAAGCACTCAGTTTTTCCTCATTTAGGATGATGTTGGTTGTGGGTTTTTCATATATGGCCTTTATTATATTGAGGTATGTTCCCTCTAAACTTATTTTGTTGAGGGTTTTTATCATGAATGGTGGTGTACTTTGTCAAATGCTTTTTCTGAGTCTATTGAAATGACCATATGGTTCTTACCTGATGTGATGTATCCTGTTGATTGATTTGTGAATATTGAACCATCCTTGTAGCCCAGGGGTAAACCCCACTTGATAATGGTGAAATTTTTTGTTTTTTGTTTTTAAATGTGTTTTTGGATTTGGTTTGCTGGTATTTTGTTGAGGACTTTCGTCTCTATGTTCATCAGGGATAATGGCCTGTAGTTCTCTTTTTTAGTAGCGTCTTCATAGAATCAATTTGGATGTTTTCTGTCCTTTTTTACATTTTGGAATAGTTTGGGAAGAATAGGTATTAACTGTTCTTTAAATGTTTGGTAGAATTGCCCCATGAAGCCATCTGGTTCTAGACTTTTGTTTGTTGGGAGTTTTTTGATTACTGATTCAATTTCTTTGCTGCTTATTAGTCTATTCAAATTTTATATTTCTTGGGCGCCTGGGTGGCTCAGTTGGTTAAGCGACTGCCTTTGGCTCAGGTCATGATCCTGGAGTCCCTGGATCAAGTCCCGCATCAGGCTCTCTGCTCGGCAGCGAGCCTGCTTCTCCCTCTGACCCTCCCCCCTCTCATGTGCTCTCTCTCTCTCATTCTGTCTCAAATAAAAAAAAATCTTTAAAAAAAAATTTTATATTTCTTCCTATTTCAGTCTTGGTATGTTATATGTTTCTAGGAATATATCCATTTCTTCTAGGTTGTCTGATTTGTGGGCATATAGTTTTTTATAATGTTACAATTATTTGTAATTCTGTGGTGTTATTTCTCCACTCTCATTTGTGATTTTATTTATTTGGGTCCTTACTCTTTTTTTCCTGATGAGTCTGGCTAGAGGTTTATCAATTTTATTTTTTTCAAAGAACCAGCTCCTGGTTTCATTGATTGGTTCTATTATTTTTTGTTTTGTTTTGTTTTTTTTTAGGTTTCTATATCTTTTTTTTCCCCACTCTAATCTTGATGATTTCCTTCCTTCTGCTGGCTTTAGAGTTCCTTTGTTGTTCTTTTTCTAGCTCCTTTAAGTGTAAGGTCAGGTTTTTCTTCCTTCTTGAAGTAGGCCTGTATGGCTATAAACTTCCCTCTGAGAACTGCTTCTGCTGCATCCCAAAGGGTTTGGACCATTGCTTTTTCATTTTTGTTTGTTTCCATGTACTTTTTTATTTCTTCTTTTATTTTCTGGTTGACTCACTCATTGTTTAGTAGCATGCTTTTTAACCTCCATGTATTTGTGGTGTTTCCAGATTTTTTATTGTGGTTGAGTTCTAGTTGCACAGTGTTGTGTTCAGAAAAGATGCATGATATGACTTCTGTCTTCTTGAATTTGTTGAGGGCCTGTTTTGTGGCCCAATATGTGATCTATTCTGGAGAATATTCCATGTGCACTTGAATGTGTATTCTGTTTTAGGATGAAATCCATTTGACCCATTGTTTCATTCAAAGTCATTGTTTCCTTGTGGATTTTCTGTTTAGATGAACTGTTCCTTGATGTGAGTAGGGGTTAAATTCCCCCACTATTATTGTATTATTATTTATTTATTCCTTTGTTATCAACTGTTTTGTTTGGGTGCCCCTGTGTTTGGTGCATAAACATTTAACGATTGTTCTATCTTCTTGTTGGATAGTCCCCATTATTATTATCTACTGTCCTTCATCTCTTGGTACAGTCTTTGTTTTAAAGTCTCATTTGTCCATCGTAAGTATTGCTACTCCAGCTTTCTTTTGACAATGATTTGCATGGTAGATATTTCTCCATCCCCTCACTTTCAATCTTTAGGCCTGAGTCTCTGGTAGGCAGTACATAGAAGGGTCTTGTTTATTTCTTCATTCTGTTACCCTGTGTCTTTTGATTGGAGATTTTAGTCCATTTACATTTGAAGTAATTCTTGATATGTTATTTATTGCCATTTTATTACTTGCTTGTGGTGGTTTCTGAAGATTTTCCTTGATCCTTTTTCTTTCATATTTTGTTGATTTTCATAATATATTTGGATTTCTTTTTCTTTATTCTTTGCATATTTCTTAGTGGTTTTTGATATATGGTTACCATGAGGTTTGTATATAACCTATTCTGCATATAGCAGTCTGTATTAAGTTGATCCTTAAAGGATCCTTGGTCCTTTTTTACTCCTCCCCATGTTTTAGATATGTTATTGTATCTTTTTTGCGTGTGTAAGTTCTTTGATTTTTTATGAAAGTATTCATTTTTACTGCTTTTGTATTTTCTTGTCCACAAGCTCCTTTAGTTTTTATCTAAGAAACTCTTTCTCTCTCCTTCTATTCTGAATGATAGCCTTGTTGAATGAGAAAAATCTGCAGCTAAGAATACTCTATCCAGCACTTTGATTATATCCTGCCACTCCTTTCTGGCTTGCAAAGTTTTTGTTGGAAAATCTCTGGCTCACTTTATGGGTTTTCCCTTGTAACTTATGAACTTCTTTTGTCTTGCTGCTTTGAAGACTTTTTCTTTGTCACTATATTTTCCTAATTATAATGTCTTGGTGTAAGTCTGTTTTTATTCATTTGGATGGGAGTTCTCTTTGCCTCCTGGATCTGGATATCTGTTTCCTTCCCCAGGTTGGCAAGTTTTCAGCTATTAGTCTTCACTGAAATTTTCTGCCCCCTTTTCTCTTTCCTTCTTCTGGGACTCCTCTAATACAGATGCTTTTATGTTTGATGGAGTCACTGAGTTCCCTAAGTCTATTCTTGTGTTGCATAATTCTTTTTTCTCTCTTTTGTTCAGCTTATTTTCCATTACTCTGTCTTCTAGGTCACTAATTCATTCCTCTGCTTCTTCCATCCTACTGTTCATTCCATCAAGGGTGTATTTTCTTTATTGAGCCCTTTATCTCTGCATTAAGGGTCTTGCTCATGTCTTCCACTCTTTTAAGACCGATGAGTATCCTTATGATCATTGCTTTAAATTCTCTATCAGGTATGTTACTTAGAGATTTGGTTGTGGCCTTGTCCTGTTCTTTCATTTGGGATAAACTTTTCTGCCTCTCTGTGTCTGTTTCTCTGTATTAAGAAAGTCAACTATGTCTTCCACTCTCAAAGTAGTGACTTTATGAAAAAGAGGTCCTGGAGTGCCCTAGAGGAGTAGAGGCCCCTGTTCACCAGAACCTGGAACTATAGGACAGTATCCTATGTGTGTTGCTCATTCCCTGCTGTTGTGTCTGAGTTATTCTGTCTGTTGTGATCTGTGCTTTCTCTCTGTGGTGTTAATGGGACCTGGGAAGGATAGCTCTGACTGGAAACTCAGGCTAAGGAACTTGGCAGTGGGGTGGTAGTGAGAGCAAAATTTAGGTTGGGTCATTAGTCCTATGCCAGAGTCCCCCAAGCACTATGGTGGCAAGGTGCTGCACCCCAGGGGGGGTGTGGCTGGGCACAAAGATGTGGCTAGGTGCAGTGCATGGTGGCAGCTATCTGTGTACCTGGTCGCTGGGCAGGGTGCTAACAAAATTTGCCCTGAGCCCAGGGCCAAGGCTAGAATTCTGCAGAAGACCTCATGGGCATGGTGCACTGCTAGGAGGTTAGGTAGCAAATGTTTATTTGAGGAAAAGGGCACCTTCCGTCTCCCTTGTTTTTTGGAGAAGTCCCCAAAACACTCAAATCAATATGAACAGTTCTGTCTCCCACTCGCCCGTAATGTTGTGTAAACTGCCCTTTTTATGTTGCCTCTCTGTAGTCTGTTTTTATTTATTTTTTATTCTTATATTAATCCCCATACATTACATCATTAGTTTTAGATGAAGTGTTCCATGATTCATTGTTTGTGCATAACACCCAGTGCTCCATGCAGAATGTGCCCTCCTCAATACCCACCACCAGGCTAACCCATCCTCCCACCCCCCTCCCCTCCAGAACCGTGTTTTTCAGAGTCTATTGTCTCTCATGGTTCGTCTACCCCTCCGATTTCCCCCGCTTCATTCTTCCCCTCCCGCTACCTTCTTCTTTTTAACATATATTGCATTATTTGTTTCAGAGGTACAGATCTGAGATTCAACAGTCTTGCACAATTCACAGTGCTTTCTCTGTAGTCTGTTTAAAGGGGTGGGGGCAACCTAACTATTGCCCTCCTGGCTCACCCAGTGCTGAGTCAGCTAACTTTTAAAGTTCCAGGCTCCAAGTCCTACTGGTTTTAAAAACTCACAAAATTCAGACCCTCTTGTTTTTAAACCAAAACATGGGGATTAATCTTTCCCCTTGAGGGCCTGTTTCTCTGCCCTCACTGTTCACAGCCTCCCTTTGTCTTTCTGATCTTCCATTTAGGTGCAGATTCTTCTCTATAGTTAGTTGTGGAGTTTGTTCTGCCAGTCTTCAGATCACTCTCCAGTTTACGGACTTGGAAGTGGTGGGTATCTAGTTGTAAATGTGGGACAGGAAAAGCTCAGGGTCCTCCTACTCTGCCATTTTTTCAAGCTCCTTTGTTAAGTGAGTTTTTTTGTAGGCAACATGGAGATTGATCTTTTTTGTTTTTTTAGTCACTTCAAAAGAAAAAAGACAAAGATTTTATTTATTTATTTGAGAGAGAGAGAATGAGAGGAGGGGAGGGTCAGAGGGAGAAGCGGACTCCAAGATCATGACCTGAGCCGAAGGCAGTCGCTTAACCATTGAGCCACCCAGGCGCCCTCACTTTGTCTTTTGATTGGAGAATTTAGTCCCTATATTTAAAGTAATTACTAATAGGAAATGATTAATAAAATTCTAGTAAGTCTATACCTATTTTGTAATTCCTTTGTCCTTCTTCCCTTGCTATGATCTCAGTGATTTGATGATTAATCTTTTTTTATCTTCTTTAAAACTAGATCAGGGTACCAGGGTGGCTCAGTCAGTTAAGCATCCAACTCTTGGTTTTGGCTTAGGTCATGATCAAAGGGTCATGAGATAGAGGCCCATGTTAGGCTCCATTCTTAGACGGAGTCTGCTTGAGAGATTCTCTCTCCCTCAAATAAATAAAATCTTTAAAAAAAAAAACTGATAAGTTCAAATGCATTATCAAGCTCTGTATTTTTATCCCCATGTTTGGTTTTTGATGTACTATTTTTTATCTTGTGTATCCATTAACACATTCTATTTTTACTACTCTTGTCTTTAGCTTTCATAGATTTGATTGACCTACTCCCATCCATTAGATTACTTGAATTTATACCACAGAGTTACCAATGAAATTTATACTTTAAGCTGAAATGAAAGGGTTCTCATTAGTAAAAGGAAAACATTGAAAAATTTTATCATTTGTCTGTAAAGCTCTATCTCCTTCAATTCTGAAAGACAACTTTTAGCTGTTCTTGTTGGCAATTATTTTTTGTTGGTTTGTTTCAGCACTCTGCAAAAAATCTGGTAATTTTATAGGTTTTTTCTTGTATGGAACAGGTTGCTTTCTTTTGCTGCTTTTAAAATTCTCATCTTGGTTTTAACTTTTGAGAATTAAAATGTGGTTCAGTGTGAATTTCTTTGGATTCCTCTCTGGATCTGGGGGATTGTTTTCTTCTTTAGCCATTATTTTTTCAAATTAGCTTTCTGCCACTTTTTCCTCTCTCTCCTCTTTCTAGAACCCCTATAATGCAAATACTGGTCCTTTAAGTTATCTCCACATTTTTTTTTTCTTTTTATTTGGATTCAGAGGTAGAGTCAGAATGGCTAAAATTAATGTCAGGAAACAACAAATGTTGGCAAGGATGAGAAGAACAGGGAGCCCTCTTACACTGCTGGTGGGAATGCAAGCTGGTACAACCATTCTGGAAAACAGTATGGAGGTTCCTCAAAAAGTTGAAAATAGAGCTATCCTATGACCCAGCAATTGCACTAGTAGGTATTTACCCAAAGGCTACATTGCTATCTTGAACCAGAGCTTAGTTGTTATTTTTACCCCTTATTTTAGTCATCTGCCAATAACTCATCAGAAAATTATCTTAAATTCCTTACCTGTATGTCTTCCAACCTGTATGGGGGAGTATGTGATAAGGCATGGCCTCAACCTTTTATTTTCTCCTTGCACACAATCTCGAGAGGTGAGAACCTTCTCCTTTACCATGAACCATACAGATCCTGAGGAATAAATTTTCTGCAATTAAAATCACAATCTTAGGCAGGTTATTGATATTCCCCCCTCCCCCCAGATGAAATCAAATAGACAATAGACTTGAAATAAAGATTTCCCAGAGAGGTTTAAGTTGGGGCAAAATGATGGTGCATTTAAAGCAGCTGCAAAAGCGATCATTAACTTTGAGGCTGTTGGCTTTTATAGCTACTGCATAACTGAGATGGTTAGAGAGGGGAATGAGAATAACCCCAAGTAAAAATTTTTAAAAGATAAAATTTAAAAAGAAACATACCATTTTACTGATGTTCACAATTTCCTCTGGGATATAGGATTTTCAGTACAATCTCTTAGTTCAATTAATTATGAGAGTTCACCAAAGTTCTCTTTCTACCATCCTGGAAATCAATCTTTATGTAGCCCTTGGTGCTCTGTTCCAGCACAGTTTGTGGGGACAAGTGACTCACTTAGCATAGATGCCTGAGGCAACTGGAGTGGGTGAGCTGAAGCAAGGCCCGTGTCCAAGGAGGAACCAATCCAGCTGGTGGAGACTTTTTCTAGCTCTCAAGGAACAAAGGATAATCAGGGAAATCTCAAAATCTTGGACAGAGCAGGTATCTCAACAATTGATTACCAGTGTTAAAGAGGCCACATCACTAGCTGATTCTGGGAAATATCCCCTTTTTCTGTCAATGATATCCACTGTAACTGGTAAACCGTTCTCAGGCTTGACTATGGTTTCTATGGCTTTCTGACTCAAGTGACTATTTCATCTCTAAGCTTTTCTTACCTTGGAGCTTTGGTATGTCACTCAACCCTTATAGAGTAGCAGCCCAAATAAAAAAGGGGATGTTAAATCTGCAAAGGATAACTTATACCAGTGCAAGATACGAGTCAATGCATAAATGCCCATCTCCCATTCTTCAGAGGGGGTATTTGTGAAGCTATTTTGGGAGGTGAAAGCTATAAAGGGCCTTCTCAGACAGTATGTGTAACTGAGGAGAGGTGGCTGTGAACTCCTGAGTACTGCCCCATGTGAGGACAGTAGACCAAACAGCCAGTGGGAGCCATGCTTATGGCTGGACAAGGAGGCAGATAGACAATGTAACCATCAGGGGTAGGGCAACAATAGTCTTGTGGTAGCTCATACAGTACTTTTAGTACTTCACTTTCTATGTAAAGTTTCTACCCATTAGTAAGTAGACATTAAAGATTTCAGCTTTTGAAGGAAAGATATTGGGACTTAGCAAAAAAATACAGTAGACTTGGGGAAAAATTGTGAGAATTCACTGGTAGAATTATGTTCATTTTAGGGAGGTTTTTCAGATGCTTTTAGATTCTAACAGCTGCCTAAAGTCACCAAGTTTTTCTGTGGCAAATCACAACTGAAACTCTACCTTTCTAACCTAAATCGGTTACAGATCTGCCATTTTGCAAAATACTGCATTGTTTTGTGTGTAAAGATTAAGTCAATGATATTACACACAAGAGGAAGTTTGTTATTCCTATATGCAAATGAACATTAAGATAGCAGTTAGAAACAGATAAGTAAATTCAGACCTACTCAGTCTCAAAACAGGATGCACTTTGATTTAAAAGGCAATTACAGGAGGCACTTAGAAACATTTAACCATTGTGAATTAACTTATGGCTAATAGGATACTCATTACACCATGGTTGACTGGAATAAGCTTGCCTGGCACTTAAAGTTTTTTGTTCTTCAGAACTAGCTTGGTCAGTGGTAACACTGAAGTTTCCCAGGGAGGTAGAGCTCTGGTTGTCCACAGAGCCACCCTTTATTTATGTCCTTTCATGCACGACAGGTATTGGTTTCATTAGACAATAATACACTTACCAGTTTAGAGAAGAAAAACTTCTTTAAGGTAGCTTTAAACATTTTTATCAAAAGGACCACACTGCCTTAATTTTTACAATTATGAAACAGCAGAAAGGGAAATTAAGAAATTAATTCCCTTATAATTGCACCAAAAACTATAAACTACTTAGGAATAAACTTAACCAAAGATGTAAAAAAAAAACCTGTACTCTCAAAACTACAAAACACTAATGAAATTAAAGACATGAAGAAATGGAAAGACATTCCATACACATGGATTGGAAGAACAAATAGTGTTAAAATGTCTATACTACCCAAAGCAATCTACATATTTAATGTGATCTCTATCAAAATACCACCAGCATTTTTCACAGAGCTAGAACAAACAATCCTAAAATTTGTATGGAACCACAAAAAGACCCTGAATTGCCAAAGCAACCTTGAAAAAGCAAAGCAAAGCTGGAGGCATCACAATTCCGGACTTCAAGTTATATTACAAAGCTGTAGTGCTCAAAACAGTATGGTGCTGATACAGAAAATAGATCAATGGAACAGAATTAAAAAACCCTGACAAAGCAGGAAAGAATACAGTCTCTTCAACAAATGGTATTGGGAAAACTGGACAACAACATGCAAAAGAATAAACCTGAACCACTTTCCTACACAAAAATCAATTCCAAATATGTGAGACAGGAAATTATCAAAATAAAAAGCTTCTGCACAGCAAAGGAAAGACTCAAAGTATCCAAAATATATAAAGAACTTATCACCCAAACTCAACACCCACAAAACAAATAAAAAATGGGCAGAAGATATGAATAGACATTTTTCCAGAGCAGATATCCAGATGGCCAACAGACACATGAAAAGATGCTCAACATCACTCATCAGGGAAACACAAGTCAAAACTACAATGAGATAGCATTTCAAACCTTTTAGAATGACTAAAATCAACAACAAAAGAAACAACAGGTGTTGGTGA
This sequence comes from Mirounga leonina, assembly GCF_011800145.1. Lineage (NCBI taxonomy): Eukaryota > Metazoa > Chordata > Mammalia > Carnivora > Phocidae > Mirounga > Mirounga leonina. Next base: position 22,461,540 of record NW_023270839.1, read on the forward strand.
GGATGTGGGGAAGCTGGTGGGAATGCAAATTGGTGCAGCCACTCTAGAGAACAGTAGGGAGGTTCCTCAAAGTTAAAAATAGAACTACCCTATGACCCAGCAATTGCACTACTAGGTATTTACCCAAAAGATACAAAAATACTGATTTGAAGGGATACATGCACCCTGATGTTTATAACAGCATTCTCAACAACAGCCAAATTATGGAAAGAGCCCAAATGTTGATCAACTGATGAATGGATAAAGATATGATGTGTGTATCACACACACACAATGGAATATTAGCTGTACAGAAGAATGAAATCTTGCTAGTTACAATGATGTGGAGGGAGCTAGAGAAAGACAAATAGCATATGATTTCACTCATGTGCAATTTAAGAAACAAAACAGATGAACAGGGGAAACAAGAAAGAGGCAAACCAGGAAACAGACTCTTAACTACGCAGAGCAACTGAGGGGTTACTGGAAGGGAGGTGGCGAGGACTAAATAGGTGATGGGTATTAAGGAAGTCACTTGTGATGAGCAAAAGCAGTTCTAAGAAGTTCATAACAATGCTATATCAAACAAAAGATCTCAACCTAACGTTTACACCTTAAATTGTAAAAGGAAGGAAACAACAAAAATTAGAGTGGAGATAAAAAAGACAATTTAAAAACCCTGCTCTTGGTTTTTTAAAAAATATTTTTGAAAGGGGCGCCTGGGTGGCTCAGTCGGTTAAGCGACTGCCTTTGGCTCAGGTCATGATCCTGGAGTCCCGCATCGGGCTCCCTGCTCAGTGGGGAGTCTGCTTCTCCCTCTGACCCTCCTCCCTCTCGTGCTGTCTCTTATTCTCTCTCGCAAATAAATAAAATCTTTAAAAAAAATATTTTTGAAAAAGATAGATAATATGGACAAAACTTTAATTACAGAGAGAAGACAGAAGATATAACAGCACACAAAAACAAAGGATCATGAGAGAATACTATGAACAATTATACACCAACAAATTGAATGCCCCAGAGAAATGTATAAATTCTTAGAAACGTACAATCTACCAAGACCGAGTCATGAATAAATAAATAATATGAACAGACTACTGTTAAAGAGACTGAATCATAGTCAAAAATCTTCCAAAAGACAAAGTTCAGGACCAGATGGCTTCCCTGGTGAATTCTGGCTAACATTAAAGAAGATCTACTACCAATCCTTCTTAAGACTCTCCAAAAAATGAGTTTGGAAGCTTCCCTTCCTCTTTTATGTGGCCAGCATTGCCTTGATATCCTAGCCAAAGACTACCAGAAAAAAAACCAAAACCATCTCCAAGCCAATATCCCTGATAAACATGGGTGCAAAAATTCTCAACAAAATATTAGCAAGCTGATTTCAATAGCATATTAAAGATATCATGTGGGATTTATTCCAGGAAGCTAGGATGCATCAACCTCCACAAATCAATGTAATACAGTACATTAACAAAATGAAGGATTAATATCACATGAACATCTCAAGAGATGCATAAGAAGCATTTTACAAAATTCAACATTCATTCATGATAAAAACTCTCAACATAATAAAGGCTGTATATGGCAGGTCCACAGCTAACGTTATACTCAATGATGAAAAGCTGAAGGCTTTTCCTCAAAGATCAGGAACAAGACAAAGATGTTCATTCTTGCCACTTTTATGCAACATAGTACTAAGTATCCTAGCCAGATCAACTGGGGGGAAGAGGAAAGGCATCTGAATCGAAAAGGGAGCACAACTGTCTTGTATTTGCTGATATATTATAAAACCCTAATGATCCACTAAAAACTAGTCGAACTGATAAATGAATCCCATCAGGTTTTAATATACAAACTATCAACTGTCAGAGAAATTGAGAATATAATTCCACTCACAATTGCATGAAATAGAATAATTAGGTTGAAGACTTGAACGTTGAAAACTATAAGACACTGATGAAAAAAATTAAAACATTCCATGCTCATGAGTCGACTGTTAAAATGTCTATTCTACCCAAAGCAATATACAGATTCAGTGCAATCCCTATCAAAATTCCCATGGTCTCTTTCACAGAAATAAAACAATTCTAAAATTTGTAGAAGCAGAAAAGACCCCCAATAGTCAAAGAAACCTTGGAAAAGAAGAACAACGCTGGAGGCATCACACTTCCTGATTTCAAATTAGGTTAGAAAGCTATAGTAATGACAACAGTGTGGTATAGGCATTAAAAACAGACACAAAGATCAATGGAACAGAACAGAGAGCCCAAAAATAAACACAAATACGGTCAATTAATTTATGACAAATGAGCTGAGAATATACAATGGAGGAAAGACAGTCTCTTTAAGAAATGGTGTTGGGAAACTAGGTAGACACAGGCGGAAGAATAAAGCTGGACCACTATCTTACAACATACACAAAAATCAACTCACAGTGGATTAGACTTGATAATACCTGAAACCATAAACCCCTAGAAGAAAACAAACAGACCGTGACATTGGTCTTGGCAATGATTTTTTGGATTTAACCCCAAAAGTAAAGGCACAAAAGCAAGGATAAACAAGTGGTACTACATCAAACTAACAAGCCTCTGCACAGCAAAGAAACCATCAACAAAATAGAAAAGCAGCCTACCACATGGGAGAAAATATTTGTTACCATGTCTCAAATAAGGGGTTAATATCCAAAAAATATATATATATGTAAATACTCCTACATCTCAATAGCAAAATACACCACAAATAGATTGGAAAATTGTCTATTTACTTCCTCTGTCCATTTTTTAAAGAACACTAGATGGTCAACAACCATTTGACTGAAGAAGAAGAATGTGGTATATATTACAATGGAATATTAATCATCCATGAGAAAATAGAATTCTGCCATTTATAACACCACTGATAGAAAAGACAAATACTGCATGATCACACTTATATGTAGAATCTAAAAAAACAAAAACAAACTTCATAGATAACACAAAATAGATTGATGGTTGCCAGTGGTGGTTGAAGGGGGTCAAAAGGTACACACTTCCAGTTTTAAGATAAATAAGTCCTGGGCTACAAGGTACAGCACAGTTATTTAACAAAACTGTATTGTGTATTTGAAACTAGCTAAGGGTATAGATATTAAAAGTTCTCATAAGAAAAATTGTAACTTTATGTGGTAATGGATGTTAACTAAACTTATTGTAGTATTTTACAATACATAAATCATTATGTTGTGTACCTACTACTGAAACAAGAGTATATGTCAAGAATATCTCAATTTTAAAAATCTGGTAATTTCCTAGGACTTACTTTAATGTCTAATGAGTGTCCCAACACCATTGCACATGAACTTCTCTATATGCATTGACCGGTTCTGCTCCAGTATTTCCTGGTTCTGAAATAGAAGTTTAACTTTTAATTTTGTCTTCTTTGACTCCTGATTATCTTTCCTAGGTTCTGCTACCTAATTTGGTAAATTTCTGGGGAAATGATCTCATTACCCATGAATATCTAGAGGACTTAATATGCAGATTCATATCAACCGCTTAGGATGCCTTGAACAACAAAGCAGCTCTACAGACCATTATATTCCATGCACTAGGATATCATTCTATTACATACACCCTCTAGAAATCAGAGTCAGTCTTAAAGTACTGGAATCTGTTTATATTCAAGTTCCTCTACATGAAGGATAGCATTCTAGTTTAAGAAAAAAATTTTAATGACCAAAATAATTACTAAAAATATAATTTTCCATGCAAAAGATTGACCTCATTAAGAACTTACCATTTCTGAGCTCACCAGTTATCAACTAGTAAAAGGTTCAATAAGGGAAATATTCTGAAGGTTGACAAGCTAGAAGAACCTTCAAGTAACAGTTCCTATGGAATATTGAAAAATGTCATACACTGGAGTTAGAGGCTTCTTTAGGCTATAGCTATTCTGCCATTATTTTGAGAAGTATAGGAGTCCTAAAATGCATCAAAGGTATTGGGGATCTGAGACGGCAACTTGGTTTGCAATGAGACTAGGTGGCTTTTCATGGAGCTGTATTTTCAGAAATTTCTTTGACGGTTAGTATTAGGAGAGCCTCTTCACTCCAGCAAAATTTCCTCAGCCACCTCTTGGAATGATGTCTTTCTCCTGAGGAGAGAAATAATTTTTAGATTTCCAGTGTTTCTGTCTACCATACTAGGGAGACTGCCTTTAATTTCCTACTTCCATGATCATCCCATCTGTTTTATTCATTCCTTTTATACACATGGGATGGCCCTATATTGCACTATATAAGGTTATGATATTTGATTTCCAACCACCCAGCTAGAAACTATACTTGTAATCTCCATGGATGACCTTGTTTCAGACATTATGTAATTTGTCTTGATTGCCAGGGGGCTTGAAAGTAAATTTATAGAGTGTTTATAGAACTCTGCCTGTGATCAAGTCTTCAAGAAGTCTGTGTTGAGTTAAACACAGTTTAAATTAGAATAGAGTAAATATTCCTAAAGCAAGAGGAAGAGATGATTTCCAGATGTTCCTATCTGCCATTTAGTCTGGGTCATGATTCGTTCAGGCAGGTGTTAGAATGTAGGTATAGTTTGACAGAGAGAATATAAGCCCTCTCTATTTTTCAAAATGAATCAAGAGAAGAGTCTTGGATCTCTACTCACATATTTCCTCCTGAGTCAGGATGATGCAGTTATAAAATAGCAATTGCTAATAGTTGAATAAAAGTCTCTCAGTGTTGACTAAATGAATGATGGAAAGTGTTCAACTTCACAGTGGAGACCTGACATGCAACTGTTAGGAGAATTAAAAAAGTTAAAAACATCTTTCCATACCACCCATAATTTTTTCTTCCAGCACATTCAGATTTCACCTTCCTAACTCTGTTACCTAAGCTCTCAGGATAAGAACTGTTCAGAGGGAATTACCAAAATATGCTAGCCAAGCCCAGTGAAAATTTACTTCAAATGATTACTTTTATACCTCCCTTGAACAATTTGTACCACCCTAGATTTCAGTTATTTAACATGTAGTTGATCTCCACCCAGTAACTTTTCATGGTGTTGGCAATTGATAATTTGGTCTAGCGTGAACCTAATAATAGTCTGAAAAGTACCTTCCTCCTAAAGACAGAAAAATGAATTTTGTTGCCCTAATTGTGTAAAAAATTGTGGCTCAATCTTTAAGAGTGCTGAGTTTTTAAATTCAAGACTCAGTCTGCTTTAGTAATTCCTGTTGAAAGAACAATAATCTTGGGAAGAACCTTCCATGGGAGCTTGGTTTCTTACCAGTCAAGTGAGAAAGTTCCTTAGGTCCATGAAACCTTTAAGGTGTGTGCCTAGGGTGGGAGAGAGGGAATAGAGGTTTATGTACTGCAAAATAGCTCCCAAATTTCTCAATGCTTTCTGAAATTTACCAGAGAAGACTCTTCAAATCTTGGTAAAACAAGTAGTCTTTGAAAATAAATGCAATCTTATATTTATCTGAGAGAAATATAAAGAGTGCTAGAGAATTATGGGAGGAAAAAAACCCACCCCAAACTGTTAAAGTCCTTACTAAAGGTAACAACAGCTGAAGATGACCACTCCTCAGGGAACAGGTATTTTAAGGTTTTTATGGAATAGACTTAGGCAGTATTAAGTTCAATTTTGTTCTCAGAAATTTTTCACTGTTTAGATTCTCAGAAGGTTATGAGGAAATTGAACTTCAGTTAATCGTAAGACAGATGCAAGACTGGGGCTTCAGCTTAGCAGATGTAGGTTGATTTGAGTTTAGTAAGGAGGGTGGAGAAGAATAGGTGGGAGCAAGATCTTGTGACTGGAAAATTATCAGTCTTTCAGCCTCTTTCACAGGGTAAATATACCAACAGTGCCAACCCATCATCAGATAAACATTTTCTAAAAGCAAAGATTTTACTTAGCATTCCAAAATCCAAGAGTAATTAAGGGAATGCTGGTATTTAAATGTACCCCAGATTTTGAACACATATAATAAACTGCCCTATCAATGATTAAATGAGGGATGTAGCTGCCATGGAGGAGCTTTTCAGTACTTGCTGGAGGTGGGGGAGCATAGTTGGCTGACTATCCCACTGCACAGTTTTTTTTTATATATTGTGGCATTCATGCCAAGGGCTGCTCTCAGCCAGTGAGTGTGCACAACGGAGATACTTAAGCTGGGCAATCTTTGCATGACCTGAACTGGGATTCTTTTAACTTCCAGAGTTCCCTGGTGGTAACTGGCTTGGCAATGCATCATCAGCTTCCTTTCCTTCCCTGTCTCATCACTTCCCAAATAACCTGCTTGTATTTGTGTCCTTGTTGCACTCTCTGCTGCTGCTGAGGAAGGTTAAACTAAGACAGTAGGCAACTGGAACCTCTTTCCTCCACTTGGGTATTGCCATGCCCTAATGTATGGGTAATAGAAATAATATAGAAAGAACTTACCTGGCTTTGGATCGATACCCATTTTCATTTCCATATGTGAATATCTTGGTTATATGAAGTTTCATGTAAATAAAAAAATTAATAGACGTGTCTGTTGTTGTCATTATTTCTGCCTCAGTATTTGGGGACCCTCTGGTTATAGTGAGGAGCCAGAGGTAAAACAGTCTTAAGCTTTGAGAAAGCAGTTTCTGCTACAAATCTCAAAGGAACACTATTCTCTAGTTCTTTTTTTTTTCTATTTACACAATGTTTGTGCTAGACATAATGTAGAAAGGTTTACCATTCTTGACAAAGCTTAACATCAGGATTTCCCTGGCATAAAGAAGCCAGAATCAGCCATTGGTCACCTGCTCCTGAATCATTGCTTTTTCTGCCACCTCTATGTAATTCAGATCCAGGTCTTTAAATAAGAGTCTAGCCTTTTTCAGTTTGATTTTTTGGTTTACTGGGTTTTGATATAGGACTAAAAACTATTTTGTTTTCCTGCCTGTTGCATGGTGTCCATACTATGAGCAGCATTTCTGCATTGCTGTCCTGGACCTTTGCATTTTACACTGAGGACTATCTACTGTTCTACAAAGGGTGCTGCTAGGCAAAACCCAACACATCAGAAATTGAGCATGCACTGGGAAAGATTGTCAAAAGATCGTAGCCTTGTGGTTGGTTTGGTCTAGAGTTCTTACTACAGAATTTCAGTGCTCGGATAACTGTATTCCCTACAGTAATTCTCAGCTGCTGGAAAACTCAACCTCAGACATCCAGTGAGAAGTTATAACATGGTATTCTTGGTATCCCTCTTCCTTGTTAACACAGAGAAATCATTTGTATCATGACACGCTTAGAAATTGTTTCATTTCCTTCCTGGTAAAAGTAAATGTGAATTCTAATTCATTGCATTCCTGCTGCCATAATTAAGACAAGGTTTTTGAAACTACAAAATCAGTTGTAGTGTGAGCATCTTTCCACCTCCCTGCTTCTGACTGTAGGCCACCCCAAATGAGCCTATGACACTGACCATATATCAGTAGATTAGGGCCTGAACAACACACCCTCTGATTACAATGCCTAGACCTCAAAAGATTCAGGAAAGGGCTTAAGGGTGGTTTATTTTTCATTCATATATTGACTTTTTATCCTTCCCTGTGCTTACTCACTGTAGATCTCCTGGGGGAAGGTCTCCCACATTTCTTTAGAAAAAAAGAAGGAAAATATAATCCATGGAATTAACACCTGGGATCAGCCCCATTTCCTCTAACTTCCTAGGCCAGTGTTAGGGTGTTGAGGCAGGTAATCACATTTCTTACTGAAGGTCAAGACAGAAAAGACTGTTTAGCTTTTATATATACATAAAAACTACTGTTGTCTTTTCTTATGTTGTTTTTGTCTGGATTTGGAATCAGGGTGATGCTGGCCTCATAGAAGATATTTAGAAGTTTTCCTCCCTCTTCCATTTTTTTTGGAATAGTTTGAGAAGAATAGGTACTCTTTCCTAAATGTTTGATAGAATTCACCCGTGAAGTCAGCCGGTCCTGGACTTTTGTTTGCTGGGAGCTTTTTGATTACCAATTTAACTTCATTACCAGTAACAAGTCTGTTCAAATTTTCTATTTCTTCCTGATTTAGTTTTGGAAGGTTGTATGTTTCTAGGAATTTATCCATTTTCCCATATGTTGGTATATAATATTTTCTTATAAGAACAAACTAATAGTTGCCAGATGAGATAGGTGGAGAGATGGGTGAAATAGGTAAAGGGGATTAAGATCACCCTTGTCATGATGCGCACAGAGTAATGTATAGAATTGTTAAATCATATTGTACACCTGAAACTAATATAACACTGTACATTAATTATACTTCAATAAAAAGGGAAGTAACTAACCTAAGTTACTCTGGAAAATGATGTTTTGACTGGGAATGTACAAACAAAGATATAAAAATTATATGAAACACTAAAAAAAAAAAAAAAAACAACCAAACCCTGAAGATAATTCAGGTAACTTCAGTTAAGCTACCCAGTAATAGGTTTTCTCTCCAATTTTTAAAAAGTAAACACAAACTCTACTTCTGTGGACAGCAAAGACCACAGAAATTAGTGTTGAAGACTAAATATCTTGTTTTAAGCAGAATGTTCCGGTATTCTGCTAAGCAGCACACATTTTCCTTGCTTTTTTATATTCCTCCTCATTTGCCATAGGTGAGACTATCCCTCTGATGATATTTTCTCTTGGGTTCCTTGAAAGAGCACAGATTATATTTGGGTCATGCATTTTTAAATAATTGTCCTATACATTGTGGCAACTAAGACCTAGAATTCCATACTGCGTGTCCAAAATCTCCATGCCTCTTTCTTCCAAACGATAGATAACAATTCTGCCAAAGCCAGATTTTTAAATTCACATTCATCTTCTCAAACACTGCAACAGCCAATTCAACTATCACACGCCTTTCCATATTGAATGGACTCAACATTGCCTTGCCTCTAAAACTGCTTTCATTATCCCACAAACCTGAGGCTTTTTAAAAAGATTATTTGAGAGAGAGAAAGAGAGAGAGAGAGTACGCATGAGCAGGAAGAGCAGAGGAAGAGAGAGTCTCAAGCAGACTCTGCTTTGAGTGCAGAGCCCAATGTGGGGCTCGATCTCATGACCCTGAGATCACGACCTGAAATGAAACCAAAGGTCCCACACTCAAGCAGATGTGCCACCCAGGCACCCCAAACCCAAAGCATTTTTATCCCCTATTGTAATGCATTGGAATCACAGACCATAAAAAAAAGAAAGTTATGAGTCAGGTGATGACATTTAGTAGAATAAGGAAAAATTGGGACACCATCCTAATAGAGGACATTAGGATGCCTTTAAGGCCCCAGTAACACTTACCATGGCAGTATCTGTGGCACTGCAAAAGCCACATGTCAGAGCAGAATTAGACCATGGATGCTTGGTTCACAGATAAACTGTTCTGATCACAGCACTTTTCAGTGAGGCCTAGGCAGTTCTATGCATGTACTCATGGGGCAGGGAGCATCTATTTTATTAAAGAGGATCACTAAAAAAACAAATCACAAGGATCAAGCTCCAGTGGATAGGAAAATCCTGGATCCTTCTCTTGACTCTGGTATTGGGCCACTTCAGTCCTGGATAGAGAAGTATGTCTTACATTCTACTAGTGTGTTAAAGGGTTCATTTGGAGGAGCTGTGGAATAGGCTTCCTTGTAATAAGAAAGCAAAGTGATATGGAACATTCTCAGTGCATCAATGGGACTCTGGGAGAAAGCTGAGTCTATTAACTTTCGATTTTTTTTTTTTTTTGAAAAGATTTTATTTATTCATTTGAGAGACAGAATGAGAGACAGAGAGCATGAGAGGAGGAGGATCAGAGGGAGAAGCAGACTCCCCACTGAGCAGGGAGCCTGATGTGGGACTTGATCCCGGGACTCCAGGATCATGACTTGAGCCAAAGGCAGTTGCTTAACCAACAGAGCCACCCAGGCGCCCCTCTTTAGGAGATTTCTAACAGAGGGGACAACTCAGCTCTGAATTCAAGAAGCAGCTTTCTCCTTCAGGCAGATTATTTGAATCAGGAGCAGAATAGTTTCGCCCCTGCTTGAAGAAGAAGGAAAAAACACCCCAGCTCAGATAAATCTATCACTAAAAGACATTAATGCCACTCAATCTAGGGGAAAAAAAAAAAGTGTCAAATTCTGTGATATCTTTGTAATGAGCCAACTTGGCTAGGCTGAAGTACATTTCCCACAGTTCACACTGTGTGTTTCTAGTTAGGGTGAGCCACTAGGGAGAGTCTTGGGATATTTGGAGGGCAGAAGGGAGGCAGCAGCCATTGTGCAATTGACACACATTATTACTGATCTGCTGAATTTTCTCCTTGGCATGAAGGAGCTGCTGAGCCTGCAACTGCTTTATGAGCTCCAAATAATCTACAGCTCATATAAGCTGCCTATATCTCAATCAGGGACTCTGAGAAAATTTCCATGGCCTCATCATGTATGTCTGTTTAGAAATCAAGTTAGGTGGGAACATTATTTGGCAGGATCTTTTTTGTTTATAGGACGAAATGTAGAGTTTTCCTTTTCAGATTCTTTGTAGGAACAGAAAACGTTTGACTGGATAACATATTAAATGAATAAAAATCTAAGGGATATTATAGAAAAATTAAAAATACTTGAACTAGAGTGATATACAGCTTGGGAGTGGAAACAAATCCCTAACAATTACATAGCTCTGTACTTACTTATAACATTAAAACAATCAAAACTAAATATTGCTTAGGTACATGCAACCAAGAGAGAGGGCAGATGAAGATTATAATAATTATGATGGGGAAAAGCAGAAAAATAGGATTTGACAAGAACACGTGTATATGTAATTAATTGGAAATACTCTAGTTTTGGGATTGGATTGTAAATTTGTTACGTATGAGAGTAACATCCAGTATTTTATTTTATTTTAAAGATTTTATTTATTTATTTGACAGAGAGAGACACAGTGAGAGAGGCAACACAAGCAGGGGGAGTGGGAGAGGGAGAAGCAGGCTTCCCACCAAGGAGGAAGCTTAATGTGGGGCTCGATCCCAGGACCCCGGGACCATGACCTGAGCTGAAAGCAGACGCTTAACGACTGAGCCACCCAGGTACCCAACATGCAGTATTTTAAAGAAGAAGAATCTTGGGCTTGTTCACTACCATCCAAACAGGTCAACCATCTGATCTCCCAGATTACCAGTATCTTTGACTTGTCAACAATGACTACATCTAACATCTTCTCTTAGTCCAACAAGTAGTCAGATTCTTCTTTTACCAAGGTTTTTAGGGAGCCTTTCTCTGGCTTTCAATTGTTTCCTCTGAACATGTCGCCCACCAGCTCTTGATAATTTGAGCATTAGTCAAGCCCTTTGGGCTTCTGGTGTTGCCACTATGCCTTATAATTACTGAAAAGTCTCCAATGACATGAACAGGAAGTTCACTGTATACTTGAACATAATAATGGTAGAATTGGGAAGTATTTGCACCAGTCTTAAAATTACCACTTAATGACTTACAGTAAATCAGTTAATGACACAGTTTTAGCTTCATCCAAAACATGTGTGTCCTTTCAGGAATACAATAAGGCTTAGAGGAGATTCTGTTAGCCATGTAGCAAGTCACTCAACTCAGTAGATGGGTCAGTGTCCATTCCTTAAGCTAGGGATCCCAGGCACTGACCTCTACTACACACATTTTCAGGGCCACAAATGCCTTGATTCAGTGATCTTCAAAGCAGAATGAGTTCAGTTGAATTTATTTTATTATATATTATATCTGAGATTAAATAGGTTTACCCCAAATTATACTACCACTTAATCTCAAATAAAAATTTTAAAAAGATCTTAAAACAAAAGTGGACACACAATTTATAAAAACTTATATGATGCAGCAAAAGCAGTTTTAAGAGGAAAGTTCATAGCAATAAATGACCATCAGGAAATAAGAAAGATCTCAAATAAACAACCTAACTTTTTGTATCAAGGAACCACAAAAAAAAAAAACACCCAAAGTTAGAAGAAAAGGAATTATGTGGATTAAAGCAGAAATAAATGAAATAGAAGATAAGGCAAAAGAAAAAAAAAACAGAAAAATTAACAAACCTTAGTTCTTTGAAAAGAAAATTGACAAGTCTTTAGACTAACCAAGGAAAAAAGAGAGAGGATCCAAATCAACAAAGTTATACATTAAAAAGGATCAATTACAAATGATAAGAGGCTACTATGAAAAACTATATACCAAACATCTGGACAACTGAGGAGAAATGGAAACATTCCTAAAATATACAACCCACGAAGACTGAATCAGAAAGAAATAGAAAGAACAGACTTTTACTAGTAAGGAGATTGAAGCAGTAATCAATATCTCCCTAAAAGAAAAGCCCAGGACCAGATGGCTTCAAAGGTGAATTTTACCAAATATTTAAAGAAGAATTAATGCCAATCCTTCTCAAACTTGTCCCAAAAATTGAAGAGGAGATGGTAAAAATTCAATGCTTTTAGAATGTGCTTGAAATAGACTACTATATACATATGGTTTTATATATGAACATCTTGGTAACCACCAAACAAAAACCTACATAGATGCACACACACAAGAACAATAAAATAAAGAGACAGGAACCCAAACATAACTCCAGAGAAAGTCATCAAATTGCAAGGGAAGTGAGCAAGAGAAGGAATGGAGAACTACAAAAACAACCAGGAAAAAAAAATGGCAATAAGTACATAGATATAAATAATCACTTTAATTGTAAATGGATTAAATGCTCCAATCAAGGACATAAGTTAATGATGGATAAAAAAACAAGACTCAACTATAACTTGTCTACAAGAGGCTCACTTCAGACCTAAAGACACATACAGACTGAAGGTAAAGAGATGGAAAAGATACTCCCATGCAAATGGAAATGAAAAGAAAAGCAAGGTAGTAATACTTAGCTCATACACAATAGACTTTAAAGCAGACTATAACAAGAGACAAAGAAGGGCATTACAAAATGATAAAGGGATCGGTCCAACAAGATCAATCCAACAATTCAACAATTGTCTCTATTCACCCAACATTAGAAGCACCTAAATATATTGGGCAAACATTTATAGACATAAAGGAAAAAAAAATGGCAGTAATACAATAATAGGTGGGGATTTAATAGCTACTTACATTAATGGATAAATCATCCAGACAGAAATTCAACAAGGAAACAATAGCCTTAAATGATACATTAGACAAGATGGAATAAACAGGTATATACAGAGCAATCCACTCAAAAAATAGAATGCACATTTGTTTCAAGTGTACAGGGAACATTCTCCAGGACATATCACTTTTTAGACCACAAAACAAGTCTCCATAAATTGAAGGGGGAGAAATCAGAGAGGAAGATGAACCATGAGAGACTATGGACTCCAGGAAACAAACTGAGGGTTTCAGAGGGGAGGGGGTGGGGGGATGGGGTTCCTGGGTGATGGGTATTGAGGAGCGCATGTGTTGTGATGAGCACCGGGTGTTATATGCAACTAATGAATCATTGAACACTACATCAAAAGCTAATGATGTACTATACAGTGGCTAACTGAACATAATAAAAAAATTTAAAAAATTAATAAAATTGAAATCATTACAAGCATCTCTTCTGAACACAATCACATGGAACTAGAAATCAATTAAAGAAAAAAACTGGAATATGCTGGGAAGATGGCAGAGTAGGAGGACCCTAAGCTCACCTTATCTCATGGATACAACTAAATAACCCAGAAAATGACCCAAAGACTAGCAGAACAAACTCCACAACTAAATGTAGAGAAGAGACCACACCAAAGACAGTAGGAAGGGCAGAGATGCAATGGGGAGCTAAATAGACCTGTGGGAGGGACACAGTGGTGTGGAGAAGGGGGAGAAAAACAGATTATCACACTGAGGAGCCCACACAGGGAAGATGAATCACCACAACATTTGACACTGAAAACCAGTGGTACTTAAAATCTGGAATTTAAGAGAGACAGCGTAACAAATAGCTCATGGAGATATAGCATAGAGGCAGCAGGTTGAAAAATGCTGGGTCATACAGGAAGTAGAATTGTTTATTCAACTCAGGGCATGTCCTGGAAGGACAGAGATTGTTGGGGGACTCCTCTAGGAACAAAGGAGCTCACAGGGCCATTTCCCTCCCTAGCCACCTGTAAGAACCAGCGCAGAACTGACATCTACTACCTAATTGCTTACACCACCACCCTGCCTTCCCATGCTTCAACACATCCAGCCCCTCCAACCAGGCTTGCCTCAGTCTTTACCCGGCAGGTCCTCCCCCAAAGGACCAGCAGCAGTCAAACCGTGCTAACACCACTATCCCACCCCCTTGCACTTTATCCAGTGGCAGCAGGTCCCCTCCCCCAGAGGATCAGCATGAAAGCCTTGCTAATGCTGCACATCTGCCCCTGTTCACATTGCAGATCCATACACCCCCAATATGTTCTTGGCCAGAGCCCATCCAAAGCAGTACCACGGGCCTGGAAGTGCGTAAGCAGCCCCAGGAGGGGCCAGCACCACCCCACATAGACTCCTGCCCCAGGGAGAGGGAAAGATAACCATATACACCAGTTAGACTGTAGCTCTAGCAGTGGGATGCAGGCAGGCAACTGGTCTGACTGCAGCCCCTCTCCACCAAAGAAAGCTTCTCAGCAGACAGCACAGGGAAAGCTTTGTGCTAGTCCATCTCACAAACATCTAGTCTGACCCATCTCACAAACACCCAGTCTGACTCAATGCAAGCCCAAGGCGGCCCCAGACTGACCTATTAATACCCCAGGGACCCAACACTGCCCACAACAAGCAAAGAAAGCCACTGCAGATGACCATCCTGAAGGAAAAAGTGGCTCAGCCACAACAGCAGGGGACATGCAATACATATAGGAGACACCCCTGAAGTGCCAAGTTCTGGTGAACAGGGGACACTGCACTACAGGGCAAAGCAGGACGTCTTCTTCATAAGACCACTACTTTGAGCAGTAAATACAGCTGACAGAGACAAACACAGACAAAATTAGGAGACAGAGGACTAGGTCCCAAATGAAAGAACAGGACAAAATTATAGCAAATGACCTAAGTGAAATTCAGGTAATATGCCTCATAGATGATTGAAAGTAATGATCATACCTTCCATAATTTGGTTATTGTTGATAATGCTGCTATAAACATCAGGGTGCAGGGGCACCTGAGTGGCTCAGTTGATTAAATGTCTGATTCTTGATTTCAGCTCAGCTCATGATCTCAGACTCACACTCAATGTGGAGTCTGCTTGAGATCTTTCTCTCTCCCTCTGCTGTTCCCCACCTCCCCACCCCCCGCTCAGGTGTGTGCTAGCTTTCTCTCAAATATAAAAACATCAGGGTGCCCTTCAAATCAGTAATTTTGTATCCTTTGGGTAACTACCCAGTAGTGCAATTGCTGGATCATAGGTAGTTCTATTTTTAACTTTTTGAGGACACTCCATACTGTTTTCCAGAATGCCCGCACCAGTTTGTACTCCTACCAACACTGTAACAGGGTTCAGGGTTCCCCTTTCTCCACATTCTCATCAACACCTGTTGTTTCCTGTGCCATTAATTTTAGCCATTTTGACTGCTGTGAAGTGATATGTCGCTGTAATTTTGATTTGCATTTCCCTGATAATAAGAGATGTTGAGCATCTTTTCATGTGTCTGTTGGCATCTAGATGTCTTCTTTGGAGAAATGTCTATTGATGTCCTCTGCCCAATTCTTAACAGGATTATTTGTTTTTTGCATGTTGTGTTTTATAAGTTCTTTATAGATTTTGGATACTAACCCTTTATCAGATGTCATTTGCAAACATCTCCCATTTCATAGGTTGTGTTTTAGTTTTGTTGATTGTTTCCTTTGCTGTGCAGCTTTTATTTTGATCAAGTCCCAACAATTTATTTTTGCTTTTGCTTCCCTTGCCTCAGGAGAAATATCTACTAAGAAGTTGCTACAAATGATGTCAAAAAGAGGTTACTGCCTATGTTCTCCTCTAGGATTTTGATAGTTTCCTGTCTCACATTTAGGTCTTTAATCCATTCTAAATTTATTTTTGTGCATGGTAAAGGAGTGGTCCAGTTTCATTCTTTTGCATGTTGTTGTCCAGTTTTCCCAACACCATTTCTTGAAGAGACTGTCTTTTTCCTGTTGGATATTCTTTCCTGCTTTGTCAAAGATTAATTGCCCATATAGTTGTGCATTCATTTCTGGGCTCTCTATTCTGTTCCATTGATCTATGTGTCTGTTTTTGTGCTAGTACCATACTGTCTTGATCACTACAGCTTTGTAATATAACTTGAAGTCTGGAATTGTGATGCCTCTAGCTTTGCTTTTCTTTTTCATGATTGCTTTTGGCTATTTGGGATCTTTTTTGGTTCCATACAAATTTTAGGATTGTTTCTTCCAGCTCTGTGAAAAATGCTGTGAGTATTTTGATAGGGATTGCATTAAATATGTAGATTGCTTTGGGTAACAAACATTTTAATAATATTTGTTCTTCCAATCCATGAGTATGGAATGTTTTCCCATTTCTTTGTGTTTTCTTCAACTTCTTTCAGAAGATACAGTTTTCCATGTTACCTAAGCTACATTGAGTCTATTCTTGGAGAGCTTGCTCTGTTTGTGATAGATTTTAGAACATGATAGAAATATTAGAGAACAGGCAATGTTGTGAACCAGTCTCAGAGTGCTGTATGGTCCAACTTTTACTAGGAAGAGGCCTTAGACTTTAGTGATTTCTATTTTTTCCTGGACTTGAATGGTCCTAATTTGAAAAGCCATATCAAATTAAACCAAAATCCAATCCTAATTCTTCTCCTTGAGGGTCCTCCTCAAAGACTCAGCACCCATTGAGCCACTAGACCAGAAAGTGATAAATTGTCATCTATTGATTGGGACAATTGACTGGGCTAGGGATCAGGAATTTCCAGCAACATTCCACTGTGACTTCTGTTATAGTTCTGGAGGAGGCATTCTTATCACAGGGGACTTAGTTTCTTTTTGAAGGCATCCACCCCAGGTCCCCTCAACCTTTGCTAAGTTTGTGGGACTGCATGGTATGTGCAAGAGAGAGAGAGATTAGAGTTAGCTTGGTGCAATGGTTAAAGGACAGTGGTGCTCTAGTGATGAGAACAGGACAACAATGGCAGTACCTAGAAGCAGAGTAAAAAGGAAAAGCAGGGGAAAGGTGGTAGATGGAAGCCATGTTAAGTTTATTGGGTATTCATTTAAAACTGCTAACTGCTTTAAAAGATGCTACTGATGATTTTAAAGCACAGGAATAAATGTTCAGCATTCAAGCCTTTTTGCAGCCATGTTCCAAGATCCTCCTCCCCTTATTTTGTGTTCTGCCAAGATAAACCTATGTTCTGGAATTGGTGATTATTCCAGTGTGGCCAATGCCTTTCCTGATCCCATCCCCATTGTCTAATCATCTCATGACCTTCTAGGGTAATGTATTTCCCTTTAACCTCTGACAGCTAGGTGAGCTCAAACCAGAGCTCCCAAACATTTTATTACTAAAAAGGTTGCCAAAATCCCCAGGCTCTGGTACACTTTTCTACCAGATACCTCCACAGATAGAAGAAACTCTACATTGAATAACTTTCAGGTATAGACATTGTGCTTCTAGATCTTCTGCCTCCCCAGGAGAGAATTTACATTTCGTATTGCCCCCTTATCCTCATTAGAGCATACTACTTGCTCACACAGTCCCAAACAAGTGACAAAGGAGCTCTTAACAAAGAAAGTAAGATGTTCCACAGCAGCCTAAGAACAAGTACAGGGCCTCAGTCCATGGCACTTACTGTGGTGGAAAACTTCCAGGTGAAGGGCCTAGCTCCTGTCTCTACAGTTGATCCAGCAATATCAGCTGGAGGGAAGATTGCTGATTATAATCACAGCGATAGAACAACCTTCTCCATTCTTTTCCTCCATTCCAATGTCTTTCACCATTTCTGTGGCAGGCCACAAAGGTGAATTATTCACCACTAGAGCACACAGGACAGTCCTTCTAAGTTCCTGGTGCCCTGATAGCAGTAAGAGAACCATATAGAATGAAAAGGCAGCATTCTGCATCTGCACACTTTGCTTTCCCCAGGTGACTCAAATGTTAGCATTCTGACTGGAAGAAACCATTCATTTAGGCTTGTAGAAATAATAGAGCCTGAAATTGTTCTTCCTTGATCTTAAAACTATGTTAAGAATATGCAAGGGAAAGTTTTAATACCATTATTCCTGGCACAAAAGGTAAAAATGGCAAGAAGTGTTTAAAAAAAATAAGGTTTCAATTCAGATAATGGTAGGTAACACTGATGGAGTTTCTTTGAAAGATAAGTAGAAAATGGTGGTCACTGTGGTGAATGACATCAGTTTGCATGATTCTCTTATATAAATTCTCAAAGCAAAGGGCCTACAACCAGAGTGCTACGTAATTTCCAACTTTTTTACAAACGTAAGTGAAAAAAGCTTTTAGACTCCACTATTGAATGATGTCTCCTGGTTGAGAAGGTTCAGGTAGATTTTTTTGATCACATTTCTTTTGGAATACACAACTTAGCTCAGAAAATACTCCTATAGCTTTCCTTCTGTCACACTTGTCAGATGCCTCTTGCTATTTGGGTTTCTCTGTCAAGCTTGTGGTTATAAATTTTGTGAGCACTCTTCCTTTGAGCACACCATCTGCTTCACATGGACCCTAAACCAGTAAGCAAGAGAGATCTTTAGGAAGAGTACAAGGTGTTCTCTGGTTTCCACACTGTGTTTCTAGACTGGTCTATATATATTGTATGTATAGGCTGGAGACAGCTCATTTCCAATTTCTATCATTGTTAATAGAGGCTTATTGGCACTACTTCCTTTGAAATGTGTCAGATGAATGTTTATTTCTCAAGTACCTTTTGGATATTCCAGAGCCCATGCCTTCATGTTCAATACCTTCAAAACCCTTCCCAGGAGATTCCTTCTCCCAGGGGCAAAGGTTAACCTCTACTCCTGAGGTTCTTTGGTTAACACCTCCTTGACTGTGAATATTGGGATTAAGGAGATTGCAATATGAAGTCACAGTGAATCAGTCAGCATTATCTTCAACCCTGTCCATTAGCTCTAAGTATGAACCTAGTTAGTTGGTCTCAGTTTCTACAAGCACAGAGAACAAGCACAGAATTAAACATCAGATGGACGTTTGTTACAGACATGTGAAGGCAGAAGCCTCAGCAAATATCTATATATAAAAGATCTCAAGTTTCAATATGTGCCAGGTAGTCAACATCAATTGTCAGATGGGTCAGGAAGTGGACTATTTAAATGCAAAGACTATCATTTACAGAGGCATAGAATTCAACAATATATTTCTCTATGAAGTTCTCTTCATTAAAGCTGGCAATTCTGGATTTGCAACAGGGAGACAATGGGATCTTACTGGAGTTATCCTCAGCAGGTAGAATGGCCTGTTTGCTTTGTTTTCTTAATGGCCCTGAAGATGATCCTAATTGGGAGGCCATCCACCAATTTGTTCCACTTCCTTATCTATTTCTTTGACATTGTGTTATATGAGCTTAATCCCACAGAAGCTGCTTCTCACGCATCAGCCAAGATCAGATAACCTTCATGTTGGGACAAAGGCATGACCTCTCCAAATACTAGTGAGTTATACTAAAACAGTCTCAAAGCAATTCAGAAATTTGTAGCAGACTATGTTGAGAAAGTTAAGGAAGAATGATCTCACTCCCAGATTGTCTTCCATTAAGCTATCCAATTACCCTTTACCAATAAACCAACTGCAGTGCTTCTGCAGCATTGAGAAGCCCCTACTGAAGGTGTAATACTTCTGCACTGAGAAGCCTCTACTGAAGGTGTAATACTGTATACTTTTAGACTACCTCTCTTAGTCATAACATGCACATGTACTTATTACATGCTGCTAAGGGCAGAAAGAAGGGTAGCATAGCTATGGAATAAAGAAGCCATTGAGGGTTCTAGAGGGGAGGGGAGTGAGGGGATGGGTCAACCTAATAAAGCATCAATTTTCCCTTTCTATCCAACTCAAAATAACAAATATGTGGGAATTATGACCAGAAACTCCCCTTTTAGAATCTCCATCCCCTAGGCTCACAGGATTTTATACAGTTCTCCACACCCAACACCAACCAGCTCATAGCTGTAAAGTAGCAGTGTGCATGTGAGATGTCTTACCAGATCAGAAAGTTAAAAACTACACTGAATCACAGATGTTTTACTCTGTGAAGAAAACACAAATAACTGATGATCTTGATGCTTCTAATGATGAGAGTGCTGCCCAACATCGAGATCTACTAGTTCTTAAACTAAATTCTAGGCGAGTAAATCTGTATCTGCCTCTGCAGGAGAGAGGAGAGAAATGGTGCCCTGACATTCCTAAGCAGCACATCCCTGCCTCCTACTTGTGGACCACCCACAAAGCCCATTGCTGATATATCTTTTCATACCTGATGAACACACTGTCCCACATTCTTACATTCACAGGGAGACTCTCTTTTCTCCAACTTTGTTTCACACTATCAAATTGCAGTCATGGACACCTTCACCTTTCGTCTGCCCCATGACTGAAGCATAATTGTCTAATTCTCCACCCCCAGTGAGTCTTCCTCAGGGGACTTTCTCACCTTTCTCTGACAAAACAATCCTGGGAGGCTTGTACTCACACAGGTTTCCAAATATTCCAGAGGTGCCTAAATTTTAAGGTAAGTCCAATGATTCTAAGGTTTATATGAAAAGCAAAAGACTCAGAATGGCAATTTGATACAACTTCTTTTATAAATCAGAAGAC
Organism: Mirounga leonina; assembly: GCF_011800145.1. NCBI lineage: Eukaryota > Metazoa > Chordata > Mammalia > Carnivora > Phocidae > Mirounga > Mirounga leonina. The sequence continues at coordinate 22,482,346 of NW_023270839.1, forward strand.
TAATACTACCCAACTTCAAGACTTACTATAAAGCCATAGTAATCAAGATTGTGTGGTATTAATGAAAGAATAGGCAAATAGATGAATGGAACATAATAGATAGCCTAGAAATAAACCCACATAAATATAGTAAATCAATCTTTGAAAAGAAGCAAAGGCAGAAATTGGCACAAAAACAGACACATATATCAATGGAACAGAATAGAGAGCCCAGAAATGGACCCTCAACTCTATGGTCAACTCATCTTCAACAAAGCAGGAAAGAATGTCAATGGAAAAAAGACAGTCTCTTCAACAAATGGTGTTGGCAAAATTGGACAGCCACATGCAGAAGAATGAAACTGGACCATTTCCTTACACCACACACAAAAATAGACTCCAAATGGTTGAAAGACCTCAATGTGAGACAGGAGTCCATCAACATCCTAAAGGAAAACACAGGCAGCAAACTTTTAGACCTCAGCCACAGCAACTTCTTCCTAGAAACATCACCAAAGGCAAGGGAAGCAAGGGCAAAAATGAACTATTGGGACTTCATCAAGATAAAAAGCTTTTGCATAGCAAAAGAAACAGTCAACAAACCAAAAGACAACCGACAGAATGGGAGAAGATATTGGCAAATGACATATCAGATAAAGGGCTAGTATCCAAAATCTATAAAGAACTTCTTAAACTCAACACCCAAAGAACAAATGATCCAATTAAGAAATGGGCAGAAGACATGAACAGACATTTTGCCAAACAAGACATCTAAATGGCCAACAGACACATGAAAAAGTGTTCAACATCGCTCGGCATCAGGGAAATCCAAATCAAAACCTCAATGAGATACCACCTCACACCAGTCAGAAAGGCTGAAATTAACAAGTAAGGAAACAACAGATGTTGGCGGGGATGTGGAGAAAGGGGAACCCTCCTACACTGTTGGTGGGAATGCAAGCTGGTGCAGCCACTCTGGAAAACAGTATGGAGGTTCCTCAAAAATTTGAAATTGAGCTGCCCTATGACCCAGCAATTGCACTACTGGGTATTTACCCCAAAGATACAAATGTAGTGATCTGAAGGGGTACGTGCACCCCGATGTTTATAGCAGCAATGTCCACAATAGCCAAACTATGGAAAGAGCCAAGATGTCCATTGACAGATGAATGGATAAAGAAGCTGTGGTATATATATACAATGGAATATTATGCAGCCATCAAAAGGAATGAGATCTTGCCATTTGCAATGACGTGGATGGAACTGGAGGGTGTTATGCTGAGTGAAATAAGTCAATCAGAGAAAGACATGTATCATATGACCTCACTGATATGAGGAATTCTTAATCTCAGGAAACAAACGGAGTGTTGCTGGCATGGTGGGGGGTGGGAGGGATGGGGTGGCTGGTTGATATACATTGGGGAGGGTATGTGCTATGGTGAGCACTGTGAATTGTGTAAGACTGTTGAATCACAGACCTGTACCTCTGAAACAAATAATACATTATATGTTAAAAAAAAAAAAAAAAGAAGAAGAAGAAGAAGAAGATAGCAGGAAGGGAAAAATGAAGGGGGGGAATCAGAGGGGGAGACGAACCATGAGAGACTATGGACTCTGAGAAACAAACTGAGGGTTCTAGAGGGGAGGGGGGTGGGTGGATGGGTTAGCCTGGTGATGGGTATTAAAGAGGGCACGTACTGAATGGAGCACTGGGTGTTATACGCAAAAAATGAATCATGAAACACTCCATCAAAAACTAATGATGTAATGTATGGTGATTAACATAATAAAATTTTCTTTTAAATGTAAAAAAGAAGCCATTTGCAATGCTATTTTGCTTTGTATCTCTCCCTGTCCATGAGCCAAACCTGCTCCTGATCTACAGACTGATGCTAATGGGCCATATGTTAAATGATGCCTATCTGTTAACTAAAAAATAAAATAAAATAAAATAAGGGAACTTGAAGGGGAAATTATGAAGACTTTCTAAATAAAAGTGGAAGCTAATCCAGCCTCTGACTGTAGCAATACATTTTGGAAATAAGCCCTTTCAGTAATGCTTATTATAGGCAGGACTTTATATCAAGGAAATAAGACCTGGGCACCAAAGAGGACATTTTTCACATAATCCAGTCTGTCCAGACTTCAGCTGTCTGAAGGAATCCACTTTTGTACTATGGACATTTGTTTTATACAGCCCAAAGAGGGTTAAAGTGCATTGGAATGGTGTTCCAGGTAAACTAATTGTCCTGTCTCTCTTTCCCTCTGCTCAGGAGCTGAGGAGGGTGGGGGACATTCTGGATATTTCATATAAGTAGAATCATGCAATATATGACTTTTTGCATCTAGCTTCTTTCATTTAACATAATATTTTCCAGGTTCATGTATGTTGTAGCATGTATCAGCACTTCATTCCCTTTTATATTTAATATTACACTGTATTAATATATACCATGTTGCTCATTCATTCACTGGTTGATGATGGACATTTGGGTAGTTTCTACTCTTTGGCTATTGTGAATAATGCTTCTATATACATTGTGTACAAATATTTGTTAGAATACATGTTTCTCAATTTTTTGCGTATATACCTAGGAGTGGAATTGCTGGTTCCCAGAGTCATTTTATGTTTAACTTTTTGAGGAAGTGCCAAACTTTTCTAGTAGCTTCACCATTTTACATTCCTACTAACTGTGTACAAGGTTTTCAATTTCTTCATATACTTGCCAACACTTGCTTTTTAGTAGTTGCCCTAGTGTGTGTGAAGTGCTATCTCATTGCAGTTTTGATTTGTAGTTCCTAAATGACTAATAGTGTGGAATATTTTTTCATGTGCTTGTTAGCCATTTGTAGATCTTCTTTAGAGAAATATTTATTCAAGTTCTTTGTACATTTTTCAATTGGGTTGTCTTATGTTGATGAGGTAAGAGTTCTTCATATATTTATATTCACATATATATATTCCTATATGCTAGACTCTAATCAGATGTATGATTTTCAAATATTTTCTCCCATTCTGTAGATTATGTTTCACTTTCTTGATGGTGTACTTTGATGCACAAAGTTTTAAATTTTGGTGAAGTCCAATTTATTTTTTCTTTTAGTTACTTGTGCTTTTGGTGTCATATCTAAGAAGCTATTGCCAAATTTAAGGCTACAGAGATTTACTTCTATGTTTCCTCTAAGAGTTTTGTAGTTTTAGTTCTTATATTTAGGTCTTTGAACCATTTTGAATTGGTTTTTGGATATAATGTGAGGTAGGGGTCCATCTTCATTCTTTTGCATGAGTTGTCTCAGCACCCTTTGTTGAAGACATTTTTTCTCCATTAAATAGCCTTGACACATTTGTCAAAAAATCAATTAACTTTAGATGTATGAATGTATTCCTAGACTTTAAGTTTTATTCCATTTATCTATATGTCTATTCTTTTTTAAAAGATTTGAGAGACAGAGCACAAGTGGGAGGAGCAGAGGGAGACAGAATCTCAAGCAGACTCCACACTGAGTGCAGAGCCTGACATGGGGCTCGATCTCATGACCCTGAGCCAAAATCAAGAGTCAGATGCTAAACAGACTTCACCACCCAGACACCCCAATCTATATGTCTATTCTTATGCCAATACCACAGTTTTGATTACTCTTAGTAGTAGGGTTTGAAATCAGAACATATGAGTCCTCCAACTTGTTTTAATTAATTAATTGTCCAAGATTGTTTTGTCTATTTAAGATCCTCTGCTATTCTATATGAAAGGATATCCTTTTCCATATGTACAATATTTGCCCATTGAGACTTTGAAATGAATTGTATTAAATCTATAGATCACCTAGAGTAGTACTACTATTGTAGCAATATTAAGTTTTAGAATCTATAAACATGGGATATTTTTCTATTTAGGCCTTTTAAAACTTATTTCAGCAATGTTTTGTTTTTTTGTATACAGATTAGCAACTCCTTGGTTAAATTTGTTCTTACATATTGTATTCTTTTTGATGCTATTATTTTGATGGTATTATAAATAAAACTGTTTTATTTAGAATTTGAATAGTTCATTGGTAGTGTATAAAAATACAACTGATTTTTGTGTGTTGATCTTGTATCTGTGATTTTGCTAAATTTGTTTATTAAGTCTACTAGTTTTTTGGGGATTCTTTAGGATTATCTATATATAGGGTAATGTCATCTGTGAGTAAAGATAACTTTACTTCTTCCTTTCTAATTTGGATGCCTTTTATATCTGTTTCTTGCCTAATTGTTCTGGACAGAACTCCCAGTACACTGATGAATAGAAGTAACAAAATTGGGCATCTTTGTCTTATTCCTGATCTCATAGGGAAAGCTTTCAGTCTTTCACAACTGAGTATAATGTTATTAAGTTTATGTAATTTTCATAAATGCCCTTCATAAATGTTGAGGAAATTCCCTATATTCCTAGTTTGTTGAGTATTTTATCACAAAGGGGTGTTAGATTTTGTTAAGTGCTTTTTCTGCATCACTTGAGATTATCACAGTTTCCCCCACTGCTTTATTAGTGTGGTATATTCCACTGATTGATTTTCATATATTGAGACATTCTTGTATTCCCAGGATTAATGCTACTTGGTCCTGATGTATAATCCTTTTAATATACAACTAGATTTGGCTTGCTAATATTTTGTTGAGAATTTTTGCATTTATATTCATAAGAGATATTCATAAGATAGTTTTTTTTCTTAGGATGTCTATCTGGCTTTGTATCACATTATGCTGGCCTCACAGACTAAATATTACCTTCTCTTATAACTTATGGAAAATTTGAAAAAGATTGGTGATAATTCTTTAAATGTTTGGTAGAATTCACCAGTGACAAGTAAAAATTTCCCTTTGAACACTTCTTTGTTAGCATCTGTTGAATTTTCATACATTGTGGTATTTCTTTTTCATTTGTCTCGAAGTATTTTCTAATTCTGTGTGTGATATCTTCACTAATCCATCAATTATTCAGAAGAGTGTTACTTAATTTCCACATATTTGTAAAATTTCCAGTTTTCTTTCTGTTATAGATTTCTAGTTTTATTTCACTGAGGGCAAAGAAGATCTTGTATTATTTAAGTATTTTAAAATTAGACTGATGTCAGCAAGATGTGAAATAGGAGGTTCTAGCCCTTGTCCCACACAAAAATATCAATTTAACAGTCATTTATAGGTGAAAATATCTTCATGAGAACTCTAGAATCCAAGTGGGAGGTTACAGCACCTGAGTGGAGCACAGAAATGAGCTAAGATTTATTGAAAGTTTAAGAATACTCATTTCCTTAGGGCACCTGGTGGCTCAGTCAGTTAAGTGTCTGATTCTTGATTTTGGCTCAAGTCATGATCTCAGGGTTGTGAGATTGAGCCCTGCATTGGGCTCCACAGTGGGCATGAAGCCTGCTTAAGATTCTCTCTTTTCCTCTCCCTTTGCCCCTCCCTGCTCTAAAAAAAAATTTTTTTTAAAAGAACACTCACTTTCCTAACATCCCCTCTCCCCCAAGCCAGAATAGCACGCCACTGAGAGAGCTCCCCTCAGCCCATACATTCTCGCATGGTGGGAAGAGTAAAATGAATATCAGACTTCCTTAGCCTTTCAGGTGCTAATTGAGGAACTGTTTCTGTCCTGCCTCACTTAGAACACTCAGGAAACTGGCATGACTAGATTACCTGAGGGCAGGCAAGAAAGGGAGAAGGAAGAGGGCCTCAATGATTAGCATCTCAACAGTTGACCTTTGATTCTCTGGCAGCAGATCCACATGCCTATGGACCTGGCACTCGTCTCACCTGCCCAGATCCTGGCACCAGAACTGTCCACTTATGGACACTAGCACTTGGCCTGCCCACACACAGACCCTGGCAATGGGCCCGTTGTGGACCTTGCAAGCCAGCCTGCCTATGGACACTACCACTTTTAACCCTAGTTTAAAAGATTTTTTTTTTTAAGATTTTATTTATTTATTTGAGAGAGAGAGAATGAGAGACAGCATGAGAGGGAGGAGGGTCAGAGGGAGAAGCAGACTCCCTGCCGAGCAGGGAGCCCGATGCAGGACTCAATCCCGGGACTCCAGGATCATGACCTGAGCCGAAGGCAGTTGCTTAACCAACTGAGCCACCCAGGCGCCCAAAAGATTTTTTAAGTATAAGAATAACTATAACCACAAAATTCTAGGTACAGAATTTCTGGCTAGGCTAACTAGGAAGAGCTTTCCTTGACAAAGCCAGTCTAGAGATTGGAAGATGTGAATTCTTATTCAAACATGCAAATAACAGTGTAGGGTTACAGGATCAGGAAGAATTAGGAAAATGTTATTCCACCACAGGAACAACAAAAAAGCTCTAGTAAGTGACCCTAAAGAAATGTGAATCTATGAAATGCCTGATAAAGATTTAAAAATAATCATTTTTAAAAGTTCAGTGAGTTGCAAGAAATACAAGTAGACAACTAAATTAAATCAAGAAGAGTCAATGAACAAAATGATAAGAGATAGAAACCATAAAAAGAGCCAAACAGAAATTCTGGAGCTAAAGAATACAATTACTGAACTAAAAATAAGCCAACAAACAAAAAAGAAAGCTTCAACAACAGACTCAATCAAGCAGAAAAAAGAATCAGCAAACTTGAAGACAGGTCATTTGAAATTATCCAGTCAGAAAAACAAAAAGATAAAAGAATGAAAAAGAGTGAAGAAAGCCTGCAGAACTTAGGAGTTACCATTAAATAAAATAATATAATACATTATGGGAGTCCAATGAGGTGAGAGAGAGAAAGGGGCAGAAATCTTATTTTTAAAAAATCTAACCAAAAGATTCCCAAATCTGGGGAGGGAAATGGACATACAGATTCATAAAGCCTTAAAAAAATCAAAATAGGTAGAAACTAAAGTGGTCTTCGTTGATTCATTTTAATTGTCAAAAGGCAAAGACAGAATTTTAAAGCATCAAGAAAAACATAATTCATCACATATAAGCCCACCCCCTTACACTATTACACTATTAGCATATTTCTCAGCAGAAACCTTGTAGGCCAAGAAAGACTAGAATTATATATTTAAAGTGCTCAAAGGAAAAAAACATTGCCAAACAAGAATACTATACCTGCAAAACTGTCCTTTTAGAAATGAAAGAGATACTTTCCAAGACAAAGACTAAGACTGAGAGAATTCCTAATCACCAGACTTGCCTTACAAAAGTGCTAGAGGATGTTTTTCAAGTTGAATCAGAAGGATGCTAAACAACACAAAAGCATATGAAAGTGTAAATGTCACCAGTAAAGATAAAAATACAAATACAGAATAAAGTAATGCTGTCATAATGGTACATAAATCACTTTTAATCCTAGTTTAAGAGTTTTTTAACTATAAGAATAACTATAACCAAAAAATGTGTTACTAGGTACATAATAAAAAAAGAAATAAATTCTGACAATAACAAAGAATGTGTGTGTGTGTGGGGGGGAGATAAAAGTGTAAAGTTTTTGTAATTGATGTTGTTATTAGCTTAAAATAGATTGTTATAACTATAAGAAGTTTTATGCAAATCTCATGATAACCACAATGAAAAATCATAGTAGGTAAAGATAAATACAGAAGAATTAAAGTATATCACTATAAAAATAACCATCAAATCATACAGAAATATAGCAAGAGAGGAAGAGAGGAACAAATGAACTGCAAAACAAACAACTAAAAAATGGCAATCGTAAATCCTTACTTATCAATAATTACTTTAAATGTAAATGTATTAAACTCACCAATCAAATGATATAGAGTAGATAAATGAATTTAAAAGAACTATACACTGTCTACAAAAGAAACACTTTAGATTTCAGGACAATCTGAAAGAGGTGGAAAAAGATATTTTATGCAGATGGTGACTGAAAGAGAACAGGAGTAGCTATATTTATATTAGACAAGGTAGACTTTAAATAAAAAACTGTCATAAGAGACAAAGAAGGTCATTATATAATGATAAAAGTGTCAATTCACCAGGAAGATATAACAATTATAAATACACACACACACACACCCCTATCCTTGGATCACCTACCATACAAAGTAAACATTGACATATCTGAAGGGAGAAATAAAATGATAGCAGAAGACTTCAATACCCTATTTTGAATAACCCAGACAGAAAATCAAACAGAAAACAGCAGACTTGAACACTACAGACCTATATAGACATATATAGAACATTCCACCTAACAGCAGCAGAATACATATTTTTCTCAAGTGCACATGGAACATTCTCTAGGACAGATCACATGCTAGATCACAGGAGAAATCTTAATAAATTTAAGAAGACTGAAACCATTCAAAGTATTCCATCCAACCACATGGAATAGAATGATAAATCAGTAACAGAAGGAAAACAGAAAAAAGAAATACATGGGAATTAAACACATTCTTGTAGAATCATTAGGGCCAAGAAGAAATCAAGGAAAAATGAAAAAATATCTTGAGACCAATGAAAATGAAAGCACAACATACCAAAACTTACAGGATGCAGTAAAAGCATGAGTAAAAGGGAAATTTATAGAAATATCTCAAACAACCTGATTTTATACTTCAATAAATTAGTATAAGAACAAACTAAGTCTAATGTTAGAAGAAACTAATAAAGAGTACAACAGAAATAAATCAGAGAGTAGAAAAATAGATGAAATTAGGAGTTGTTTTTTTTTTTTTAAACAAAGTTGATAAACCCTTAGCTAGACTAAGAAAAAGGAGAAAAGAGTCAAATAAATAAAATCAGGAATGGAAAAGGAGACATTACAACTGATGTCATGGAAATTAAAAAAAAATCATGAGAGACTATTATGAATAATTATACACTAACAAATTGGCAATCCTAGAAAAATATAACCTACCAAGAATGAATAAAAACGATAGAAAGTCTGAAGACACCAATAACAAGGATATTGAATCAGTAATCAAAAAACTCCCAAAAAGGAAAGCCCATGACCAGATGGCTTTATTGGAGAATTCTACCAAATATGTAAAGGAAATAAAACCAATATTTCTTAAACTCTTCCAAACGTAGAAGAGGAAACACTTTCAAGCTCATTTTATGTAGCCAGTACCACCATGACACCCAAACAGAAGACACCACAAGAAAACTACAGGCCAATATCTTTCATAAACTTGGATGCAAAAATCCTCAACCAAATATTAGCAAACCAAATTCAACAGCATATTTTTTTTTTAAGATTTTTTTTATTTATTTATTTGAGAGAAAGAGAGAATGAGAGACAGAGAGCACGAGAGGGAAGAGGGCAGAGGGGGAAGCAGACCCCCCGCTGAGCAGGGAGCCCGATGTGGGACTCGATCCTGGGACTCCAGGATCATGACCCGAGCCGAAGGCAGTCGCTTAACCAACTGAGCCACCCAGGCGCCCTCAACAGCATATTAAAAGAATTATACACCACAATCAACTGCGATTTATCCCTGGGATGCATGAATACTTCAATATACAGAAATTGATGTGATAAACCACATTAACAAAGTGAAGGGTAAAAATCATATTAACATCTCAATAGATGTAGAAAAGCATTTTACAAAACTTAACATCCTTTCATGATAAAAATTCTCGACAAGTTAGGTATAGAAAGAACTAACCTCAACACAATAAAGTCCATGTACAACAAGCCCATAGTGAACATTATACTCTGTGGTGAAAAACTGAAAACTTTTTTTTTTTAATTTAAATTCCAGTTAATAGTGTCATATTAGTTTCAGGTGTACAATTTAGTGATTCAACACTTTCATACAACACCTGGTGCTCATCACAACAAGTTCACTCCTTAATTCCCATCACCTATTTAACCCATCCCCTGAAACTTTTTATTTAAGATATGAAACAAAGTGAGGATGCCCACTTTCACCGCTTCTATTTAACATAGTTCTGGAGGTCCTAGTTGGAGAAATTAGGCAAGAAAGAGGAATTTTTTAATGTTTAAAAGTTTTTTTTTAAAGATTTATTCATTTGAGAGAGAGAGAGAGATAACATGAGTGTGCGCATGAGTAGGGGGAGGGACAGAGGAAGAGAACCTCAAGCAGACTTCCCACTAAGCGGGGAGCCCTACACAGGACTCCATCCCACAACCCTGAGATCATGACCAAACTGAAATCAAGAGTCAGACAACTAACTTAGTCACTCCGGCACCCCCAGAAAAAGGAATTTAAAAGCATATAAATTGTAGAGGAATAAATTCTCTCTTTGCAGGTAACATAATCTTATGTGTAGAAAACCTAAAGACTCCACAAGTAATCCTGCTAGAATAGATGAATTCAGTAAAGTTGCAGAATACAAAACAAACATATAATAGTGGTTGTATTTCTATATATTAACAATAAACTATTTGAAAATGAAATCCCATTCATGATAGCATCAATCAGTCAATCATTTGATCCAAACACACACTTAGGAATAAGTCACCTATGAGGTGAAAAATTTGTACACTGAAAACTATAAAATACCAATAAAAGAAATGAACGCAGACATAAATAAGTGGAAATAAATTCCATGTTCATGTATTAGAATATTAAGATGTCCAAATTATGCAAAACAATCTACAGATTCAATGCAATCCCCATCAAAATTCCTGTTGTGTTTTTTTATAGAAATAGCAAAAACAATCCTATTCATATGGAACCACAAAAGACCCTGAGTGGCTTAAGTAATTTTGATCAAGAACAACAAAGCTGCAGGCATCACATTTCCAGCTTTTATATTTTATTATAAACATTCTGTAATCAAAACAATATGGTACTAGCATAAAAACAGACATATATACCAGTGGAACATAATAGGGAGCCCAAAAATAAATCCACACACATACTGTCAATTGATTTTGACAAGAGTGCTGTGATACTGCGCTTTATAAGAAATATATATCTGGTCTTCATCCCAGTTTCTGGCACAGAACCCTTGGAATTAAGTGTTGAGAGTGATAAACGTGCCTTTGTTGTGTTAATGAGGTGACTTTTGAAAAGCACCTAAGGATGGAGGCTGGTGGCACCAAACATGTGATTAGAGGGTTGGAACTTCCAGCCTCCCCTACCAGCCCCAACCTCCAGGGAATAGAGAAGCTGGAGATGGAGTTCAAAAACCAATGGTCAGTGATTTAATGAATTTTCACTATATAATGAAGCCTTTATAAAAATCCAAAAGGATGGGGTTCAGAGAGCTTCCAGGTTAGTGAAAACAGAGGTGCTGGGAGAGTGGTGTACCTGGAGAGGTCATGGAAGCTCCACCGCTTTTCCTCATACCTTGTCCTAGGCATTTCTTCCATCTGCCTGTTCCTGACTTATATCCTTTTATAATAAACTGGTGATGCAATAAGTAAAAAAAATAAACTAGTGATCTAGTAAGTAAGTGGTTCTGTGAGCCACTCTAGCAAACTAATCAAACCTGAGGAGGAGGTAGTGGGAACTTCTGATTTATAGCCAGTTATTCAGAAGTACAGGTAACAACCTATACTTGCATCTTGTGTCTCAAGTGGGGGGGGGGGGCAGTCTTGTAGGACTGAACCCTTAACCTATGAGATCCGATGCTATCTCTGGGTAGATAGTGTTAAAATTGAGTTGAATTATTGGACACCCTACTGTCTAAGAATTGGTTGGTGCTCTGTAAGAAGCACCCCCCCACCCCCTACCCCAATACACACACACTGGAATTGGGTCCAGAAACCCAAAGGGAATGCCAAGAATACAAATTGGGGAAAAGATAATCTCTTCAATAAATGGTGCCAGGAAAACTAGTTATCCAATGCAAAAGAATGAAAGTGGATACTTACCTTATACCACACACAAAAATCAACTCAAAATGGATTAAAAACTTTAATGTAAGACCTGAAACCATAGAACTCTTAGAAGAAAACTAGGAAACACAATGATTTTTTGGGTAGGACACCAAAAACCCAGGCAACAAAGGTAAAAATAAAAAAGTGGCATAACATTAAACTAAAAATCTTATAAACAGTGAAGGAAACAACTGACAGAAGAAAAGGCAACCTACAGAATGGGAGAAAAATATTCACAGACCATATATTTAATAAAGGTTAATACCAAAAATATGTAATGAAATCCTCCAACTCATTAGGAAAGAAAATCTGATTCTGAAATGGGCATGAGAACTCGATAGTTCTCCAAGGAAGACATACAAATGTCCAACAAATATATGAAATGACACTCTACATGATTAGTCATCAGGGAAATACAAATCAAAACAATAAGGTATCACTTCCCTTCTGTTAGGATGGCTATTAAAGCAACAGAAGGTAAGTGTTGGTGAGAGTGAGAAGAAAAGGGAATCTTGGTACACACATTGTGGGAAACCACTATGCAAAACACTATGGATGCTCCTCAAAAAATTAAAACTAGAACTATCATATGATCTAGTAACTTCTCTCCTGGGTATATATCCAAGGAACTGAAATCAGATTTTTTAAGATATATCTGCACCCCCATGATTATTATAGCATTATTTACAATAGCCAAGACAGAAAAAAACTAAATGTTCATTGACAAATGAATGAATAAAGAATGTGTTAGATACATACAATGCAATATTATTCAGCCTTTAAAAAGATGGAATTCTGCCTTTTTTGATAGCATGAATAAACCTGAAGAACATTATGCTAAGTGTAGTAAGACAGACATGGAAAGACATGACACCACTTATATGAGGAATCTTAAATAATCAAACTCTTAGGAGCAGAGAGTAGAATGGTGGTTGCCAGGGGCTTGAGGGATGGGACAATAGGGAAATAGTAGTCATAAGGTACAAAATTTCAGTTGTACAAGATGCATAAGACCTAGAGACCTACTGTATATCATCTATAATTAATGATACTGTATTGTATACTTAAAATTTTCCTGAGAAGTTAGATTTTATATTTTATCACAAAATAATAAAAAAAGAGGGCTGGAAGAAACTTTTTGAGGTGATAGACATGTTATGGCATTGATCATAGTGATGGTTTCACAGGTGTATACTTATCTCCAAAGTCACCAGGTTATATACATTAAGTATGTACAGTTTTTGTATGTAAATCATTCCTCAATAATATGGCTTAAAATCTATTGGAACTGGTTTGTTGGCCTGACATATATGGTTCTTTGAAGTTCTTTAATTAGAAGAATGCTGGTTTCCTTAAATAGGGAAGGGATAGTTTCCCAAGCAAACAAGTTTTAGGGGCATTTAGGACAGCCATAGCCCTCAGCCTACTCTAACCAAATGTTCCCATCTCAAGTCTCAAGATTCCTATTCTAAACAATTCCTTGTTATTGGCACAAGATTTGACAGGGTTATGTAACTCTATAGTCAATATAATTGGGTATTGTGCATGATGCTCAAACATGTTTTCCCGGTGGCTACATAAGATAATGAATTCATTTATGGGGTCTAGAGAAACTTTCCAAGATTTTCCACCTGTACTTTCAGTAAAAATCAAGCGTCTTGACTATTGTTAAATAATCAGCACATTTTGAATCTTCATACTCACCACTGTTTCCATTGTAATCAAGTGGCTATGGTAATTCCTAACTCACTTTCCAGATATTCCATCACATACACTTATGAGTAATGCTTTCAGGAATTGTGATACCACTGAATGCTGCAGATCACCAGAGTCCCACTGTCCCTCTGGGAGAAGGTTATCCATGCCTCATTCAACTGAGTAACACAGTCCCAAAATCCTAACTGAAGGTTTTTTGGCTGAGGCCATTTCTGGTATTGAACTCTAGATCAGTAAAAATGTAGGCTGGAAATCGAAGGCAGACTCTGAAGAAATTCTCATGAAAACTTATAGAAAGGGCTATAACATAACATACCTAATTGAATCAAAAAAGAATGCTGAGACACCTACAGATGATCATGTTCAGAAAAAATTATCCCCCAAGACTGTAGAGACCAGAGCAATGCTATCAAATCTTGCTGAGAGCTGGAGGCATAAAGGAGAGACTTCTCAGTCCCCTCAGTGTTGAAACCTGATCCTAATTAATAGATTGGAGATGAATTGAAGGTAAATCAGTTTTTGAGGACAAGTATTATCTTGCAAAGGATCCATCTATTAAGGTATGTGCACAGACAGGACATTTACAGCTTATTCTGATATGAAGAAGGTTCAGAAGAAATGGCAGTTCAAGGCTCTCAGGTTTGTCTACTTAAATGCCACATGCCACTTCTCATGTTTCTATTGTTTCCATCTTGGGGGCTGCCTTTAACATAAAAGAGCTGTCTCTTGTGCATTCAGTCCTTTTTGTGGGTCCACTGTGCTTACTAGTAAATTCTGAAACTGCTTTTGGCCTGGTTGCCCTATGGAACAGAAGATAAAGAACTATGTAGTCCACATAGCTCAATACACCCTGAATTCATACTTGGATGACAAGAGCATATTTTTCTTTTTAAAAAACCTTTAACAATATACTGCAAACTCCACAATCTTTATTACAATCACCTCTATTTTCAAGTGATAGGTTTGTCATTTCCTATGTATATCACCCTTAATCCACTACAAATGAGAATCTAAGTACTGAAATGCCATAACTTAACAAAGGTCATCATGAACCCATTTCTCTAGGCAGAGATCCTTATTACTCTCTGACCATAAAGTGATCCAGTGTCTGAATCCATTTCTGAAGGTCTGCTTACTAGTACAACGTCTGATATCAATTGTTTTAGTATGGTTAAGTCTCAGACCTGTGGCCCAAAACAAGGACTTATGTGCAGTTCTTTGAGAGGTGACACAAGAATGGAAAATTGAAGGAGCAGAAAGTGTTGAGAAACAGACAATGTAAGAATATGTTTTTAAGATGATCAGTATGAGCAATAAAGGGTTTGACTCAACCAGGATCTTTTGAGAATCACACAGGGTACCCTCATGTATAGTTTGACTGTTGAAGGCTATGACATCGATCCACTGGCTCCCATCACTATGTTGTTAATGGTTTTCCCCAAGGGTGTTAACTATGCACTTCTGTTATAATTATGTGCGTATCCAACAGGGTTACCTGGCATTACAAGGCCCAGGGAAATGCACAGTGGATGCTGATGTAATGTGCTCTCAGCAAGATGAGAATGTGAACTTCCATGGACTGTCCACCACAGCTAAAATCAAGTGAGACAGACAAGAGGCATCAGGCTTATCAGCAAAGACAGATACCTGAGAAGACTGATCCATTATGAATGTTGAAGTGATGAAGGAATCTCTCAAGTCTAATAAGAGCCTAGAAATATCATGCAAGTATCCATAAGGAGGATTTTTCCCCCAAGGCCTCTTAAAAGCAATGCTGTCTTTAAATCTATGGATGATTCTCAGAGTCCATGGTCTCTCATGGTTCATCTTTCCGAGAAACAAACAGGGTTTTAGAGGGGAGGGGGAAGGGGGGATTGGTTAGCCCAGTGATGGGTATTATGGAGGGCACGTACTGCATGGAGCACAGGGTGTTATACGAAAACAATGGATCGTGGATCACCACATCAAAAACTAAAAAAAAAATAAATCTATGAATCTTTTATTTCTGATTTGGTTTAACCTGGGGGATAAGAGATGTCATGCATGACACAGAGGTTCCAATCTATCAAGATGAATAAGTGAAATATGTTTAAACAGGTTTTAATTTGTTAAATGTAAACATTTAATTAAAATGTTATTTATTTTGTTCAAAGGATGGTTTCAGGATTGAGAAAAATCAATCCACAGCAGTCCACTGAATGAGAACTAGAAATGATAATCAAGTTTGTTTTCTAATGATCTTTGTCTTATAGCTGTCAGTTATTTCTGACTGCATTATCTCACCTAGCAAGAACAGCTCAAATCTATGTGAAAGCCCATTCATGAATTATAGTAAAGGTCAAAATCCTCCAGGATAATGGGTCTGGGGGGCTAGGGATTGAAGCAGGTTGCCTCATACATAAGCTTACCTTTGACTAGTCAATGGGAACCTTTTTGGTTACTTCTGTGGTTGAGCTCCAGTAATAACAAATCATCCCCCAAGTTTCACTGTGGTCCTTGCTTGGCTGGGGTACTGTATGCAGGAGATGACTATCATTCTTTCCTATATTTGATATTACAAGCATTTGGAGAGGTAATCTTTGCCTTGTCATTTTTTTAACCTTAAAGGTCTTAAAGTATTCAATGTATTTATGTAAATATTCTTATTGGAAAATCTTTAAACCAAGTACTGTGGTTCTGCTACTAGGCAGATATTGGGCCACTTGCTTAATTTCCTTAAGTTGCCTTCACTACATCCCATATGTTTTCATTCAACCAATCTAGAAGGTGCTGATTTTTGACAAGTTAAAATAAAGGCACAGAGTATATACCATCTGGGAGTTAGTAAAAATCATATAGTTTGATGTAATTTGATATTTAATTCAGGAAGCTTTACCTGAGCTAAGTGAGGAGTTGCTTTTATCAAGCTGGAGAACTATCCTGCTGCCTGATTCACATAGGCTGTAGGAAGCTCTTGGCTTTCATTCCCTGGCAGAGTGGACAGGTTGGCCCTGAAGTCTGTCATCTAAGAAGAACACATCTAGAAATCCTCTATGAGCTTCTTGATGAGATAAGAATGTTCTTCTCATGAGATTTCAGGGATGGCAGGAAGTTCATTCCACATCTATTTTATATGAGTCAACTCAGGCTAGCAGAATGTAATACGTAAGGCCAACTAAAGAATTGAAGTAGCCTATCTTGGAGTCTGAAAAAGGGCCTGCATCTTTCCACCCCAGTGGATCCCCTTGTGCCTTAGTTTTTAAATGGTCTCTTGTCTCAGTCAGGATTTGATCAGAGAAGCAGGGTTGTTATAAGTGATACAGAATAAGTTATTTATTGTAAGGATTAGAATTTGTACAATTGTAGTAGCTCTTGGAGAATTCTACACTAATATGTTATCTCTGCAGCTTGTGTTGAGCCAGAAGATATTCTACTTCAGTTGGTCTGGCAGTTGGAACCAAAAACTAAATGCAAAGTGGAAGATGGTGAAGAGAAACTAACCTCATCATTTTGTCACCACTTTTAACCACAATGAAATGAGTGACCTGTAGTCTTTTTTTTTTTTTTTTTTTTCTTTTTTTTGTGCAGAGTTACTGGCCCAGGATTTGGAATCTCATGGACCTGGAAAAGCCTCAGGCTCTCATGCAGCCCCAAAAGATAAGTGAGCAGATCAATAATGATCAGCACAAATGCCCACAGGGCCTTCACTGCATTAAAATAGTTGTTGGTTTAATTCCTCCAACAGCTCATGCAAGATTATTTTGTGACCAGCTATAACCCAGAATTGTAATGTATAGGCCTTATGCTATGAAGGTCAACCTAGTATTCGTAGTGCTGTGATCCTATTTCTTTTTGCACTGCTAGAGGTCACTTACTGCATTTCTAAGGTTCTTCTTTGTTTTTTTGCCTAGTCAATGGTTCCAATGCAACAGAGGAAGATTTGAATGGAGAGAATGAAGTCTGTAGATAAAATGAAGGTGGGTTGAGGACCTATAAAACCTGCAATGAAGGAGGAGAGCATGATCAGCTCAATGCTGCCATTCTTCTGAGCATGCCATCATGGAAATTATCACTTCTGTTGGGAGAGAGATGACATGGAAAGATGAATCAGATATTGGAAAGGCTCAATGAACAAATATGATTTTGGTTAAATCTGTTTTGTTATCTGTTCAAATCATCCAGTCATTTGGAGGAGAAAGGAAGGTTTTTGAACCCCAGCATATCCTCACTTGATTTAGGCAAGTAGAATGATAGTGGTTACTTTGATCCAAAGCCTGGAAAAAGGAGGAAACAAAATCAAAGGTGTTTATGTACAATGGCAAATTATATTTTTAATACTTGTCAACAAAATATTTTCAAGTTCTCTATTTAGAAGATGCTCTGTCAGGCATAACAAGGAATTATTTATGTATGTTACTAGCTTAACTCCTCATCCTTGCAAAAATAGTTATCTTCTGCATATGAGAAGAAGCTAAGCTCTGGACATCAGCAAGAAGGCAAAATAGAAGCTTCTAACTCTCATATCTACACAGAAACACTGACTGTAACAACCTCCCACAGATGAGACTATCTTTATGGGAACCAAGACATTCAGCTAAGAGATTCCAGCACCCCAGTGGAGGAAAAACTCGGAGAATAAATGCATTGAAAAGGGTGAGAAGAAAGTTTCACTGTATCCATGTCATCTCTCCTTCATGGTAGCATAGCTCAGTTCCATGAGAGACCCATTTTGCCTGTGATTTCTCCTGTGAAGTGAGCACTGGGCTTTTCCAGCCTTGTGGGATGCTATCCAAGAAGCCCACTTCTGTCTTGCCCTAAGAACACTGGGGGGATTGGCACAGCTCAGTAATCTGAGAATAGCTAGAACAGGGAAAAGGGGTGGGGACTCACAGAAACCAGCATATGGATCTCAACAACTTGCCAAAGATCCCACTAACAAGCTTGTGGACTCCACAGAGATCCCCACTCGTGACCCCATAAGATGCCTCACCTGTGCACACCTCTTCACCCTGACTAGGAGACACACACCCTGAACTGCACACTCTGTCTCTCCTGTTGCTGACACCTTGCACTCTCCCACAGATGGTGTCTATAAGCCTCTGCAAATTGTGCTCATGAGCCTTCACAGATGCCATATGCAAGCCCCTGCAGACAGCATATGGATATCCAGCAGCCAGCTTAACAATACTGGACTGGGAGAGGCACACAGTCTTAAATACTTCAAGGTAGTCCTTTATGAGAAATAAACGAAGCTTTTCAGGACCTGGCTTGGATTTGTGGGATCAAGAGAAGGCACACAGGGGTGGCTGGGTGGCTCAGTTGTTAAGCGTTTGCCTTCGGCTCAGGTCATGATCCCAGGGTCCTGGGATCAAGCCCCACAACCGGCTCCCTGCTCTGCGGGAAGCCTGCTTCTCCCTCTCCCACTCCCCCTGCTTATGTTCCCTCTCTTGCTGTGTATGTGTGTCTCTCTGTCAAATGAATAAATAAAATCTTAAAAAAAAAAAAAGAGAGAGAGAGAGAGAAGGCACACAATACTAAGACTTCTTCCCCATAAGGAAATAAGAGAGTGGAGTGGGAATATCCATTGGAGGGATCTGAGACACTCCCAGATTGTCTAGCCAGGCTGACTGGTGAAGATCTTTCTTTCCCAAAGTCAGATCATTTGAAATTATTCAATGAAAGGAACAAAAAGAAAAAAAGTAGGGAGGAGTGAAGAAATCCAAGAGGACTTTTGGGGCAATAACAAATGAATCAATATATATTACTGAAATCCTAGAAGTTGCAGAGAAGGAGAAAGAGGCAGAAAGCTTCTTGAGGAAATAATGACAGAAAACTTCCTTAATCTGGGGAGGGAAATTAACCTCTAGATCCATGAAGCGCCCCCCAAACCTTCAAAGACTGAACATAAAGAGGTCTTCACTGAGACATGCTTTTATCAAACTGTCAAAAGTCAACTACAGAGAGAATTTTGAGAACAGCAAGAGAAATGTGACTTGTCACATACAAGGGGACCCACATGAGATTATCAGCAGAAACCTTGCAAGCCGAGGGGGGGAGAGAGAGAGGGCACAGATTAAAAGTGTTGAAAGAAAAAAACCTGCCAATCAAAAATACCATACCCAGTAAAGCTGTGCTTCAGAAATGAAGAGCAATTTAAAAATTCCCAAAGAAATGCTGAGGCAGTTCATCACCACTAGACATGCCCTACAAAAATGCTAAAGGATGTTCAAGTTGAAAATGAAATTATGCTAATTAGGAACATAGAAACATATGAAAGTATAAAATTCATTTTAAAGGTAAGGATATAATCAAATTTTAAATACTCTGAATATTGTAATTGTGGTATATAAATCAAGTTTAACTCTAAATAAAATGAAAATAGTATTAAAAATAGCTATAGCTACAATACTTTAAGTATACACAATATAAAAAGATACAAATTGTGACATCAATAACAAAGTGTGTATGTATGGGGCAAAAGCATAGAGTTTTGTATTCAATTAAAGTAGTTTTCAGTAAAAATTTACTGTTATGACTATGAGATGTTCTGTGTAAGCCTCATGTAATCATAAAGGAAAAACCTATAGTAGATACACAAAAAAGATAAAACGAATCAAAGCATACCACTAGAAAAAAAAATCATCAGATCACAAAGGAAGATATCAAGAGAGGAAGAAAGGAACAAGGAACTACAAAACAGTCTGAAAACAATAAATAAAATGGCAATAATAGAACTTACCTACAAATAACTATTTTAAATAGAAATGGATAAAATTTGTCACTCAAAAGACAGAGAGGCTGAAGGATAAGAAAAAACAAGATATAACCATATACTGTCTATAAGATTCATTTTCTTTCTTTTTTTGTGAAGTATAATTAATGTATAGTGTTAAATTAGCTTCACGTATACAACATGATTCAACAATTTTATACTCCATGCTCACCATAAGTGTAGTCACCAAACAACATTATTACAATCTTATTGACTATATTCTCTATGCTGTACTTTTTTTTATCCCTGTGACTTATTTTGTAACTGAAGTTTGTACCTTTTAATCTCCTTTATCTTTTACCCTTTACCCAACCCACCTCCCCTCTGGCAAGCAGCAGAATGATTAGAATCAAAAAGACAAGAAAAAACATGTGTTGGTGAAGATGTGGAGAAAAAGGAACAGTCATGCACTGTTGGTAGGAATGCTAATTGGTGTAGCCATTGTGGAAACAGTACCAAGTTTCCTCAAAAAATTAAAAATAGAAATATATGATCCAATAATTTCACTATTGAATATTTACCCAAAGAAAATGAAAACACTAATTTGAAAAGATATATGCACCCCTATGTTTATCACAACATTATTTACAATAGGCAAGATATGGAAGCAATCCAAGTGTCTACCAATAGATGAATGGATAAAGAAGATGTGGTAATATATACAATGGAATATTACTTCATCATAAAAAGTAAGATTTGGCTATTTGCAACAACATAGATGGACCTAGAGGGTATAATGCTAAGTGAAATAAGTCAGGCAAAGAAAGAAAATACCATATGATTTCACATATATGGAATTTAAGAAACAAAGAAAAAAAGACAAAACAGACTCCTAAATACAAAGACTTGCCTTAGATTTAAAAATATATATAGGCTGAAAGTGAGGGGATGGAAAAAGATATTCCATGTAAATGGTAACCCAAAGAGAGCAGGGGTGTCTATATTTATATCAGAAAACAAAGTCAAAAACTGTAACAAGGGACAAAGAGGCCATTATATAATGATAAAAAGGTCAATTCATTAAGAGGACATAACTATTGTAAATATATGTGTATTGAATATTGGAATACCTAAATATCTAAAGAAAATATTAAAAGAACTCAGGAGAGAAACAACAACAGCAATACAATAAGAGCAGGGGCTCTAATACCCTACTTTCAACAGTGGATAAGTTATCCAGACAGAAATCAATAGGGAAACAGCAGACTTAGACCAAATGGAACTAACAGACATTTTTAGATCATTCCATTTGCAGCAGCAGAAAACACATTCTTTTCAGGTGCACATGGAACATCCTCCAGGACAGATCATATGTTAAACCACAAAACAAGACTTAACAAATTTAAGGAGATTGATATTGTATCAAGCATCTTTTCTAACCACAGTGGTATGCAACTAGAAGTCAATTACAAGAGGAAAACTGGAAAATTCACAAATCTGTGGAGATTAATCAACTTCCTACTGAAGAACCAATATGTCAAAGAAGATTTCAAAAAAGAAATCAAGAAATATCTTGAAGCAAATGAAAACTGAAGTGCAATATATAAAAACTTATGGGATATAGCAAAAGCAGTTCCAAGAAGTTTATAGTGATAAATGCCTATATTAAGAAAAAAAAAATCTCAAACAACCTAACTTTATACCTCAAGAAACTAGAAACACACAAACAAAAAGAACAAACTAAGCCCAAAGTCAACAGAAGGAAGAAAATAAAGATCAGGAGAGCAATAAATGAAATAGAGACTATGAGAGACTATAGACTCTGAGAAACAAACTGAGGGTTCTGGCCAGGGGGAATGAGTTAGCCTGGTGATGGGTATTAAAAAGGGCACGTACTGAAAGGAGCACTGGGTGTTATATGCAAACAATGAATCATGGAACACTACATCAAAAACTAATGATGTAATGTATGGTAATTAACATAACATAATAATAAAAAAAGAGACTAAAAAGACAAAGAAAAGATCATTGAGACTAAGAGTTGGATTTTGGAAAAGATAAACAACTGACAAACCTTTAGCTACACTAAAAAAAAACAAAAAACAAAAGAAAGACAACTAAAATGAATAAAATCAGAAGTGAAAGAGGAGACATTACAACTGATACCACAGAACTACTAAGAACAATAAGAAACTGCTATGAGCAATTATATACCAACAAATTTGATAACCTAGAACAAATGGACAAATTCCTAGAAACACACAGCTTATCAAGACTGAATCATGATGAAAGAGAAAACCTGAACATACCAATAACGAGTATGGAGATTGAATAAGTATTTGAAACTTCCCCAAAAGTAAAGCCCAAAACCAGAAGGTTTTATTAGTGATTTCTAGCTAATATTTAAATAAGACTTTAGATCAGTATTTTTTAAACTCTTCCAAAATATTGGAAGGAAAGGAATACTCCTAAACTCAGTTTACAAGACTGTCATTACCTCAATACCAAAAACTAGGCAAGGACACTACTAGAAAAGAAAATTACAAACCAATATCATCGTAGAACATAGATACAAAAGTCTTCAACAAAATACTAGCAAACCAAATTCAAGTGCACATTAAAAGTATCACACACTATGACCAAGCAGAATTTATCCCTGGGATGCATGAATAGTTTAATATACAAATATGAATAAATATGATACCTACATTAACAAAATGAAGGATAAAAATCATATGGCCAACTCAGTAGATGTAGAAAAAGCATTTTAACAAAAGTCAACATTGTGTCATAATAAATTCTCAACAAGGTAGGTATAGAAAGAACTTACTTCAATGCCATAATGTCCATGTATGACTGCTATCATCATACTTATGGTGAAAGGTTGAAAGCTTTTCCTCTAAGATCAAGAACAAGACCAGGGTACCCACTTTCACCACTCCTATTCAGTATAGTACTGGAAGTCCTAGGCAGAGCATTTAAGCAAGAAAAAGCTATAAAAGGCATCCAAGTTGGACAGGAAAAAGTAGAATGAGCTCTGTTTTAAGAGGACATGATCTTATATAGAGAACTCTAAAGACTCCAAAAAACAAACAAAAAAAACCTATTGAAATAAATAAATTCAGTCAAGTTGTAGGATACAAAATCAACATGCAAAATCTGTTGCCTTTCTATACACTAACAATTATCTGGAAAATAATTTAGGAAGACAACCTCTTTTATAATAGCATTGAATAGAATAAATACTTAGGACTAAATTTAACCAAGGAAGTTAAAGATTTGTACACTAAACTATAAAACATTGATGAAACTGGACTTTTAATACCATACACAAAAATAAACTCAAAATAGATTAAAGGTCTAAATGTGAGACCTGAAACCATAAAAATCCTAGAAGAAAACATGCATTAATTTCTCTGACATCAGCCTTAACAATCATTTTTTAGATATGTCTCCTCAGGCAAGGGAAACAAAAGCAAAAATAAACTATTGGGACTACATAAAAATAAAAAGTTTTTTTTTTTTTTTAAGATTTTATTTATTTGACAGAGAGAGACACAGCAAAAGAGGGAACACAAGCAGCAGGAATGGGAGAGGGAGAAGCAGGACCCCCGCGGAGCAGGGAGCCCAATGTGGGGCTCGATCCCAGGACCTTGGGACCATGACTTGAGCCAAAGGCAGACGCTTAACGACTGAGCTACCCAGGCACCCCAAAAGAAAAAGCTTTTTTAACAGCAAAGGAAACCATCAACAAAATGAAAAGGCAAATGACTGAATGGGAGAAAATATTTGCAAATGGTACATCTGATAAGGGGTTAATATACAACTCAATACAAAAAAACATCAAATTAAAAAATGGGCAGAAGACCTGAATAGACATTTTCCAAAGACATACAGATGGCAAACAGGCATGTGAAAAGATGTTCAACATCACTAATCATCAAGGAAATGCAAATCAAAACCACAATTAGATATCACCTTAATCCTGTTAGAAAGGCTGAAATGAACAGAAGTAATAACAATGTTGGCAAAGATATGGAGAAAAAGGAATCCTTCTACACTGTTGGTGGGAATGTAAATTGGTACAGTGACTGTGGAAAACAATATGGAGGTTCTTCAAAAAATTAAAAATAGAAATACCACATGATCCAATAATTCCACTATTGGGTATTTACCCCCCAAAAATGAAAACACTAATTCAAAAAGATATATGCATCCCTATATTTATTACTGCGTTATTTACAATAGCCAAGGTAGGGAAGTTACCTAAGTGTCCATCAATAGACAAATGGATGAGGATGATATGGCATATATAAGGAATGGAATATTACACAGCCATAAAAAGATGAGATTGTGCCATCTGAGAGGACACGGATGGATTTAGAGGGTGTTATGTTAAGTGAAATAAGTCAGGCTGAGAAAGACAAATACCATATGATTTCACTCATAAGTAGAATCTAAAAAAAAAAAAAAAACACCACAAAACACAAAACAAAAGAACAAACAAAAGAAAAGAATCAGACCTATAAATACAAAGAACTGATAGTTGCCAGAGGGGAGTTGTGTTGGGAGTTGGGCAACATGGGTGAAGGGGAGTGGGAGACACAGTCTTCTAGTTATGGAATGAAGTCACAGGAATAAAAGGCACAGCATAAGGAATATAGTCAATGATATTGTAATAGTGATGCATGGTGACAGATGGCAGCTAAACTTGAGGTGAACATAGCATAATGTATAAAATTATCAAACCACTATGTTTTACACTTGAAACTAACATTGTGTGCCAACTATACTCAAAAAATGATGAAAGAAATTGAAGATTACATAAATTGAAAGATACCTTGTATTCATGGATTGGAAGAATTAATATTGTTAAAATGTCCATACTACTACAGATTCAATGTAATCCCCATCAAAATTCCACTGTCAGGGGCACCTGGATGGCTCAGTCAGTTAAGCGTCTGCCTTTGGCTCAGGTCATGATCTCAGGGTTCTGGGATCGAGCCCCGCATTGGGCTCCCTGCTCTGCGGGAAGCCTGCTTCTCCCTCTCCTGCTCCCCCTGCTTGTGCTCTCTCTCGCTCATCAAATAAATAAAATAAATAAATAAAATAATAAATAATAAAATAAAATAATTAAAAATAAATAAAATTATTCATAAATAAAATCTTTTAAAAAAAGTTCCAATGTCAGTTTTCATAGAAATAGAAAATAATCCTAAAGTTCATATGCAGTCATAAAAGACCCTGATAGTCAAAATTTTGAGGAAGAACAACAAATCTGGAGGTATCACAATTCCTGATTTCAAATGTTATTACAAAGCTATAGTAATCAAAACAGTATGTACTGGATAACAGCAGATATACAGAACAATGGAACAGAAGAGAGAGCTCAGACATAAACCCATGAATATATGGTTAGCTAATCCTTAACAAGGGTACCAAGAATATAAATTGGGGAAAGGATAGTCCATTCAATTAGTGGTTCTGGGAAAACTGGATCTCCCCATGCACAGAATGAAAGTGAACCCTTATCTCACAACACACACAAAAATCAAAAAGTGATTAAAGCCTCAAACATAAGACCTGTAACCATAAAACTCCTGGACAAAACATAGGAAAAATGCGCATCAATGTTGCTCTTAGTAATGAATTTTTGGATACAAACCCCCAAATCCAGGCAACAAAAGCAAAAATAAGTAAGTGGGATTACATCAAATTAAAAAGCTTCTGGGTGGCTCAGTTGATTAAGCATCTGACTTTGGCACAGGTCATGATCTCAGGGTCCTGAGATTGAACGCCCTGTGTCAGACTCCAACTAGCAGGTAGTCTGCTTGTCTTCTCCCTCTCCCTCTGCCCTGCCCCCCAAATAAATCTTAAATTTATTTGGATTTCTCTCTCACAAATAAAATCTTAAAAAATAAAAACTTCTATACAGCAAAAAAAAAAAAAAATCAACAAATGAAAAAATGATATAAGGAATAGGATAAAATGGTTGTAAATCATATACAAGGTGTTAATATACTTTATTGGACTCTCCACACTTAGTCCACTATTCCCCTGCCCTAAAGCCACCAGGACCAGGTACCACAACTACTGGCAGCTCTTTCCCCAGAGTCCACTGAAATTATTCAAACTAGCCAATCCAGCCTGTTTACCCTGCTTGTTTTTTCTAGCCCATAGTAACTACAGTAAAGGCTCTAACTTCAACAAAAATTGAAATAAAGAGGATTATATCAAACAAAAGCTTTGGCACAGTTAAAGAAACCATCAATAAAATGAAAAGGTGACCTACTGAATGGGAGAGAAGATGTTTGCAAATTATATAGCTCATTAGATGTTAATATACAAAATATATAAAGAACTTAACATAATATAAAAAATAACTGGACAGAGGACTTTTATAAAAGTCCAAAGAATTTTTCCAAAGAATACATAAAGATGGCCAACAGGTATATGAAAAGATATTCAACATTACTAATCATCAGTGAAACACAAACCAAAACCACAATGAGATACCATTTCACACCTGTCAGAATGACTATTATCAAAAAGACAAAAAATAACAAATGTTGGTGAGGACGTAGAGAAGGGGAAACCCTCATACACCATTGGTGGGAATGTAAATTGGTGCAGCCAATTTATGGAATACAGTATGGATGTTCTCAAAAAATTAAAAGTAGAACTACCATTTGCTCTAGGAATTTTACTTCTTGGTATTTATCCTAAGAAAATGAAAACAATCACCTGAAGAGAGATATGCACTCTATGTTCATGAGAGCATTATTTACAAAGCCAAGATATAGACGCAACCAAAATGTCCATCAATAGATGAATGGATAAAAATATGGGCTATGTATGTGTGTATGTATACATAATGAAATATTACCCAGTCATGAAAAATGAAATCTTACAATTTGCAATGGCATGGATGTACCTGAAGGTATTATACTAAGTGAAAAAGGTCATACAGAGAAAGACGAATACTGTATGATTTCACATATATGTAGGATCTAAAAATCAAAACAAAACAAAATAGAAACAAACTCATAGATATAGGAAAAAACTATTGGCTACCAGAAGGGAAGTGGTTAGGGTGTTGGTGGGCAAAATAGGTAAAGCAGGTTAAGAGGTACAAACTTCAAGTTATAAAATAAATAAGTCATGGGGATGTAATGTACAGCATAGGAAATATTGTCAATAATATTGTAATAACTGCATATGGTGACAGATAGTAACTAGACTGATTGTAAGAGTCATTTCAGAAGGTATAAAAATATCACTATGATGTATGTCTGAAACCAATAGGATCTTGTGTGTCAATTAGACTTCAATAAAAAAATTGTCCCAATTAAAAAGAAAAGCTCTAACTCACATTTCCCCTTGCTCTGTCTCCTGACCAATCCTGCTGTCTTCCCCTGACAGGCTTTGCTGTGCCTCCTGTGTTGAGCTTCCTGTTTCTAGATATCTGTGAGGATAAAAATTTCCTCTTTCATGGCAGTCATTTCATATCTGATTAAAACAGATCATAGGTACATTTTAAAACAATTTCTATTATAATTTGTGTAATTTGATGGCTCTCAGCTAGCAACTACAAGCTTGTACAAGCCAGACACTAAGCCAAATAAATGTTAGGGATCTACAGGCTTGCTCACATTGAAATTCCAGGCAAATGAGTAAATGGATAAGGCTATTTGATCTTCACAAAACTATCCCACAAAGAATGGGTGTTTTGATTCTTCAAATGACAAAAACGAAGCTCAGAGAGGTTCACAGCCATGTGTGAGGTCTCACAGCTGAAGGAGAGTTGCACAGCCAAGCCTATCTGATGGTGGCACAGCTGGAGACCCCACATGAATGTCCTGCCCTTCCTCTGAGTCTAAGCCCTGGAATGTGCACCAGGACTGGGGAGAAAAAAAATC
The DNA here is from genome assembly GCF_011800145.1 of Mirounga leonina. Lineage (NCBI taxonomy): Eukaryota > Metazoa > Chordata > Mammalia > Carnivora > Phocidae > Mirounga > Mirounga leonina. The sequence continues at coordinate 22,510,464 of NW_023270839.1, forward strand.
AGATGGACCTTTAGTTAAATTTGAGGAGACGATCAGATGTGAGAGGCTGTTTCACTTAGTGATGGGTGCTGACACTGATACTGCAGCCCCAGAGCAGGATGTACGGTGTCTTCTTAGCATTTTGTTTCTCCCGAAGCAAACATCACATGCTGAGGTTCATGGTTGACTCCTCATGCAGCTTCTCCATCTATTTCCCTGTCTTGATCTGCCTGAGCCCTTCCCATGGAAGTGGCAGGACATCTGCTAGAAAACCTCCTTGGATGTGAGCTTCTGGTCCACTTTGTTCGCATCCTTGATGTTAACTTACAAACTGGGTGAAGCCTCAGTACCCTTATTGGGCATACTTGTCATTAATGACCATCTTATCCTTGAAGCAGTACAAGGCTGAGGGTAGAAGCTTGTTGGGCACCTTCCCCTTGGCTACACTCTGCACCATGGTCTCTAGTGGCCATTTCTTCTGAAACAAGAGCAGGGAGGTTGCCAGATTTCTATTCATGATGGAATCTTCATCCAGGAGGATGATCGGAAGTAAAGGCATCCTACCGCTGCTTCAGTTCATCCAGGTGGACTATACTCCAGCTGATGTTCTCCTCCCCATTGGACTCCGAGTAGAGATTGGCCTAGTGTTCCTCATATGGTTTAAAGTCCATAAACTCCTCTTGCTGCCCCTGGTCAGCTCCTAATTGGGGTTTCCCACCAGGTTTCAACAGAATTTCAAAGTACTGATAAACATTATGGCATTCTTTCACTCAAGGACCTCATTCTCCTGTCAATCTACTGGCAAAACTCCAGTTTCTACATGTTCTCCACTACTTTGTTGCCACTATCATGCAGTTTGTGTAGCTGCCCAAGCTTAGGATCCTTCCTCAGCTGCTTTTGCAGTGCCACCTATGCTTGACGTCTTCTAGCACCTATGAGGACCCTCCACACTCTGTTCTCTTTATCATTGATCTCCATGTTCTCCACTTGGGACTCAAAACAGTGTGGACTTGAGGCATTGGCTACCTTTCCTTCTCCCGCCCTGGGGATACCTATTCAGCCTTGGCCAACCGATGTGCATCCTAGCCTGGCAGTCTAGAACAAAAGTCCCTGTCTGGAATCTGGTTCCTAAGGAGCAGCAAGTCATTACTCTGAAAAACCATGTCCTACCTCTCCTTACAGTTTTTTTTTTTTTTCTGTCCACCCAATCTTATTAAAGGTAACTACCTCAATGGAAGTGAGGTGTTCAGAGGTGAGCTGGGACTCTGCTCAGTAAATGAGCCTAAAACTATGGTTTGACTGGATCTCTTGCAGTTCCTGTTATCAATGGTGAGGAGCAGATTTGCCCTGGCCTAAAGGGCAAGAGTGTGCACTCCTCAGTACATTTGAACAGGATATAGAGGGATTTTTCTGTGCCAAATCATATAAATTCTCTTCCACTATAGGAGGCAGAGCCTTCCTCTTCTCCTGCTCCATTGTGTACCCACTCCATTTCCACCAGGTTCACATTCACCAACATACTGTCTTCCCCCTATCAAACATCTTTGTCCTTATCAGGGCATATCCTTCTTGGAGGGAATTGATGATATGCTTCATGGGGAGGCCGTGTAGGTGACTCCAAGGACTGTACAGGTCATGTTACTTCTACCCAACCCTATCCTCCACCAGAGTGCCAACACCGAATTCTTGGTCCATCTCCTCCAGTAGACTGGCCTCTTCTCTGCTGAGTACATCTCCATCTGAAGCTGCTGGCTCTGCTCAGTCCATCAAGCAGACTTGTCCAATGTCTTTTTCTTCCCCAACTTCTGGTTCAGCAGGCACTTTTCACTGGCAGGTGCCGGTTTCTCTAGCTGCCATAAGGCAAGGAGACTGAAGATGTAGGCTGCAACCTGCCCCTCCATGGCACCTGCCCCCTGGTTGAAGGCATGGAATTCCAAAGGTATAAGCCTCAATTTTGCTCCAAGTTTATTGAACTCTACCATGCTGAGTGATGGGGCATCTCCTGGGTTGAGTTTGGAACTGGCCACAGCAGTGATCTCACAAGGGCTGTCCTGTCTTTCTTGGCTCAGCACACATGCTGAATGGGCCCTGTCTGCTGCACTCCCACACAGGTGTGCAGGCATGGGCCTCAAGCTCCTTCCTGGCTTTTCCCTAAAACTTATGTGATAAAAGTATGCTTTAAAATTTCAAATAACCTTGGGCAAAAAAATAAAATCCTTGAATTCCAGGGTAAAAGAGGCAGAACAGACAAGGCCACAGACCTACTCCGCAGAATTTCCCACAGCTTGTCATGACCACTTCCACATAGTAGGTATAGCGGCACCAGCCTCGAGACCACTTTTTATCCCAAGGCTGTGGATGGGGCTGAATCTTTTTTTTTAAATTATGTTCAGTTAGCCACTGTACAGTACAACATTAGTTTTTTGATGTAGTGTTAAATGATTCATTAGTTAAGTATAATACCCAGTGCACATCACAACACGTGCCCTCCTTAATACCCATCACCCTTTTACCCCGTCCCCCAACACTCCATCCCTCTGAGACCCTCAGATTGTTTCCTGGGGTCCATAGTCTCTCATGGTTCATCTCCCTCTCTAATTTCTCCCCCTTTGGATCTCCCTCCCTTCCCCTATGGTCCTCCATGCTATTGCTTATGTTCCACATGAGTAAAACCACATGATAATTGTCTTTCTTTGCTTGGCTTCACTTAACATAATCCCCTCCAGTTTCATCCATGTTGATGCAAATGGTGGGTATTCATCCTTTCTGATGGCTGAGTAATAGTCCATTGTACATATGGACCACATCTTCTTTATCCATTCATCTGTTGAAGGGCATTTCGGCTCCTTCCACAGTTTGGCTATTGCGGACATTGCTGCTATGAACACTGGGGTGCATGTGCCCCTTCTTTTCACTACGTCTGTATCTTTGGGACTCTGTACATCCCCTCAACCACCCGTCAACAGAATGACTAGGGGCTGAATCTTTACATCTTGTCTGAGGTATCCACAAAACATTCGATGCCATTACCTTTGGAAAGAGTGATTAGTTGTTCAGGCCTCAGAGAGTTGAGGGTGGTGTTTAAAGACTGTCCCTTGATTTCACAATCAAACTGACAAGAAGAGGTGTATAACCTGTACTTGGGTTCAGTGTACCTTTTTTAATAGAAAAATGACTCTACAATTGTGTGCATTCCTTCCAATTTTAGTGTATGTGCTGTTGAAGTGAACACCAATTGTGTACATTCCTAAAAAAAAAAAAAAAGTCATTTATGGGGCTCAAATAAAGGCTGATCATGAGCATTTACTTCCCAATCTTGTTTGGGAAAGCAGCTGTCATGACTTTACCACATCTGCGATCTTAGGCAATAATCAACTAATAAATGTCTTTCCTAATTCTACCACTTTTCCAGTTGGAGAGCACAGGGATCTCACACATCACAAACACTAGACACTCTTGGTTATATAAGAGTAAAACTGCTGAGAAATCAATAAGACTCTAGCTTTAGCTTCTGCGGTGCTATTACCACCATGTCCAAAAACTAATCTAAAACTCCTAGCAGTGCCTCAGAACTGCTTGGCAGAAAATGTAAAAGGAATATCCACACTTTTAAGGGATTAATGATATGATTTTTTTCACCTAAGGTAAAGCTGGTTATGCCTTTTACAAAGAAATGTTCCAGGCTAAATGCAGTTGGGTATAAGTAAAATGGCCCCTTTGAATTTCAAAATGCCTCTATTAAAATTCATGACTTTATAGAATATTTGGCTCAGGAATGTGATAGAACTTGGTTCTGATCTTAGTTTATCATCTAGCACCTGGAGGATTGTGGAAGCACAACTACAAAGTATTTTGTTTGTTTTAAAATCATACTTAGATCACTAAACTGCCTGAAGGTGGCTGGGATGGCATCAAGGAAGAGGGATGGGAGAATATGACTATTTCTGGAGTGACAGGTTTCCCCTCTTATGAAGTGCCTGATTGGTTGCTGGAGTCCAGAAAGAGTGAGGCTGGCCTCCCACTTACTTAGGGGATGGTAGTAAAGACATTTTGGAGACAGTCATCATCCATACATGCAGGCACACAGCTACAATTAAAGTAAGACTTATTATTGCCAATTAAATCAATGGATATCTGATGACACTTAATAGTAAAAAGGAAATCCTGAAAGTTAGAACATCATTAAGAAATTTTTAACATGCCTTAATGCAAGTATAGGATGTCAGTTTTATGTGCTGAAGCAAGAGAATGAGTAACTATTTTGTTCAAGCAGACAAACAGCTAGCAAGAAATAAAAATATGAATTCTGTTGGATTGGCAGTTTGCCCACAGTTTCTCATTTGTCAAGAAGTTTGCATAAAGTCTCAGAAGCTTTTGCACCATTTTCAATTAAAGTGCAAGATTTTGGCAAGCCACTTAACTCTTTCTATGTAAAAAGAAAATTTAATAATACTAAATTTTGTCCTAAGAAGCAAAAAAAAAAAAAAAAAACAAAACAAAACCAAAAAACAAAAAACCTGAAACCATAGGCCCTTACATTTACCCTATATAGGAAATACAGATATGGATTCATATTGCTGAGACCCTTCTAAGATTAGTAGCAAGTTAACGACAAGCATTTATGCTCAGACAGAAATCAAAATTAGTTACTGGCAAAAAATACATTATCGATGGTATATTAGGTGAATAAGTAACACTTGTCAGGAATATCTTTATAGTAGGACAAAAATCACTGAGGTTCAGAGTATAAGTTAGCAGGCAACATTATCTTTGAAGAGGATATATTAGTGACAACTTCTGTTTATTACTGAAAACCCATGACATATAAAAAGAGTTGTAACTTTTTTTTTCCTTACAAGTAATGTCATTGTGACCCACAACATATACTTGAATAGGGATGGAGTATATAGGGTGTATAGGAATCAGTAACGAGCTTTAGCCAGGTCTTAGCATGCTACAGTATTGCTTGATGAGCAAAAGGCTGCCTGCCAATCCTCATTACCTTATTCAGAGAGGATAGTTGTTAGCCAGTAATACCTCCTGATCTTGATTCAGTATTAAATGAAAAAAAAAGTTGGAAATTCAACTGAGTATGCCTTGAAATATGATGTACCATAAATCATATGGTAAGAACCAGATTGTCAACTAATTTTGCATGCTGTGCAGGGGAGAAGCTACTCAATATAGCTAGTCAAAAATTTTTTTAATGAGATATGATAAACATTAATTCACAATACTAATTATTAGAAAAAATAATTTCTTTTCAAGTGAATTCTCAGTGATAACCATCTGAGAGGTCCAAGTTTACTATTTCAAGGTCAAAAACATGATATTCATTTCATAAGATCAAAATTTTCTCTGTGACTGAGTTGTGGGTGAAAGTTGCTTTATCACTAAGATTTTAATACCTTATTTTTAAAAAGTAACTAACATTTAGCATATTTAAAAACAGTATGCAGGTACTGGTAGAAAATATAGACCTTCATGCAACCAAAGAATGATTCAAAACTCTATTCACCACTATCCCTCTTGCTGAAATAGCAAAACTTCCAGGTTAAGAGTGATATGTCCATCAATAGTGTCTAAATGGGTACTGAAAGTGTTCAGGGAGGATTCAGTGGCTCTACATTAAGATTAAGGAATGGTTATTATATCATGTCCATGACTGGCAAGGACAAAACAGCATTCATCTGTTCCAGAGAATTTTCTTCAAAAAGAAAAGTGCATGTCAAGAGAACCTTCCAGTGACTAATGGAATAAGACTTTGTGGAATTACATGATTTGCAAAGTGTAATTTACCTGGATCATCATTTCTTTGGCAAGATTCGGGGGGAGCAGAGCTCTTTATCTATAGCATGTTTTTTGATTCATTTGATGAATGAGAATTCCACTTTGCCTTGGCAGAGCATGAAGGGCATGGTTCCCCAGCAAAAGTGAAGCCTCAGGAGGGGAGAAAAGATGGCAGAGGAGTAGGGGACCCTATTCCAACTGGTCCCTGGAATTGAGCTGGATATCTACCGGACCACTCTGAGCACCCACAAAATTAGCCTGAGATGTAAGAAGATCTGAATCTCTACAAACAGAATATTGCAGATGGTTGGTTTCGAGGTACAAAGCGGGGAGCCGTGATTCTGTGAGCAGATATAGGAGGATAAATGGCAGTGGGAGGGAGCCTGGCTGTGGGGATCCTACACCACCGGTGAGCAACAGCCTCGCTCGCTGGGGACAGGGCACAGACTCGCAGTCCAGTAGTGGTGGGGAAAGGACTTTAGGGCAGCCCCCGGGACAGAAACCCGGAGTGGCAGGGTAGCACATGAGAACTGGGAGCAGCTGGCGGATTTAGAAGCACAAAGGGCAGAGATGTACCCCAACCTGGAGGCAGGACTGGGGGCGCTGCAGAGGGGCGCACAACCCAGGACGCTGCAGTTTATAGCAGCACAGACAGAAACGGAGATAGTGTGGCCTGGGGAGCTCACTGAAGAACAGACTGCGATCTCTCTGCTCTGAGGCAGAGGGTTGGAAATGGTCTCTTGTGCTCTGACTCTCGGAGGAGATGTGGAAAGCCACCAGGGAAAGCTGCCAGAGAACAAAAGCCCCCAAAACTGGTACCCACTGAGCCCATCCCCTGCCACAGGGGGCAGGGCAACTCTGCCCAAACACGGTTGCCTGAGTAACAGAGCTGCAGGCCCCTCCCCTAGAAGACAGGCTGGGAGAACAAGAGGCCAGCAACCCTAAGTTCCCTAGAAAACAGGTGCATCTTGCTTGGGTTCTGGTCAATAATTTGGACTCTATACATTCCCTCAAGCACCTATCAACAGAATGACTAGAAGGAGGAACCCCCAAAATAGGAAAGACTCAGAGGTTATGACTTATGCCGCAGATTTACAAATGGATGCAGATATAACCAAGATGTCAGAGATGGAATTCAGGCTAGCAATAGTGAAGACAACAGCTAGAATGGAGAAATCAATTAATGGCAACATAGAGTCTCTAAGGGCAGAAATGAAAGCTGAATTGGCAGAATTTAAAAATGCTCTCAATGAGATCCAATCTAATCTAGATAATCTAACAGCTAGGATAAGTGAGGTAGAAGAATGAATCAGTGACCTGGAAGACAATTTAATAGATAAAAAGGGAAAAGAGGAGGCCAGGGAAAAACAACTCAGATTCCATGAAAATAGAATCAGAGAAATAAGTGACACCATGAAGCATTCCAATGTCAGAATTATTGGAATCCCAGAGGGAGTGGAGAGAGAGAGAGGGGACTAGAAGATATATTTGAACAAATCATAGCTGAGAACTTCCCTAATCTGGGGAATGAAACAAACATTCGTGTCCTAGAGGCAGAGAGGACCCCTCCCAAGATCAAGGAAAATAGGCCAACACCCTGGCACGTAATAGTAAAACTCGCAAATCTTAGAACCAAGGAAACCATCTTAAGGGCAGTTAGGGGGAAGAGATTCCTTATGTACAGAGGGAGGAACATCAAAATAATGTCAGACCTATCTACAGAGATCTGGCAAGCCAGAAGGGGCTCGCAAGACATATTCAGGGTACTAAACAAGAAGAACATGCAGCCAAGAATACTTTACCCGGCAAGGCTGTCATTTAGAATGGAGGGAGAGATGCAGAACTTCCAAGACTGGCAGAAACTGAAAGAATATGTTACCACTAAGATAGCTCTGCAAGAAATATTAAGGGGGGGGGGGTTTCTATAAAAGGAGAAAGAACCCAAGAGTGATATAGAACAGAAATTTACAGAGACAATCTATAGAAACAAGGACTTCACAGGCAACATGATGACAATAAGTTCATATCTTTCAATAATCACTCTCAACGTGAATGGCCTAAATGCTCCCATAAAATGGCATAGGATTGCAGATTGGATAAAAAGACAGGACCCATCCATATGCTGTCTATAAGAGACTCATTTTGAACCTAAAGATACATCCAGACTGAAAGTGAAGGGATGGAGATCCATCTTCCATGCCGGCGGACCTCAAAAGAAAGCTGGGGTAGCAATTCTTCTTTCAGACAAATTAGATTTTAAACTAAAGACTGTAGTTAGAGACACAGATGGACACTATATCATTCTTAAAGGGTCTATCCAACAAGAAGATCTAACAATTGTAAATATCTATGCCCCCAACATGGGAGTAGCCATCTACATAAGCCAACTATTAACCAAAATAAAGAGTCATATTGATAACAATATGTTAATTGTAGGAGACCTCAATACTCCACTCTCAGCAATGGACAGATCATCTAAGCAGAAAATCAACAAGGAAACAAGAGCTTTGAATGACACACTGGACCAAATGGACCTCATAGATATTTACAGAACATTCCACCCTAAAACAACAGAATACTCATTTTTCTCGAGCACAGATGGAACTTTCTCCAAAATAGACCACATACTGGGTCACAAATCAGGTCTCCACCGATACCAAAAGATTGAGATTATTCCCTGCATATTCTCAGACCACAATGCTTTAAAACTGGAGCTCAATCACAAGAAAAAATTTGGAAGAAATTCAAACACTTGGAAGCTAAAGACCACTCCACTCAAGAATATCTGGGTCAACCAGGAAATCAAAGAAGAACTTAAACAATTCATGGAAACCAATGAGAATGAAAACGCATCGGTCCAAAACCTAAGGGATACTGCAAAGGCGGTCCTAAGGGGGAAATACATAGCCATCCAAGCCTCATTCAAAAAAATATAAAAATCCCAAATCCACCAACTAACTCTACACCTTAAAGAACTAGAGAAAAAGCAACAAACGATGCCTAAGCCACGCATTAGAAGAGAAATAATTAAGATTAGAGCAGAGATCAATGAATTAGAAACCAGAAACACAGATCAGATCAACGAAACTAGAAGCTTGTTCTTTGAAAGAATTAATAAGATCGATAAACCACTGGCCAGACTTATCCAAAAGAAAAGAGAAAGGACCCAAATTAATAAAATTATGAATGAAAGGGGAGAGATCACGACTAACACCAAGGAAATAGAAACAATTTTTAGAAATTATTATCAACAACTATATGCCAATAAACTGAGCAATCTGGATGAAATGGAGGCCTTCCTGGAAACCTATAAGCTGCCAAGACTGAAACAGGAAGAAATGGACAACCTGAATAGGCCAATAACCAGTAACGAGATTGAAGCAGTGAACAAAAACCTCCCAAAAAACAAGAGTCCAGGGCCTGACGGATTCCCTGGGGAATTCTACCAAACATTCAAAGAAGAAATAATACCTATTCTACTGAAGCTGTTTCAAAAAACAGAAACAGAAGAAAAACTTCCAAACTCATTCTATGAGGCCAGCATTACCTTAATCCGCAAACCAGGCGAAGACCCCATCAAAAAGGAGAATTTCAGACCAATATCCCTGATGAATATGGATTCCAAAATCCTCAACAAAATTCTAGCTAATAGGATCCAACAATACATTAAAGGGATCATCCACCACGACTAAGTGGGATTTATCCCCGGGATGCAGGGTGGTTCGACATTTGCAAATCAATCAATGTGATAGAACACATTAATAAGAGGAGAGAGAAGAACCATATGGTCCTCTCAATTGATGCAGAAAAAGCATTTGACAAAATACAGCATCCTTTCCTGATTAAAACTCTTCAGAGTATAGGGATAGAGGGAACTTTCCTCAAGTTCATAAAATCCATCTATGAAAAACCCACAGTGAATACCATCCTCAATGGGGAAAACCTGAGAGCCTTTCCCTTAAGATGAGGAACACGTCAAGGATGCCCACTCTCACCACTGTTGTTCAACATAGTACTAGAAGTCCTAGCAACAGCAATCAGACAACAAAAAGAAATAAAAGGTATTCAAATTGGCCAAGAAGAAGTCAAACTCTTCTTTTCGCAGATGACATGATACTTTATGTGGAAAACCCAAAAGACTCCACCCCAAATTACTAGAACTCATACAGAAATTCAGTAATGTGGCAGGATACAAAATCAATGCACAGAAATCAGTTGCTTTCTTATACACTAACAATGCAACTGTAGAAAGAGAAATTAGAGAAACGATTCCATTTACAATAGCACCAAAAACCATAAGATACCTCAGAATAAACCTAACCAAAGAGGTAAAGGATCTATACTCTAGGAACTACAGAACACTCATGAATGAGTTTGAAGAAGACACAAAAAGAATATTTTTATTCCATGCTCATGGATCAGAAGAATAAACATTGTTAAAATGTCTATGCTGCCCAGAGCAATCTATACCTTCAATGCCATCCCAATCAAAATTCCAATGACATTTTTCAAAGTGCTGGAACAAACAATCCTAAAATTTGTATGGAATCAGAAAAGACCCTGTATCACCAAGGAAATGTTGAAAAAGAAAAACAAAGCTGGGGGTATTACGTTGCCCAATTTCAAGCTATATTACAAAGCTGTGATCACCAAGACAGCATGGTACTGGCACAAAAACAGACATGTAGACCAGTGGAACAGAATAGAGAACCCAGATATGGACCCTCAACTCTATGGTCAAATAATCTTTGACAAAGCAGGAAAAAAAACATGTAATGGAAAAAAGACAGTCTCTTCAATAAATGGTGCTGGGAAAATTGGACAGCCACATGCAGAAGAATGAATCTCGACCATTCTCTAACACCATACACAAAGATGAACTCAAAATGGATGAAAGACCTCAATGTGAGACAGGAATCCATCAAAATCCTAGAGGAGAACATAGGCAGTAACCCCTTTGACATCGGCCACAGCAACTTCTTTCAAGATACATCTCCAAAAGCTAGTGAAACAAAAGCAAAAATGAACTTTTGGGACTTCATCAAGATAAAAAGCTTCTGCACAGCAAAGGAAACAGTCAACAAAACAAAGAGGCAACCCACAGAATGGGGGAAGATATTTGCAAATGACACTACAGATAAAGGTCTGGTATCCAAGATCTATAAAGAACTTCTGAAACTCAACACCCAAAAAAACAAATAATCAAGTCGAAAAATGGGCAGAATACCTGAACAGAGACTTCTCTGAAGAAGACATACAAATGGCAAACAGACACATGAAAAAATGTTCATCATAATTAGCCATCAGGGAAATTCAAATCAAAACCACACTGAGATACCACCTTACACCAGTTAGAATGGCAAAAATGGACGGGGAAAGAAACAACAAATGTTGGAGAGGTTGTGGAACAAGGGGAACCCTCCTACACTTGGTGGGAATGCAAGCTGGTGCAGCCACTCTGGAAAACAGTATGGAGGTTCTTCAAAAAGTTGAAAATAGAACTACCCTATGACCCAGCAATTGCACAACTGGGTATTTACCCCAAAGATACAAATGTAGTGATCTGAAGGGGTACGTGCACCCCGATGTTTATAGCAGCAATGTCCACAATAGCCAAACTCTGGAAAGAGCCAAGATATCCATCGACAGATGAATGGATAAAGAAGATGTGGTGCATATATACAATGGAATATTATGCAGCCATCAAAAGGAATGAGATCTTGCCATTTGCAACGACATGGATGGAACTGGAGGGTATTATGCTGAGTGAAATAAGTCAATCAGAGAAAGACATGTATCATATGACCTCACTGATATAAGGAATTCTTAATCTCAGGAAACAAACTGAGGGTTGCTGGAGTGGTGGTGGGGGGGAGGAATGGGGTGGCTGCGTGATAGACATTGGGGAGGGTATGTGCTATGGTGAGTGCTGTGAATTGTGTAAGACTGTTGAATCGCAGACCTGTACCTCTGAAACAAATAATACATTATATGTTTAAAAAAAAAAAAAGAAGATAGTAAGAAACTACAAGATTCTTAACAGGGACTTGTAATACCCTGGCTGGCTCTCTAGCCCCATCTGCCTCTATCTTTGTCTTGCAGAGTATGCTTCAGTAATAGCTAACTACTAGAAAGTCCCCACTGAAATTGCACTGTTTATGTCTGAATTTCTGCTTATGCCATCTCCTCTCCAAGGCATGTTCTTTTCCTTTCTCTTCCCCAGGCAGTTTTTATATTCATCCTTTAGGAAGACTTGATCATTACTTCTTCTACCTTCTCACCTACCTCTTAATATGGATGAACTGCCCTTCACTGATGTCTCCAACATGACCCTGGAAATGTTCTATCAAAGCATTTCTTTCACTTTATTAAAAGTGTCCATTTATGTGTTCATTCCTTATTAAATGGTGAGTTCCTTGAAAACAAGTCTCATGTTTTGTTCACCTTTGTGTCCCTAGCCTCTAGTATAGGATGGAACAGGTGCTTATTAAATGCTTGTCTGATGAGTAAATGAAAATGTTCTATTGCTTCAATAATGTTATAGTAAAAGTAATGTTTTACCAAATATTCCAGTGAGGAGGCTGTAAATAAATCACACACTCACACATGGCTAATATTTATGGAATGAAATGCCACAAAGAATTAAATTGCTGAGAAACAGACTTGGACACATGTGTTATTCCATGTAATGGTATGTATTTAACAGTTCATTTAATAGTACCTATCACTGCCCTCTTTGTCCTACCTATATTATGGTTTAGGGAACCTGACCGTTTATCTAGTCAAGGAGGAGGAAGGTGCCTTGCATGAATGGATCAGACTGTAGCTCTGAGTTTCTCAAATACCGGTATGCATAGAGACAGCTTAGGGATCCTGTTAAAATGGTGATACTGATTGAGCATTCAGGGAATGATATTTGAGACTTTGTGAATCTAGCAAACTCCCAGATAATGCTAATGCTAATGCTACTCACTTGAGTGGCAAGGATAGAGAGCATCTCAACTCCACATAGAGTAGGATATCTTGCAGGAAATCATCAAAGTATTTTACTGCTGTGCACATAATTGTACCAAGAGTTTCTACCAGCTCATATTAGTATCTAAGTGGATTTCAGCTGATACTGTTAACCTATAGTTTCGTGATTGAATATTTTTTATGATTGAATTCTGATTATTGCAAGTCATTTCCACATAACAACTTCAGAGATTTTCATTTTATTATTTTACTTGTATTGTTTTATGTCATTTTGCACTAATTTTTCAGTACCAAAACCAGATTTTTGACCTGTGAGTCATGGATGAGACCCCTCTGGATTTACCAACCATATAAATAAGTCAAACAGCAAAGTTTTAAGAAAGGTCCTGTTCAATATAGAAACTTGGGAGGAAATGACCAAAATATGATAATCAAGATCATAAAGGAAAAGAGAATTCAACAAGATTAAAAATAAGTGAACTTTAGGAAATCTAAACCAGATCCAGATTAATCAAAAGGAAAATAACTATTGGAAAAGAAGTCTAAGAATAAATAAAATCTAATATGTTTAGAAGGTTGGTGCTTTAAGATGAAAATACTCAAAATTAAATAGGAGAAAAGCCAAGAAAAAGAATAAGAAACAAATTAGGCTAGCCCTCAAATGTCATAGTGTTTAAAACCAAGGAGACTAATATAAAATAGAAAAAAATAATAGTGGTTGCCCATGTTGTGCCATCACCATCAAGCACAGAAGTCTTTCTAAGTGTATTATCTGTCTTATTTCACTTAATTCTCTCAACACCATGGGGTAGCTTCTATTATTGAGTCCAGATGACCAAAAAGAAATAAAACTAAAATGCTATTTAACAATCTCTGAGGAACTAAAGGTACAATAACCTTCCTTTTTTAATAGTCCTTTCCTGAGACTCTAATGAAAATAATTATTCATTTTATTAACATTTATTGAGCAAGTAACAAGAAAGCACATTTTTAAGGACATTGCATGTATTATAATTTTAATGACAAGCCCATGAGTTAGGAGCTAGTATTGTTTTCATTTTACTGATGAGAGAATTGAGGCTTAGTAAGATTAAATAACTATCCAACATCACCCAACTAGTAGGAAACAGAGCCAAGACTCAAAGTTCCCCCTTATAAGAGTTGGTTTATTTCTCATTTTGTAGTATTTTTTTTTTTTTGAAGGCCATATCCTTGTGCACATCCTGGTGTGCAAAAGTTTCTTTAGATATATATTTATAAGTGGTATTGGTAGATCATAGGAAATATACATTTTCTACTCTGCTCTGAAATGCCAATTCACATTTCATAGAAATTACATAATTTACACTCCCTTCAAAAGCCAATGAGAGTTCTACATTTTTGCCAATACCTAATACATTCTGACAGTTTTATTTTTGCTAATTTTGTGGCTTTCATTTTCTTTTCTCTGGTTAATGAAATTGAATATTTTCAAATGTTTCTGGATCATTTTGCTTCATCAATCTTTGAAGTTCCTGCTTCTTGATTTTCCCCTAATTTTTCTATTGGGTTTCTTTTCATTCTGGTTCACAGTATTTACATAAACTATACACTATTTGTTTATATGTACTGCAGATATCTTTTCCAAGTTTATAGCATTTTTAAATTTACTCTTTAGTTGCTGTCTTTTAGTACAGAGAAATTATTGAATATTTTCCTTCATGATTTGTGTTTTGTATCTTTGAAGAAAGCTTTACCAACTAGAAGATCTAACAAGTATAAGGTTGTCTTCTAAAAGTTTTATAGTTTTTCCTTTCACATTTAAGCTTTTAGCTTCCTGGATTTGATTTTTGTGTGAATGTGAGGCAGGGATCTGTAACAGGTATAATCAGAACCCATCCTTATTTCTTCACCCAACTCAGAGCTCACTCAGAGCTTCAGGGAAAAAGAATCCTACATTTGGCTTTGTACCTCAAGCATCTGCTTGTCAAGAGGGCCTTAGCGGGGCCAGTTTCCTTGAGGCTCCAGCAGCTTTGGCTGCTGGAACAGGTGGCCCCTCTGTAGGGCTGGCTGAAAGAGACAGAGTCAATTCCCCCAGGAATGATCTTCAAACAATGAGGGAAAAGAACAAGTAGAAAATAACTTCTTCACCCCTACATGGGACAATTGTGAGGTATATTTTACACAGTCTCAGGGAGGTCACAATAGACTTAAACCCTAGTTGCAAACAGTGATAATCACTTCTTAAGATAGACTTTATTAGCCTTTTCCCCTTCCCGGTTGCATTTTCCCACTCACTGACTTCCTGAGATCACCTCCCAAATAAATACTTTTTTCCTAAATTTTAGGTTCAGGTTTGGTTTTGGCTATCACCCAAACTGTCCTAGGAAGAAGACCCTCAGGATAAGTTTCTAGAAGTAGATCATTTGCTAGTCAAATGGCAAAATGTCTCTATTACTGACATGCTGCAGCATCACATTTACTAAGGCTCTCACCTACAGTTTATTGGGAAGAAGCACAAGAAAGAGAGGAAATACTGGCTTATCCATAGTTAGAACATTTGAAATATATGAGGGTAATGATATCAGGATAGTGAAGTTGGCTGAGTTTTGTTAACTGTCTGGGAAGCATGAAAAAAGAGAAACAGCTTCATGTCACTTGAATATTAACTTAGGAATGTTGTGAAGACAGAAAGTTATTTAAGGAGATGCTTATCTCCTGCAGCTGGAGGCAGAAGGTACTAAAAATCAGGATTAATATTTGATTATACAGATGGCAGGAGTTAAGAAGAAGCTGAAATAGCCATGGCATACCTCTTATGCTAAAAACAGGGATAAAGAAGATAAAGAAGAGATGGGTCTCTGAAGTCTGGAGTGGAGATATTTGAAAACCCTGAGCTCTTGTTTAAACCCTGTGGGCCACCAAAAGTCCCCAACCTCTTTGTTAAGAGTAGATCAGGTTTACATGGCTTAGAAACCATGAAAACATGATGATTCACAAGATGAGTTTGTTCTCCATATAAAACAATTAAATGGAATCTAATGTGATACAATAAAATCAATGTCTCATGTCATTGATTATATTAAGGTGCTTGGAACCAGTCCTAATACACTGGTAGGATGGTACGCTGCAGCTTGGGAATCATACTTCCACAGCAGCAGCTTTCAAAGTGTGGTCTATAAACCCCTAGGGATCCTAGAGACCATTGCAGGGAGTCCACAAGATCACATTATTTTCCTACTAAGATTATTTTTGCATATTCTATTTTGTTCACATTTCCACTGATATGCCAAAGCATTGGTGTATCAAATTGCTGGTGCCTTAGTAAAAAGTCAAAGTAGTGGCACTTAACTGTACTAATATTCTCCACTGCCAATTTTTAAAGTCAGTTTTCCAAAAGATGCTCTTGATGAAGCAGTCAAAATTATTAATTTAAAAAAATCTTGATACTTGAGTACATGTCTTTTTAATATTCTATGTGACAAAATAGGAAGTATGCATAAAGCTTCTGCATACCAAAGTATGATCATTATATCAATGAAAAGCACTTATGCAATTATTTCGCTTGAAAGCTGAGCAAGAGTCTTCAAGGGAACAGCATTTTGTCTTGAAATAACAACTGACAGGCAAAAGATGGTTATTCAGACCTGGTTATTTGGGAGTCACTTTCTTAAGAATTAACAAAGTAAGCCTACCATTTCAAGGGGAAAAAAACTGACAGTTTCTATTGCCAGTGATAAAATTTGAAATTTTAAGTGAAAATTAGAATTGTGGGAAATTTGTATATTACACCTTGAGCTTAACCACTTCCTAAAACCTAAAGATTTTTATTATTTCAGTGATTTTTATTAAAGAATGACTTTTTTTTTAGTATAGTTGACATACAATGTTACATTAGTTTCAGGTGTCCAACTTAGTCATTTGACAAGTTTATACATTATGCTATGTTCACAAGTGTAGCTACCATCTGTCCCATTACATCAGTATTACAGTATCATTGACTGCATTTCCTATGCTCTTTTTATTCCCATGACTTACTCTGTAACTGGAGGCCATATTTCCCTCTCCCCTTCACTCATTTTGCTTAACCCTCCACCCTTCTTCCTTCTAGCAACCATCAATTTGTTCTATATTTATAGTTCTGAATCTGCTTTTGGTTTATTCATATTTTTGAGATTCCATTTATGAGTGGAATCATATGGCATTTTTCTTAGTTTGATTTATGAAATGGCATGATCTCATCTTTTTTTTTACCCCAATTCTCTTTTATTTATTTTCATTAATATTTATAGTTTGAGTATTTTAATTTTCCAAATTAGTATTTTTTTTTAATTTTTTTTTATTCTTATGTTAATCCCCATACATTACATCATTAGTTTTAGATGAAGTGTTCCATGATTCATTGTTTGTGCACAACACCCAGTGCTCCATGCAGAATGTGCCCTCCTCAATACCCACCACCAGGCTAACCCATCCTCCCACCCCCCTCCCCTCTAGAACCTTGTTTGTTTTTCAGAGTCCATCGTCTCTCATGGTTCGTCCACCCCTCTGATTTCGCCCGCCTCATTCTTCCCCTCCCGCTACCTTCTTCTTCTTTTTTTTTTTCTTAACATATATTGCATTATTTGTTTCAGAGGTACAGATCTGAGATTCAACAGTCCTGCACAATTCACAGCGCTTACCAGAGCACACACCCTCCCCAATGTCCATCACCCAGTCACCCCATCCCTCCCACCCCACCCCCCACTCCAACAACCCTCAGTTTGATTCCTGCGATTAAGAATTCCTCATATCAGTGTGATCTCATCCTTTTTATGACTGTAATATTCCATTGTGTATATATACCACATTTTCCTTATCCATTCATCTGATGGACACTTAGATTGCCTCCATATCTTGGCTACTGTAAATAATGCTGCAATAACATAGGGGTGCATATATCTTTGTGAGTTAGTGTTTTCGTTTTCTCTAGGTACTCAATATTATAACTATTGGATCATACGGTATTTCTGTTTTTAATTTTTTAAGGAACCTCTGTACTACCCTCCACAGTGGCTATACCAATTTGCATTTCCACCAACAGTGCATGAATGTTCCATTTTCTGCACATCCTCACCAACTTGTTGCTTCTTCTTGATTTTAGCCATTCTACAGGCATGAGGTGACAATTTCATTGTGGTTTTGATTTGCACTTTCCTGATGATTAGTGATGTTTATCATCTTTTTTTGTCTCTTGGCCATCTGTATACCTTCTTTGGAAAATATCTATTCAGATTCTCTGCCCATTTTTTTTAATCAGATTGTTTTTTGGTGTTGAGTTGTACTAGTTCTTTATATATTTTGGATATCATCCTCAATGGTGAAAAGCTCAGCTTTCCATCTAAGTTTAGGAACAAGACAAGAATGTCCACTCTTGCCACTTTTATTCAACATAGTACTAGAAGTCCTAGCCTTAGTAATATGACCAGAAAAAGAAATAGGCATCCATATTGATAAAGAAGAAATTAAACTGTCACTATTAACAGGCA
This sequence comes from Mirounga leonina, assembly GCF_011800145.1. Classification (NCBI taxonomy): domain Eukaryota; kingdom Metazoa; phylum Chordata; class Mammalia; order Carnivora; family Phocidae; genus Mirounga; species Mirounga leonina. The sequence continues at coordinate 22,528,715 of NW_023270839.1, forward strand.
TGATACTATACATAGAAAACCCTAAAGATTCCACCAAAAAACTAGAAGTAATAAATTCAGTAAAGTGGCAGGGTACAAAAGTAATACCCAGAAATTGATGGCATTTCTACACTAATGAAGTCACAGAAAGAGAAATAAAAGAATGTGACATTTTTAGTATTGTATAATGAAATGAAACAACATTTAGAAGATCTGCTTGACTCAATGAACTAATTTTCTAAATGGTTAATGCATGATTTAAGATCATGCATGGCTAAAAGATTATTTCTTTTTTAAGATTTTATTTATTTATTTATTTGAGACAGAGAGAATGAGAGACAGAGAGCATGAGAGGGAGGAGGGTCAGAGGAAGAAGCAGACTCCCTGCCGAGCAGGGAGCCCAATGCGGGACTCAATCCCGGGACTCCAGGATCATGACCTGAGCCGAAGGCAGTCGCTTAACCAACTGAGCCACCCAGGCACCCCTAAAAGATTATTTCAAGTGCACAGTAAGACCATGGGTTTTAATGTAACAGGAGGAAAAAGTTCACATAAATTATTTCAGATTTTACATCACAGCTATGTTTTAAGAAACTACTTGTCAACTTTTAGTGAAGTTTTAAAGAAGAATATTCACAACTATGTGAAAAGGCTATTATATCACTCCTCCCTTTTCAAAGTGTGTATTTTGTAAAGCTGGATTTTCTGCAATACTTCAACTCAAACAACATATTACTACAGGTTGAATCCAAAAACAGAAAATCTAGCCACCTTGTATTGAGCCAGATATCAAAAAGACTTGCAAAATGTAAAATACTGCTACTATTCTCACTACTTTTAAAAAATATGATTATTTTTCATAAAAAATACTTTGTGTATTAACCTATAATGTGTTATTTTAAAATATGTACACATTTTAATATATCTCAGTTTAATTTCTAATGTGATAAAGGTAGATAAAACCCACATAAGCAAAAGCTATTAAAAAAATTTTTAAAGTATAATTGACATACAGTATTATATTAGTTTCAGTGTACAACATAATAATTTGACATTTTGTATGCATTACAAAACAATCACCACAATAAGTCTAGTTATCATTTCTTGGCATACACAGTTACAATTTATTTTTCTTATAATGGAAGCTTTTAAGATTCATTTCTTAGCATTTCTCAAATTTGCAATACAATATTATTGACTATAGTCACTGCGCTATACATCACATCCCCATGATTTATTTTACAACTGGAAGTTTGTATCTCTTGGTCCCCTCCACCCATTTCACCTATTTCATACCACAACCTCTCCCCATCCCCCATTGACAACAATCTTTTGTCTATATCATTGAGTTTTGTTTTTGTTTTGTTTTTTAGATTCCACATATAAATGAAATCAAACAGCAGTTGTCTTTTTCTGTATGACTTACTTCACTTAGCATTAATACCCTCAAGGTCCATTCATGTTGTTTTGCAGCAAATGGCAAGATTTCATTCTCTTTTATGGCTGAGTGGTATTACTTTGTACATGTATACCAATTGTTTTATCCATTCATTCATCATTGAATACTTAGGTTGTTTCCACAACTTGGCTTTGTAAATAATGTTGCAATGAACATAGGGGTGCATATATCTTTTTGAATCAGTGTTTTTGTTTTCTTCAGATAAATACTCAGAAGTGGAATTTCTGTATCATAGGGTAGTTCTATTTTTAATTTTTGAGATCAATACTATTTGAGATGTTTTGAGAACATCAATACAACCCAGTGCACGAGGGTTCTCTTTTTTCCTGCATCTTTGTCAACACTTATTATTTTTTATCCTTTTGATACTATCCATTCTGTTAGGTTTAAGGTGATATCTCACGGTGGTTTTGATTTGCATTTGTGAAGTTGAATATCTTTTTTTTTTTTTTTTTTTTTAAGATTTTATTCATTTATTTTGACAGAGAGAGACACAGCGAGAGAGGGAACACAAGCAGGGAGAGTGGGAGAGGGAGAAGCAGGTTCCCGCCGAGCAGGGAGCCCGATGCGGGGCTCGATCCCAGGACCCTGGGATCATGACCTGAGCCGAAGGCAGACGCTTAACGACTGAGCCACCCAGGCGCCCCGAAGTTGAACATCTTTTTATGTGACTTTTGGCCATCTCTATGTCTTTTTTGGAGAAATATCAATTCAGATCATCTGGCTATTTTTTTTTTAATGTTTCAAGTTTTTATTTAAATTCTAGTTAGTTAACATATAGTATAATATTGGTTTCAGGTATCGAATTTAGTGATTCATCACTTAAATATAACACTCAGTGCTCATCATATCATATGCCCTCCTTAATAGCCCTCACCCATTTAACCCATCCCCCTGCCCACCTCTCCTCCAGCAATTCTCAGTTTGTTTTCTATAATTAAAAGTCCCTTTTATGGTTTGCCTCCCTCTTTTTTTCTCTCTCCCTTATGTTCATATTAAAGTTCACAGATGAGTAAAATCATACAGTTTTGTCTTTCTATGACTTATTTACCTACCATAATATACTCTAGCTCCATCCACATCATTGTAAATGGTAAGATTTCATTCTTTTCTCTGGCTGAGTAATATTCCATTGTGTGTGTATATATATATATATATATATATATATATATATATATATATATACCAATTCTTCTTTATCCATTCATCAGTTGGTGGGCATTTGAACATTCCCATAATTTGGCTATTGTTGATAATGCTGCTATAAACATTGGGGTGTGTATGCCCCTGTGAATCAGTATTTTTATATCCTTTGGGTAAATACCTAGCAGTGCGATTGCTGGGTCATAGGGTACTTCTATTTTTAACATTTTTTTTATTATGTTATATTAGTCACCATACACTACATCATTAGTTTTTGATGTAGTGATCCATGATTCATTGTTGGTGTATAACACCCAGTGCTCCATACAGTATGTGCCCTCCTTAATACCCATCACCAGGCTAACCCATCCCTCCACCGCCGTCCCCTCTAAAAGCCTCAGTTTGTTTCTTGGAGTCCATGGTCTCTCATGGTTCATCTCCCCCTCTGATTTCCCCCTTCATTTTTCCCTTTCTTCTCCTGATGTCCTCCATGCTATTCCTTATGTTCCACAAATAAGTGAAACCATATGATAATTGATTTTCTCTGCTTGACTTATTTCACTGAGCATAATCTCCTCCAGTCCCATCCATGTTGATGTAAAAGTTGGGTATTCATCCTTTCTAATGACTTAGTAGCATGCTACACACAGTAGGTGCCCAATAAATGTTTGTTAAAAGTAAAAACTGCTAAATTTGCCTGCATGAGGTTCAAATGTTCGGTGCCTGGCAGCAGAATGAGCCATCCACTGGCAATTTCAGTACTGCACAACTAGAGGGAGAGAAGAGGCCATATCATGGAAGGTAGGAGTTGTGGAGACATGGCTTGGGAAAGAAACAGATTGCCAATGCTGTGCATGGGAGGGTGGGAGCCCTGGTCAGAGAGAGAGAGAGAGGTGATAGAGAGGTGAGAGAGAAAGAAAAGAGAGAGCGAGAGATAGGAGCACACAGTGGATTGCATAAGAAACACACTTCCCCAAAGCCAGTGACTGGGAAAATGAGAGGGGATGATTTTCATGAGTTTTTGTAACGAGTGGGGCTCAAAGACTGGAGATTTAGAGGTCCATAGCCTTGCTGGGAAAGAGCCCAAAGTGCACTGTGCTGCTCCAGGCAGGTAAGCAACCTGGACACAGTGTGAAAACAGTGATCTGAAAAATGCCTAGGATGCATGTGGGATATTGTTTGCTCTTATGGGAGGCCTTCTCTGACAGCAGCAAGCATGAACTCCCCTCTCTGGGGACAAAGGAGCTGGCTGGTGCCATTTCCCTCCCCCCACTGCTAACTTACTTACAAACAAGATTTTAAGCCAAAGACTGTAACATGAGGTGAAGAAGGGCACTATATCATAATAAAGGGGTCTATCCAACAAGAAGATCTAACAAGTGTAAATATTTATGCCACCAAATTGGGAGCACCCAAATATATAAAACAACAAAAATAAAGGAACTTCATAATAGTACAATAATTGTAGGGGACTTTAACACCCCACTTACATCAATGGACGGATCATTTAAGCAGAAAAATCAACAAGAAAACATGCCTTGAATGACACACAACTAGATGGACTTAACAGATATATTTAGAACATTTCATCTTAAAACAGCAGAATACACATTCTTTTTGAGCATGCATGGGAAATTCTCCAGAATAGATCACATACTAGGTCACAAATCAGGCCTCAACAAGTACAAAAAGACAGATCATACATGCATATTTTCAGACTACACTGCTATGAAACTTGAAGTCAACTGCAAGAAAAATTTGGGAAGACCACCAATACATGGGGGTTAAAAAACACCCTACTAAAGAATGAATGGGTTAACCTGGAAATGAAAAAAAAAAAAAGAAAATGAAAACAAAACAGTCCAAAATCTTTGGAATGCAGTGAAAGCAGTCATAAGAGGGAAACATATAGCAATACAGGCCTACTTTGAGAAGAAAAATCTCAAGTACACAACCTAAACTTACACATAAGGGAGCTAGAAAAAGAAAAACAAATGAAGCCTAAAGCCAGCAGAAGAAAGTTAATAATAAAGATTAGAGCAGAAATAAATTATATAGAAACAGAAAAATACAGCAAAACAGATCAATGAAACTAGGAGCTGCTTCTTTAAAATAATTAATAGAATTGATAAACCCCTAGCAGGACTTATCAAAAAGAAAAGAGAAAGGGCCCAAATAAAATCATAGATGAGAGAGGAGAAATTACAATCAACAGCACAGAAATACAAACAATTATAAGGGAATATTATGAAAAATTATATGCCAACAAATTGGGCAATCTGGAAGAAATGGATAAATTCCTAGAAACATATAAACTACCAAAACTGAAATGGGAAGAAACAGAAAACTTGAACAGACCTATAACCAACAAAGAAGTTGAATTGGTAATCAAAAATCTCCCAAGAAACAAAAGTCCAGGGCCAGATGGCTTCCCAGGGGAATTCTACCAAACATTTAAAGAAGAGTTAATACCTATTTTTCTCAAACTGTTCCAAAAAATAGAAATGGAAGGAAAACTCCCAAACTTATTCTATGAGGCTAGCATTACCCTGATTCCAAAACCAAAGACTCCAGTAAAAAAAGAGAACTACAGGCTAATATCCCTAGTGAACATGGTTGCAAAAATTCTCTATAAAATACTAGCAAATCAAATCCAACAGTACATTAAAAGAGCCACTCACCATGCTCAAGTGGGATTTATTCCTGAGTTGCAAGTGTGGTTCAACATTCATGAATCAATCAACATGAGACACCAGATTAATCAAAGAAAGGATAAGAATCATATGATCCTCTCAATAGATGTGGAAAAAGCATTTGGAAAAGGATGGCATCCATTCTTGATAAAAACTCTCAACAAAGTAGGGATAGAGGGAACATACCTCAACATCATAAAGGCCATATATGAAAAACCCATAGCTAATATCATCCTCAATGGGGAAAAACTGAGAGCTTTTCCTGTATGGTCAAGAACAAGATAGAAATGTCCTCTCTCACCACTGTTATTTAACATAATATTGGAAATCCTAGCCTCAGTAATCAGTCAGCAAAAAGAAATAAAATGCATCCAAATCAGCAAGGAAGAAGTCAAGCTTTCACTCTTTGCAGACGACATGATACTCTATGTAGAAAACCCAAAAGACTCCACCAAAAAATTGCTAGAACTGATATATGAATTCAGTAAGATCACAGGATACAAAATTAATGTATAGAAATCTGTTGCACCAATAATGAAGCAGCAAAAAGAGAAATCAAGGAATTTATCCCATTTACAATTGCACCCAAAACCATAAGATACCTCGGAATAAACCTAACCAAAGAGGTGAAAAACCTGTACTCTGAAAAGTATAAAACACTGATGAAAGAAATTGAAGACACAAATAAACGGAAAAACATTCCATACTCATGGATTGGAAGAACAGATATTAAAATGTCTATGCTACCCAAAGCAATCTATACATTTAAGGCAATCCCTATCAAAATACCACAAGATGCCCTTCAATGGATGAATGGATAAAGAAGATGTGATTCATATATACAATAGAATATTACTCAGCCATCAGAAAGGATGAATACCCACCATTTGCATCGACATGGATGGAACTGGAGGGGATTATGCTAAGTCAAGCAGAGGAGAGCTATCATATGGTTTCACTCATATGTGGAACATAAGGAATAACACGGAGGACGTTAGGGGAAGGAAGTGAAAACTGAAGGGGGGTGGAATCAGAGGGAGAGACAAACCATGAGAGAGACTATGGACTCCGGGAAACAATCTGAGGGTTTCAGAGGGGAAGGGGGTGGAGGGGATGGAATAGCCTGGTGATGGGTATTAAGGAGGGCACGTGTTGTAATGAGCACTCGGTGTTATACACAAATAATGAATAATGGCATACTACATCAAAAACTAATGGTGTAGTATATGGTGACTAAAATAATTTTTAAAAATACCACCAGTGTTTTTCACTGAGCTAGAACAAACAATCCTAAAATCTGCATGGAACCACAGAAGACCCCAAATAGCCAAACCAAGCTAGAAAAAGAAGCAAAGCTGGGGCATCACAATTCTGGATTTCAAGTTATATTACAAAGCTGTAGTGATTAAGACAGTATGATACTGGTACAAAAACAGACACACAGATCAATGGGACAGAATAGAAAACCCAGAAATGGACCTGCAACAATATGGTCAATTAATCTTTGACAAAGCAGTAAAGAACATCCAAGGGAAAAAGACAGTCTTTTCAAAAAGTGATATTGGGAAAACTGGACAGCAACAGGCAAAAAATGAAATTGGACCACTTTTTTACACCATAAACAGAAATAAATTCAGAATGGATGAAAGACCTGAACATGAGATAGGTAACCATCAAAATCCTAGAGGAGAGCATAGGCAGTAATCTCTTTGACATGGGCCATAGCAACTTCTCACTAGATCCATCTCCTGAGGCAAAAGAAACCAAAACAAAAATAACTATTGGGACTTTAGCAACATAAAAATCTTCTGCACAGCAAAGGAAACAATCAACAAAACTAAGACACAACCTTCAGAATGGGAGCAGATATATGCAAATGACATATCTGATATAGGGTTAGTATCCAAAATCTATAAAGAACTTATAAAATACAACACTGAAAAAAAAAAAAAAACCAAATAATCTAGTAAGGAGGTGGGCAGAAGACATGAATATTTTTCCAAAAAAGACATACAGATGGTTAACACATGAAAAGATGCTCAACATCACTCATCATCAGGTAAATACAAATCAAAACTACAATGAGATATCACCTCACACCTGTCAACATAGCTAAAATTAACACAGGAAAAAACAGATATTGGCGAGAATGCAGAGAAAGAGGAACTGTGTTACACTGTTGGCAGGAATTTGGATTCCCACTGGTGCAGCCATGCTGGAACACAGTATGGATGTTCCTCAAAAAGTTAAAAACATAACTACCCTATGACCCAGCAATTGCACTACTAGGTATTTATCCAAAGGATACAAAAATACTGCTTCGAAGGGATACATGCACCCTGATGTTTAAAATCACTGACAAACTGCAATATATGAAAATGATAGTACATCATAATCAAGCGAGCTTTATCCATGAAACACAAGGCTACTTTAATATTCAAAAATAAAGCACGATGACTTTTGATTTTGCTCTGACACATAAAGAGTTTAAAAATTATCATTCCTGTCTTTTCAACAAGAAAAAGCTGAATAACTAAAAATCAAGGACTTTTCTTAGACCGATTAAACAATTGAGGTCTCAGGGCAAACTGCTATTCTGAAATCTGAATGGAGGTGAATACAGAAAATCACAGTTAAGACCAGCCTAACTGGGACAGAAGCTGTTGGAACCATGAACTGGTAGGTACACTTAATGGTAACTTTGATGAATTGCTGGAGGCTCAGTGTGGTCTAGCATGAGAATGAGAAACTTCTGGGTCAGCAGTCTTGAGGAAGTACCAGATGTTTACGGATTTTACTTGGAGATACGTACTCATGGTGAAGAGCCATGAAAAAACATTCATGTTTCTGGCAGGAAAGGGAAAAAGTAAAGCTTAAAATATGACCACAACATTCTCCATCACAAAGTCCTGCTTAGTGAGGGAAAAGACTACTAGAACCTTATCTAAGATGAGAAAACAGAAATTACTCAACTCCAGGCTCCTGTATGCCTTTCTAGCTCACTTAAAAAAAAAAAAAAAAAAAAAAAGCTGAGAAAATACTGTGAAGGTATTGTGAAGGTCACACCTAGTGCCTGGGCCCACTTAAAGACTGAGACTTAACTGGAAGATTATAGACTGTTTCCCCTTCTTCCAGGCCTTACCATCACACTGACAGGCCTCCAGTATAAATAGTGGATTCTACTGAAAGAGCTCTAAGGCTCAGACATTACTTAAGAGTTTTTAAGAATGCCCAAAGACAGAAGGACAGCAAATCAGGATAGCAGAGCAAATAGAAGTCTCTGACACCTACAGCTACAGCAAACATTAGACAAAGCCAATCTCTTAGCCAAATTAACATAAGATCTGACACTAAATGTCTATGTACTTCTGATCCTATTACATGATACACAGTATGTGAGTTTTAACAGAAAATTAAGGTGTGCTAAAAGCAAGCAGAAACAATATGGACAGACAAGTATCATTAGCTCAGATATGGCACAGAATTTGGAATTATCAGACAGAGAATTTAAAATAACTATAATATGTTAAGAACCCCAATGGATAAAGTAGACAACATGCAAGAAACAGATGAGTAATATAAGCATAGAGATGAAAATACAAAGAAAGAATCAAAAGGAAATGCTAGAAATAAAAAAAAAACAACTAACAGAAATGAATAATGCTTTGAATAGGATCATTAGTAGATGGGACATGGCCAAAAAAACAGTGAGCTTGAAGATATGTCAGTAGAAACTTTAGCAGAGGAAACACCGAGCAGGATAAAAACTGAAAATTCTTCCCCTAGGCATATTATACTCAAATAGCAGAAAAATTAAAAAAAAAAAAATCTTGAAAGCAGCCAGGGGGTGCACCTTAAGTATAGAACAAGGATGAGAATTATATCAGACTTCTTATCAGAAATAATCCAAACAAAACGAGAGTAGCATAAAATACTTAAAGTGCTGAAAATACACCAACCTAGATTTTTATATCCATCAGAATCTTTCTCCTGCACTTTCAAAGGATAATTTTATCAGATAAACAAAAATTGAGGGAATTCACTACCAACAGACCTGCCCTGCAAGAAATATTAACATATTTTAAGAACATTCTATTCCCAAACAGCAGAATACACATTCTTTTCAAGTACACATGGATATTCTCTAGAACAGATCACATATTAGGCCACAAACAAGTCTCAACAAATTCAAAAAGGTTGAAATCATACCATGCATCTTCCCCAACCACAATGGTATGAAACTATAAATCAATCGCAGGAAAAAAATCTGGAAAGAAAAATACATGCAGGCTAAATAGCATGCTACTAAACAATGAATGAGTCACCAAAGAAATCAAAGAGGATATTTTAAAAAGTACATGAAAATGACAACCCAATGGTCCAAAATCTTTGGGATGCAGTAAAAAGCTGTTCCAAGAAGGAAGATTATAGCAATACAGGCCTACCTCAAAAAAACAAGAAAAATCCCACACAAACAACTTAACCTTATGCCTAACAGATCCAGAAAAAAGAACTAGGCTAAATCCAGTAGAAGGAAGGAAATAATAAAGATTAGAGCAGTAATTAAAGAAATAGAGACTAAAAAGAAAACTAGAACAGATCAATGAAACCAAAAGGTGGTTCTTTGAAAAGATCAACAAAATTGATAAAACTTTATTTAGACAGACTCATCAAAAAAAGAAAAAAAAAAGGACGGGGGAGTCAAAATCAGAAATGGAGAAGTAATAACGACTGACAATATAGAAATACAAAGAATTTTAAGAATAGTATGAAAAATTATATGTCAACAAAGTGGACAAACTAGAAGAAATGGACGAAGTCCTAGAAATGTATAACCTTCCAAAACTGAATCAGGAAGAAAAAGAAAACTTGAATAGACCTATTACTAACAATGAAGTTGAATCAGCAATCAAAAAACGCTCACAAATAGAAGTCCAATACCAGATGGCTTCACAGGTGAATACTACCATTTTTTTAAATTTAAATTCAATTAGCCAACATATAGTACATCATTAGTTTTTGATGTAGCATTCAATGATTCATTAGTTGCATATAACACCCAGTGCTCATTGCAACCACACCACCCTGAACATACCTGATCTTGTCTGATCTCAGAAACTAAGGAGGGTAGGGCCTGGTTAGTACTTGGATAGGAGACTACCAAACATTTAAATAGTTAATACCTATTCTCAAACCATTCCAAAAATTAGAAGAGGAAGGAAAGGTTCATAATTCATTCTATGAGGCCAGGATTACCCCAATAACAAAGCCAGCTAGAGACACTACAAAAAAGAAAACTACAGGCCAATATCTCTGATGAACATAGATGGAAAAATCCTCAATAAAATATTAGCAAATCAAATCTAACAACATGTTAAAAAATCATCATGATCTGGGATTTATTTAAGGATCTAAAGGTGGTTCAATATTTGAAAATCAGTCACTGTAATACACCACATCAAGAGAAAGGATAAAAACCATATGATGATCTTAAGAGAGACAGAAAAAACACTGGACAAAGTACAACATCCATTCAGGATAAAAGCTCTCAATAGGGGCACCTAGGTGGCTCAGTCGGTTAGGCGTCCGACTACTTAAAACGAAAACACAGTGATGGGAGTACGTCAGAGGGAGACAGAAGCCAACTGAAAGTGTCCCCATTGCCCAAAGTCATAACAATTGAGTAAGAAAATAAGGTAGTATTGAATTATAACCCAAATATAAAATAAAAATCCATGAGTCAATACTGATAAAGTAATGACTGAATAAATAATTAAATGGATAAGAAAAGACAAATCTCCTATGCAGAAACATACCAAATAATTTATGTAAATATTCTTTCATCAACTCCTAAGTGCGGGTTGTGCATATTGACTCCTTTCCACAGAACACAGTCAAAAAAGGGGGAAATAGGAGTAATTTTACAGTGGAGAAACTTAAATACTTTGAGTCAGGTGATCAAAATTAACATTAATAAGCCACATAGATATTACATATTCTTGATTTGACATGATAAAAGGGCACTTTTTCACTGTATTCTTCTTCTCTATAACCCATAAATCCAGTCTTATGAGAAAAAACATGTAATTCTGATATGGAGCATCCTACAAAACATCTGACCAGTACTTCTCAAAACTATTGAGGTCATCAACACAAGGAAAGCCTGAGAAACTGTAACAACCACAAGAAGTCTAAAGAGATAAAAGAGAACTACATGTAATATGAGATCTTGGATAGGATTTTGGAACAGAAAAGGGATTATCAGGTCAAAAATAAGGACACTCTAAACCATGGATTTTAGTTGATAATAGTGAGTCTGCATTAGTTTATTAATTGTAACAAATGTATCAGACTAATAAGTTATTAATATGAGAAACTGGATATGGGGCAAAAGGGAACCCTCCGTTCAATTGTCAATTTGTCTATAATACTAAAACTGTTCTAAAAGACTGAAAAATAAATCAATGTAATTTGACATATTAACAGAATAAAAAAGACATAAAATTGTCTAAATAAGATGGAGAAAAACAGTTTGACAAAATCTAATACTCTTTATTATAAAAGTTCTTAGGAAACTAGAGACAGAATTTCCTTAACCTGATAAAAAGTATTGAGGAAAATCCTACTTCTAAAATAATCCTTAATAATAAAAGACAATGATTTTTCCCTAAGATTGGGAATAAAGCAATTATGTCTACTCTCATCATTTCTGTTCAACTTTGTTCTCAAGATTTTAGTTAGTTCAATAAGACAAGAAAATAAATAAAAGATGTCTATATCAGAAAAAAAGCTGTAAATTTCTCTTTATTCATAGACCATCTGATCATTCATATAGAAAATCCTAGGGAGGGGTGCCTGGGTAGCTCAGTTAAGCATCTGCCTTCAGCTCGGGTCTTGATCCCAGGGTCCTGGGATCGAGTCCCACATCAGGCTCCTTGTTCAGCAGGAAGCCTGCTTCTCCCTCTCCCTCTTCCTCTGCCTGCTGATCCCCCTGCTTGTGCTCTCTGTGTGTCAAATAATATTTTAAAAAACCCACAAAATCCTAGGGAATCTATAAATATATCACTAGAACTAATAAATGAGTTTACCTTGTTTGTGGGATATAAGATTAATATATAGAAACTAATGTGTTTCTATATACAAGTAATGAAAAGTTGGAAATTGAAATAAAAAAATCAATACTGTTTACAACAGCATATAAGATATGAAATATTTTGGAATACATTTGTCAAATCCTATACAATACCTGTACACTGTAAGCTACCCAACATTGTTGAGAGAAATTAAAGAAGACCTAAACAAATGGAGAGATACTATATTCATGGATAGGAATGTCCAATATTGTGGAGATAATTTTCTTTAAAGATTTTTATTTATTTATTTATCAGAGAGAGAGAGAGCACAAGCAGGGTGAGCAGCAGAGGGAGAGGGAGAGGCAGGCTCCTCACTGAGCAAGGAGCCCGATGTGGGATTCGATCCCAGGACCCTTGGATCATGACCTGAGCCGAAGACAGACGCTTAATGACTAAGCCACCCAGGTATCCCGAGATAATTTTCTTTAAATTGATCTACCTCTTCAATGTACCTCCAAACAAAATTCACTCAGCATTTTTGTAGAAATTTACAAGCAACTTTCTAAAATTTATATCAAAATGAAATGGGTTTAGAATAGACAATATAACCCTGAAATGGAAGACCAAGTTTAGGGGACTTGTACTACCTGATTTTAAGACTTATTTTTTTAAATATTTTTAAGATTTTTATTATTTATTCAGTTTGACAGAGAGAGACACACACAGCGAGAGAGGGAACACAAGAAGGGGGCATGGGAGAGGGAGAAGCAGGCTCCCCGTGGAGCAGGGAGCCCAATGTGGGGCTCAATCCCAGGACCCTGGGGTCATGACCTGAGCCAAAGGCAGATGCTTAATGACTGAGCCCTCAAGACTTATTTTAAAACTAGTGATCAAGACAATATATTAGTGTAAAGATAGAGAATAGTTCATTGGAATAGAGTGTCCAGATATAGACACATATATATGTTTAATTCATTTTTTATAAATTTGCCAGGACAATTCAATGGGCACAGGATAATCCTTATAACAAATTGTGCTTCAACAAGAGGATAACCCTATGCAAATAAACTCTTCAATCAAATACCATATACAAAAATTAACTTGAAATGGATCACAGACCATAAGAATTAAAACATTAAAAGTTTAGAAGAAAACACAGAAAAAATCTTAGATACCCATATTCTTGGCTAAAATTTCTTAAATATTACACAATGTTTACTAACTATAAATGGAAAAAGTCAATAAATGGACTTCATAAAAATTAAGAACCTTTGGTCTTCAAATAACATGGACTAGAAAAAGAAAAACAGGCCATAAACTGGGAAAGTATATTTGCAAAACATGTATCCAACCAAGGATCTGTATCTATAAAGAATTCTTACAATAAGAAAACAATCAAGAAGCCAATATTTAAATGGGCAAAAGATTTGCTCAGACACTTCACCAAAGAAGATATACTGATGGCAAATAAGCACAGGGAGAGTTGCTGTCAGAAGTATTATTCATTAGGGAAATGCAAATTAAAACTAAAAGGAGATACCAGTATACTGCAACTAGAATGACTAAAGTTAGAAATACTGATCACCTAGAGCAACTGAAAGTCTCATACCCTAGAATTGTAAAATGGTACCAACATTTTGGAAAAGGGTTCAGCAGTTCTTTAGGAAGTCAGTCATATGACCCAACCATTCTACTTCTAGTCATTTACCTAAGAGAAATTAAAGCATATTTTCATACAAAAACTTGTTCATAAGTGTTCACAGCCTTATTTGTAATAGCCAACATCTGGAAATAACCTAAATGTCCATCAACAAGTAGATAATTAAATTGAGATACTCATACAATGAAATTTTGTTTATCAATAAAAAGAAATGAACTGACATATGGTGCAACAAGGTTGAAACCCAAAATAATTATGCTTAGTGAAAGATGCAAGTATACATAATGCGTAATTGTATTTATATAAAATTTTGGAAAATGGAAAATAACCCATAGTGGTAGAAATTAGATCATTGGCTGCCTGTGGATTTGAGGTGGTATTTGGAAGTGTGGGAAGAAGGGCTTACAAAGAGGCAGATTGGATGTAAGTTTTGGGCACATGGAGGTGTCATCTTGACTGTGGTGATAGTTTTAAGGGGATATACATTTGTCAAAACTTACAAAATTGTAAACTTTAATATGTGCAGTTCCTATGTCAATTATTCTTTGACAAAGCTTTAAAAATAATTTTGTCTTTTTATAGGCTTATTACTAACTTGAATTGTTATTACTTATATTTCTCTCTTATAGACTATAAGATCTTTAAAGTTATGAACACATTCTATTTTTTTTTTTTTAAGATTTACTTATTTATTTTAGAGAGCACGCGAGTGGTGGGGAGGGGTAGAGGGAGAGAGAGAGAGAGTCTCAAACAGGCTCTCCGCTAAGCGTGGAGCCCTACACAGGGCTCGATATCACAGTCCTGAGATCATGACCTGAGCTCAATCAACTATGCCACCCAGGTGTCCCTGAATTCATTCTATTTTTGTCTAATATTAGGATTATTGAATGCATGAACAAATAACATGCAAAATAGCATAAATTAATCAATGCATACATATTATTGAACACACATTATGTACCATGGTCTTTGGGAATTTTCTTCATGCCCTATTTGAGATTATCAGGTCTTGGAAATGAGAAAAGAAATAGAAAGCTAGATTTGTTTATAAATTTAGGAATTTGCACCAGAGAAAAATAAGCAAAAGTAACCAAGTGCTAATCTGAAAAACCTGACCACAGCAACATTTGAATTTCTAACGTTAGCAAGATTATTTCTCAGCACAAATGATCCCTGCTTGACCTGTATGCACCTTTGATTAAGTAAACCAATGTGAATGAAGTAAGATACCATTTCTGATGTCATGACTTGAGGGAAATGGACCATTAAGAACCAGATTGAATGTGGGGCGCCTGGTGGCTCAGATGGTTAAGCGTCTGCCTTCGGCTCAGGTCACAATCCGAGTCCTGGGATCGAGTCCCGCATCGGGCTCCCTGCTAGGCGGGGAGCCTGCTTCTCCCTCTGCCGCTGTCTCTCTCTCTCTCTGACTCTCATGAATAAATAAATAAAACAAACAAAAATTAAAAAAAAAAAAAGAACCAGATTGAATGGGTTTGGACAAAGTAAGGGGACTGCTAGAAGATTTAATCTGATAGTAGAAATATCCTCATTTGAGTCACAAAGTTGTCCTTCTTTGTTCAGTGGCTAAATAATAGGCCTTTTCTTTTTAAGACCTTAGAGTTCAGCATCGCTAAGATGCCTGATATGACTGGTTGATGTGATCACATATGTCAACTATCCTCAAAAATTTTTTTTAAAGCTTAAGATAACTGCCCCTCTCTAATTTCCCCTACACACACATTAATTTCACTGTGTAGTCTCAAAAACACAAGCATTGTGCTTTGGGCTATGGGAGATATGAAGAGGTGCTGTCCTGAAGGAGTTTATAGTCCAATTAGAAAGAGAAAATATCAAAACATGACACAAGTAGCCAAATCACCAGGAAATGGTAAATAACAACAACAACAACAAAGTATGAAAGACAGAACTCATAGGTGGAATCTTCCTTTTGGCTAGGGAAGTTGCATAAAAAAAACCAAAACAGATTTTAGTTCACCCAAATAGGATTATAATAGGCTAAAGGGGGAGCAAAGGGCACTGAGAGGTGAGGGGACAGGATGAGATGAAGAACTAGGGTGGAAAAGAAAAAAAAAGATTGAATAAGTAGGCAAATAAATGGAATAAAGCTGAACAATTACAATCAGCCAAACATGAAGACAGTATCTGGTAGTTTTAGAAGAGAACACATTTTAAAAATGGACTCATTTATTAGCTGTTATTTCAGCCAGCTTATCTATGTATGTATTATTTCCTAAGTTATATGTTGAATACTAGTATCACAGATCTTTTAAAATTTAATTTGCGATGCATAATTCAGAGAGGAGAAATGATGATACCTAAGTTTACTAATTGAATTCTATGTGAAGGGACTTTCAGCAAATCTACTTGGGAAATGGCTTATATCAAGTGATTAAAAATGATTCTTTATATTGCTAATGTTATATATGTGTGTGTGTGTATATATATACACACACACACACACACAATGGCTGGATTTGTCAACTATATAGACAGACATAGGACTATTAAGATTGACTAGTTGATATTTGGTCCATGCTCTAACTGAATCATACATAATAGATAATCTAACTCAAAGAAGAACCTTAACGGTAGTATAAAATAAATTCATAGATATTTAGCTACTTAAGATGTGTGAACCAGCTCATGGTAAACTGTCCTCTATGCCAAATTGAAGTTTAAGCCTATCTAACAATGCACGATTCCCAGAACATCCTCAGCTGAAGGCAGCTGACAGTGTAGGATAACCTGACTTCCAAGATGGATAGACAGCTTCTGTAAAACTTTGATACCAGATTTTCACATCATCCTTCTGAAATTGTCTTCCTATAGCTATTACTCCCTGAAATAAAATGCCACTTTCATAATGACAGCAAGATTTCTGGGGCATTCTGTTACTACAGCAACCTTAAAAATTGAAACAAAATTGAACACTGGTAAAAAAAACAATGTTTGCATCTCACAAGGAATTCTACATTTCCCATGGGTCCACTAAGCTCAGGAAACCTCTTCAGAAAAAAAAATACCTCTCTTTTTTAGCACGAAGGATGTAAATTCTAGCTTAAATCAAATGGAGTGGAGATGACAAGGTCACTTAAAAGTACTTCTGTGATTAAATAGTCTATATTCAAACTGTATTGTGGCAGATTTTAATAACTGACACCTTGAGTGAACAGTGCTTTATTTCTAACTTTTCTGCGAAGAAAGCATGCTAAAAGAACAGTTTGGCATCTCACTCTAGTCTCTAGAGAATATTAGAATAAGATGCACACTTACACATGAGAGGAATTTATATAGTTTTAGAGCAAGAAGTGATCTTCGAGATCATCTAGTTCCAACATCTTGTTTTACCAATGAGGAGACAGGCCTAGAGGTGAAGAGGAGATTGATTTTTAAGGAAGATTAGTCTGGCACCATGGCCATGATACTGTGGGTTTAGCCTCAGGGGCTGGCCAGGCTGGGCTGTTTTCTCCAGCAGATGGAGTACATGCTATCAGAAGGGTGACTGAACTGGAGCTCAGGTTAAGACAAAAGGGGCCGAGTCTGGCATCATTTCCAAATGAGCAATGGGGAAAAATGCCATACCTGAGATAAAAACATTCTGGAAATAGACTCCAGGGCTCAAAGACATTATAGGATGAAGACCAATACCCACACACAAAGCAAGAATGTCATGGACATTGTTTTAGGAATTTTATCTATGATGTGGAAGAAGGCTTGGCATCTAGACTGGAGTCTCAGAATTGAACTGCAAAGAATGTGCAAAAAAGATTGAGTAAAACTGAATGGTATCAGGACTTTTAAAAAGCCTGATAAACTCTCATTGGTCCATTTTAACTCTTCTTTTTCTAGATTCATAGAAACTACTCCCTCTTGTTGTTACTTTCCTTTTGGGGGCGTTTTTGGTTATCGCTTTCTGAGAGTCCTTGCAATAACCAGGAAATGGGTGTGTAGGCTAAGAAGTAGACAAAGTGAGATCTGATTCCTGGTTTTGATGCTGAGCAGACAAATGACTTTGAACTAATTACAAATCCTCTTTGAGCTTAAGTTTTTTCATCTGTAAAATGAAGATGACAGTACCCTCTAATTCAAAGGGTTATTTTGAGAATATATCCAAAATTCTAAACACAGAATATGCCTGCCTTCAAGAAATAGCGTTTACTCAAAAAATCATAAGTGAAAAAAAGAAGTAAACCAAGAAATAAACTGATGGTTACCAAAGGGGAGGTGGGTGGGGGGATGGGTGAAATAGGTGATGGGGATTAGGGAGGGCACTTGTGATGAGCAATGGGTATTGTGTGGAAGTGTTGAATCACTATATTGTACACCTGAAACCAATATTACACTATATGTTAACTGGAATTTAAATAAAAACAAATAGTGTTTACTATAATGCTAGATTTGTTTCACGAAATTATATCTTTTGGAGAATATGCTCTAATTTTGCTCTCCTGAGATTAGCCTGGCTCATCCACTGAGTGTTGACCTTGTAATTTGACTGTCAGAGGGATGCCACTGTCTACAAGTTCTAGGGCATTTTACTGTATTTACTGTATTTCTCCAAGTATATGGTTATAAACCATAGAGTGGTCAGCATAATCCTAGGGTTTGGTGTATGTTTAATTCTTTCATCAGCATAGCTCTTAGTTCTTTCAATCCAATAACTGGTGTGTACTTGATGACCAGATGCTTAGAGAATGTAAGAAAGCAGCCAAAAAAGGAAGAGCCAAGGAACTGTGGTCTTATGAAAAGCACTGGAGATGCTTAAATCCCCATATAATGAACCAATAAATCCCAGAATCAGGAAAATTTATTCCTAGAAAACCAAAGGTTAAGAAGGGGATTATGATCATATCTGCACAGCAGTCCCAAAGCATTTTGAAACAGAGGAAAATTAAGGAGTAGGTTGTTTAATGATTATCCCAAAAGCTCAGTATACCTTTCAATGGATTCACAAACTTTCAGTTCTGTTGTCTCTTTTCCTTTGTCTTAATTTTCCAGATCTACAATTTGAATGGATATTGACAATCTAAATGATAATCAGTGTCTCTACAAAAATAGAATAAAATCATTGGGCCACAAGAGCCCAGAGAGATGATTAAAACATTTCAATTTATTAAGAGGAAATTAAGCCTGTGAAATTATTCCCTATGACAACACGGTGATTTCCAGACTTTTGGATTCCATAGGCCAATACATTAAAAAAACAAAAACAAAAACAAAACACAACAACCAGGAAGTGAATATAAGCTTGGTTTTTGTCATTGGGTTTTTTTTTTTTTAAGGGGTTATCACCTAATATCACCATCTCTTTACCCAAAGTGGCCACTAATTGTTGGGTAGGTGTCTGGGAACTATTGTAGTTACTGAGTAAACTTTGAATTAAACTTCAATAACAAACGGAAGTATCTTTAATGCAACTAGACCCCACTGGGGAATCTTTAAACTTTATTCTAGTGTATTGCTACACTGAGAGAGGCCACTTATAGTGGGCTACACTGACTGAGAGGACAGGAATCTGGGATAAAAGAAATCCTAGATTAGTATCAAGAAAGACAGTATCTACATGACTGTGCTCGTTTGTACAGTCATGACTAGAGATTTAAAACAAGCTCTGTGGTCTTAGACAAGTCATATTACTTCTCTAAACCTACTTTTAATCATATAGAATTTTTTAAAAAATCTATATATATAAATTCTGGGAAACCAGGCTCTGAGAAGTGAAAAAATTTAGGCAGATTCTGAAGAGACATTGACTTTTGGATGAAGGAAATTATATGGCAAGTTTCCCATTTTTTACTGCTTTTAGCTCAAGAGCAGGATGCAGTCAGCATACATGGGGCAGCTGAAACTCCTACAGAAATCCCGAATCCTTCTGGCGTGAAGACCAACCACAGCCACTAGAAAGGATTGGGACACAAATCTCCAACTGACCCTGCACCATAAATGCACAGTGCAGACTGCAAGCAGCCCAGCTACCAATAAAAGAACTGATATTTGAGTTGCTGCCCCAGAGAGAGTTTTCAGCTGGAGGCAAGTCAAATTGTCCAACAAAACAACAACAACAAAATCAGTACTCTTTGCAAGCACATAACATAATTCAGAGTCTCCACAATAGCTCTCACAATATTTAGAATACATCCCAAAATTTTAAAATCTGGAAAATCTGATCCATTCTCAAGGGAAAAGAGAATCAATGGAGACTTAGCACGTGATAACTAATAACCTAGATGTGTAATTCATAGACCTGGATTTTATTTATTTTTTATTATTTTAAAGATTTTATTTATTTGACAGAGAGAAAGAGCACAAGTAGGGAGAGTGGCAGGCAGAGGGAGAAGCAGGCTTCCCGCTGAGCAAGGAGCCCGATGCGGGGCTCGATCCCAGGACCCTGGGATCATGAACCGAGCCAAACGCAGGTGCTTAACTGACTACGCCACCCAGGCATCCCATATAGACATGGATTTTAAAGCAGCTATTATAACTGTGCTCAATGACACCAAAAAATATATGCTCATAAAGAATAAAGAAATATAAAATAAAGGCGTTTATTTGTTCAGACAGCCTGCAGTTATTCAGTTCAGTTATTAGCTTCTCAGTGCTTACAGTGTAATAGAATAGTTGATGGGGTATGATGTCCCTCTAGCTGTACTGTTTGTTCTATAAATCCATAACTCCAAAAATAGGGAACGGAGGAAAATCCTTAGTCAATGCACATCTACCCAGAGGCTACTGCTTGTTCAGCAGGGATCCAAATGAATCGCAGCCAGAGATATTAGTTTGACTCCATAATTTCTATGGGGAGTGGCCACAGAGGCAACTAACCTAAGTCAGGTCCTGGCTCGTATGGACAGACAGTACTACTAGGACAGTTACTACTAACAACCACCACAGCAGCGGCAATTATCACAGTAATAGCTCATGTTTGTATATAACCAACAGTTTACAAAATGCCTTGTACTTTTCCTATGAAATTTGAGCCTCCCAACCACCCTGTAAAATAGCGAGGCAAGTGTTCAATTCTGAGGGCCCATTTGGAAATAAAAGTAGGGGGAGTAGATCCATGTAGAATTTTGCTTTTCAAAAACCTAAATGGACTAAATAAATGACAGGCAATCACCCAAATCCTTATTTCTAGAAAGCTCTCCGTGGCAACCTAAATGTTATAGGAGGAAAACAAGTTTTACCTGACAAGAAAGCAACAATGAACATTTGGGACTATCAAAGCATTCTGGCAACTGTCTTTTCCAGAAACCTATCTTAAGAATGAGCTGCTCAGTGATAATTAGAGAGTGAAACGCACCCAGTTTCACATCTCAATGCTCCTTCCCAATTAGAATGGCAGTAGAGTGAAAGTGTAGCCATATAATTGTATGAAGAATAGATCTAATTTTCTCAATGTCACTGCAATATCACCTTTTGGGACTAACAGCGCTGAATGATTACGCATATCATTTGGTAATTGTATTTTTATCCATTCCACACTGGGAGTTGATTTTTAAAGGTGGACATGCAATTAGATTATAAATGAACACACATCAACTTGGCCCCTCATATGATAGCAGTATGTCAGCATTAACCCAGCTGCATTTTTAACTACTGTCAGTCGCCGTGTTTGTGGCTTGTCAACACTCAGCAGTGATGAACATAGTCAGGTATTCTGAGCTTGGCCTTTAATAATAAAAAAGAAACTGATGGAGAAACGCTGAACTCCGGGAGAGTGGCCTTCACCAACTGAGTGCGTGGCTGGCTATTGGATGTAACTTTAAAACAAGCTGTGATGGAGGATTGAGATTAAATGCACACCACTGCTGCTAGATGTTAGTCTTTGAGAGCTGCAGAGAGAATGTATACTGTTAGAGAGAAGCCGATCATTCTATCCCATAGGCTGCACAACAGATAATCCCTGGGGGGTGTGGGGGAGGAGGTCTGAAGTGCCAATTAATCATAGCATATATTGCTGGAAATATTTCAGGTCAGAAGTGGAAATTTATACAGCCATCTGCATTTAAATAGCGGTTTCTAAAAGTAAAATGTATAGAAGAAGTTGAGGTTGAGGCTAAAAGTTATGGCTTAAGACCTCCTGAATACTACTGAACTCTCTAATGCACAATCATAAATTTTAATGAATACAATTATTTGGTGTGCAGTTGAAGTCTCATTATCATACTAACCAAAGGCAAATTTGTAGACCAGTCTGATCCTTGGGCTTGATTGAGAGCAATCTCAGGACATTCAAATGAGGATATTTTTCACATGGGACAAACGATGAAAAATAATTTTGATTTTACTGTCCTAAAAACACGGCAGTTAACAACCACACTCCCCCTCGTTATGACGGAATGTTCAATCCATGGAATGGAAATGTCTGTCAATAACTCCATTCTCGTTACCAGAGTTGTTAAAGCAAGCTGATGAAATGCCCCTTTCCTGCATGAGACCTCGGCCAGAAATCAAAGCCTGTGGCATTTCTTTTACATTTCTGTGGGGACCCACTGTACTTTCTTTAAAGTTTCAAACATCAACACGTGGAGGGACTGTGGCTTTGAGTCATTGCCTTAAGTGTCTTTCTCCTCCCAGAGGAACATAGGATGCAGTCCTAGGATGTGTAGGAAGAAGGTCTCCTACTGCCCTGGCTGCAGGGTGTGAAGTCAAGAGAAGCCAACCAAGGGGCAGTATCTGAGAAGAAATGCACCTTAACTCGAGAGAGATCATCCCCCCAACCCTGGCCCATCACCAGGCTATAAGGCCCCAGATAGAGCAGACATATGGAAATATGAAATAATGGTATACAAAGATGGGACAACCAAATGACTGTTGGAGGATCTGAAGCAGAAGGTGGAAGGGAGAGCCTGAGAAATTCCTGAGGTGGAAAGAATAAGTTAAGCTTTTACTTTATTTCTGAACTTCCCTTCCTACTGTTTCTCTAGTTCTGACTTCCTCACTGTCCACCCTGCTTTAGCACTCATTACCCTGTATTACAGTTGGTTACATCAAGGATGGTCTTATCTGATAGGTGGTGATGTAGGTCTTAAAAAAAAGATTATAATTAATGTTTTTGTATCTGTGGGTTAGGCACAAAATAGGGTCTCAATATTGGGGAAGTTTAGTTTTTAAATCAGACAATGGTGTCCTACTGCGTTTAGAATAAGACCCAAACTTCTGACCAGGGACTACAACACGAATCATTACTACCTCTCTAATTTTATCTCAGCCTGCCATCTACCTTGTTTAATATGACTTCTTAGTTAAAATAGCTTTTTTTCCCCCCTTCTATTTCCTGAATGCCCCAATCTCTCTGTAAACAAATTATTCCTTTTGCCTGGACTTTCCTTTCCTTCCTCTCTGCATATGGCTGGGCTTCTTTTGTTGTTGTTCTTATCTTTCAGATCTCAGCTCAAATGATATAAAAAGGTTTCCAGGCTATGCAATATAAAGTACATCCACTGTGTTATTCTCTTTTATAGCACTCGGCTTTTACCCCAGGAGGATGATCAACATCCTTATTTACCCAGGAATCAGAGGTTTCCTGGGATGAGGGTCTTTCAGTACCAGGACAGTCTTAGGCAAACCAGGATGACTGGTTACCCTATGTATAGAACCTACTTGATCTGAACTATATTTTTTTTCATTTACTTGTGGAATATCTATCTCTCCCATTAAGCATTAGTCTACGGAGGTGGGGGCCATGTTTTTGTTCACCATTATGCACCCTATAGCTCTCATCGTGCCAGACACTTAATAGGCACTCAGTAGATGTTGAATGAGTGAATGAATGAATAAATGAATCAAAACACCAGATACTGGGGGCTGAGAACAAGAAATTTACATGTGGAGTTCGCTACACAAAGTTAAAGTTGTTAGATGTGGAGGGTTCTGTTAAGTAGAGAGCCCCAGATGTTTTGTTCTTCCTATAAGTGGTGGGAAATGGTGACATGGCCAGGAGAGAAAACTGATCAGCGTGAGACAGAGCAGGGACTGGATTCAGGTTCCCTCAACCCTGACTATGAAACCTAGCAACCCTTGGCTGCCTCAATAAGGGAAAATAAAAGCTAAAACTATGCCTCTTAAGTAGTAGATCTTGCAGGAATACAGAGGGAGGGTGTTTGCTGAAAGGAGGATGCTTACTACAAAAGACTGGCAAAGACCAGACCAAACCAGTCTGCACCAAGACGGAAATCAGGGCGGACTTTCACTGATCCTTTTCCCTTGTTATAATACTAAAAATCATGCCCAGGGTGGAAATTTAACATGTTAATTAGACCGGTGACGAAGAAGCATGACCTTTAAGTGTGTAGGTGCTAATAAATTTCTGCCTCTACATGCTTAGAGGTCACTCTTTCCCCACTTAAGTTTCTCTAAAAAACTCTCCCAAATTCCTCATCTCAGTGAGATCATATGATACTTGTCTTTCTCTGATTGACTTATTTAGCTTAGCATAGTACCCTCTAGTTCCACTGATATGAGGAATTTGAGAAACAAGACAGAGGATCATAGGGGAAGGGAGGGAATAATGAAACAAGACGAAACTAGAGAGGGAGACAAACCATAAGAGACTCTTAATCTCAGGAAACAAACAGGGTTCCTGGAGTGGAGGGGGGTGGGAGGGATTGGGTGGCTGGGTGATGGACACTGGGGAGAGTATGTGCTATGGTGAGCACTGTGAATTGTGTAAGACTGACAAATCACAGACCTGTACACCTGAAACAAATAATTCATTATATATTAATAAAAAAAAACTCTCCCAAATGTTGGTGAGGATGTGGAGAAAGGGGAAGGGAATGCAAATTGGTGCAGCCACTCTGGAAAACAGTGTGGAGGTTCCTCAAAAAGTTAAAAATAGAGCTACCCTACGATTCAGCTATTGCACTACTGGATATTTACCTCAAAGATACAGATGTAGTGAAAAGAAGAGCGACATGTATCCCAGTGTTCATAGCAGCAATGTCCACAATAGCCAAACTGTGGAAAGAGCCGAGATGCCCTTCAACAGATGAATGGATAAAGAAGATGTGGTCCATATATACAATGGAATATTACTCAGCCATCAGAAAGGATGAATACCCACCATTTGCATCAACATGGATGGAACTGGAAAGGATTATGCTAAGTGAAATAAGTCAAGCAGAGAAAGACAATTATATCATTTCACTTATATGTGGAACATAAGGAATAGCATTGAGGACATTAGGAGAAGGAAGGGAAAAATGAAGGGGGGGAAATCAGAGGGGGAGACGAACCACGAGAGACTATGGACTCTGAGAAACAAATAGGGTTTTAGAGGGGAGGGGGTAGGGGGATGGGTTAGCCTGGTGGTGGGTATTGAGGAGGGCACATTCTGCATGGAGCACTGGGTGTTACACGCAAACAATGAATCATGGAACACTACATCAAAAACTAATGATGTACTGTATGGTGACTAACATAACATAATAAAAAAATATAATTAAAAAAACAAAAACAAAAACAAAACCTCTCCCTAACGTCCTCTCAGGGAATCAACCTGGGATTCTTTCCTTTGTGGTGTCTTTCTTGTGTTCAAGTGAAAGTCCCAATAAAGCCTTGCCTGAAACTCTCATTTGACCACTTGTCAATTTCTGTTGCTTAGTGAGCCCAACAGCCTGGTTCAGTAAGAAGTGGATGGGATCATGTCAGAGAAACCAAACAAGTCATTTCAAGAATAAGGTTGCTTCTATATTTCTTTTGGTTTTATCATCCAAAAGTCCAGGGACCATCTATTCGAAGGGCATTCTTCTGATTAATTCAGATTAATACTTTATAAAGAAGCCACATTGACTATATAAAATATATAGTTGGAGACAATTCTCCAGAAAGATTTAGCCATTGTGTCAAATTAAACAGAGGTTTACAGAAAGGCTAAAGACAAAAGGAGTTAAAGTGGGGAAAACCAGTTCATTCATCAACCATCCGTACATACAGCCAACCATCCAACTGTAATGTAATATGTAAAGGCAGTAGGAGTCATAATAATGAACTTGATACTTGCTCCACCAAGAAACATATTCCCAAATATGTGAAAGTTACGATACATGAGAAAATTTTGGATTAGAGTAGGAAGAGAGAAGGCTGGGGCTAAAATACAGTCCCAAGATTTATAGCAACATCAGCCCAGATCTACACTGTAATTCTTTCTCCTGCAGGGTCCCGGGTCCTCATTAGAGCAGTCGAGCTATAAGGGACCTTCGAGAACTTCTAGCTGCTATTTCTCAAAGTGCAGCCACTGGAAAATTCTCCCATAAGATGTCCTAAAAAAGCATTTCCTGGTCGAAGCCATTAGGAAAATATTGCATGGCATTTGGGGGATTCATAATGCCTATGTGATGAGGGTGGCATTTTGAGAGATTTAAATACTTTTTTCCTTTCCTGTAGGTTTGGGGTTCTCTCATTGAATCAGGACCTGTCCTCACTGCCTCAGGGAGGGCTGTGGAGGCTGGAAAGCAGACACCCCCCGGGGTGGGGGGGGAGGTTGGACATATTTAGAGGGATCTGGAGGTCTTGGAAGAAAGAGAACCTCTGCCTTGTTTCCTGAATACAGATGATGTTGTGATGCTAAGACCCCAAGATGGAATGGCTTATGGGTATGTCTAGGCAGATGGGACCACACACAGTCTTGCGAGTCCTGTGATACAAGCATGACATAAAAGTATCAAGGAGCCAATTAGACCAGAGGATGGCAAACCACAGCCTGCAAGCCAAATCCAGTCCACCATCTGTTCTTTGCATAGCCCACAAGCTAAAATTGGTTTTTACATTTTAAATGGTTAAAGAAAAAAATGTACATATTATATATGATTTATGGCTTAGCACTTTTGCACTGTAATGACAGAACTGGTAGGAGCAGAGTTGAGTAGCTACAAGAATCTGAATGGCCTGCAAAATCTAAATTATATTCTATCTTTCCCTTTACAGAAATACCTTGCTGATCCCTAATGTAGACAATCCCAAGAGCAAACTTTGTGGATTAATGACTTAAGACAAGATGGGCTACCTATATATATCCTCTGCCCCTGGAGATTTCAGAATCAAGTCTCCCAACACGACTGAAGAGAAGAGTCAATTTGGCAGAATGGGAGCTAGAAATATAGTTAATTTCATTATACACCATGGCTTGTGCCTGAGATTCATATTTGTTAAACATGTTAAGATGATAAAGGTTCTGGGAAGTCCTGCTGTCAAACACATTTAACTAATGTTTTTCTTTTTTTCTTTCTTTTTTTTTTTTTTAAAGATTTTATTTATTTATTTGAGACAGAGAGAAAGAGAGAGAGAGCACATGAGAGGGGGGAGGGTCAGAGGGAGAAGCAGGCTCCCTGCTGGGCAGGGAGCCCGATGCGGGACTCGATCCAGGGACTCCAGGATCATGACCTGAGCCGAAGGCAGTCGCTTAACCAACTGAGCCACCCAGGCGCCCAGTGTTTTTCTTTTTTAAAGATTTTATTTATTTGACAGAGAGAGACATAGCGAGAGAAGGAACACAAGCAGGGGGAGTGGGAGAGGGATAAGCAGGCCTCCCGTGGAGCAGGGAGCCTGATGCGGGGCTTGATCCCAGGACCCTGGGATCATGACCTGAGCCAAAGTCAGACGCTTAATGACTGAGCCACCTAGGCACCCCTAATTAATGTTTTTCTAAATTATTTAATCATGCATTTTTTGTTAGATCTATTAACGTCCTATGAAATCAAGTATTCTTTTCTAAGGAGCACATTTTAGAACATGCTGCTGTATTCGAATCTCATAGGGGGGAAAAGCTGAGAATAAAAGCTGATAACTTGGACAAGCTTACAGAACTGGTAGATCGAAGTACCGGATACCGGTTCTGCTAACTCCAATGCTTTCCCTAATAGATTCTTAAAACTCTACAAACCATTTTGATTTAATCAGCCAAAATTTGTCAAAACCAGAAAGCTGACAGATGCAGTAAGGCTGTCTGGACTGATATGATTGAGTGTTTGACTGGAAAATCAGTACAAGCTATGTGGTTTTCAGGAGATGCATCAAAACTCACTAGCAGCAGAGTTTCAAGTGAATCCACAATTTGTCTTTTTGAAAACATTTTGAATAAACTGATCAGTCAATACAATGGGAAACAATATTCTGCTAAACAATTTACGAGATTGAATTTTGATAGAATTGACCATCTGTTTAAACTGTCAGGCCAATTCAGGTTGTATCTGGAGGACAGTCCAAAATACTTGCTGAGAGTAAATACAAGACTTTTTTTTTAAAGTGAGGGAAAAAAAAATTTTCCTATCAGGCAGAAAAGGTACAGACTTAGTCAATCTCTGCCTTCAAAGCAGTCTCTTTGCTGAAATTGACAAATTGGTTACTTTCATCAGTTTCAGCCTCTGTCAATTTCAGCAGCCTGGAGTAGTCACACAAACACATCAATTTTAGCCCTAGAAACTTGTCTCTTTTGAAATTGACAGGAACTAAAATGAAGGAAAACCAAAATGTCAGGCTCTCTGGAGGCTTTGGGAAGCCGCTGATACTGAGTGACCTCTTCAGCAGGCCTGGTGCTCCAGGCCCCTGTTCCTGCTGCCTCAATGTCTCGGCTCCACACCAAGTCACTGTCCCTAGGATCCTGTAATAAGGGGTATCTCAAAGAGGCCACACGTCCTCAAAGTGAGGTCTTAAAGTCAACTGTAGCTCAGAGTAAAATTGGCATAGTACAAAGTATTATGGTTTCAGAATTTGAAAGCTCTGGGACTACCACTTCACAGGCAATGAACTCATTTATAACTTTGGAGATTCTTCTAGATCTGTAAATTGTAGTTGGTGATGTCTGTGTTCTAAATAATAATAATGATGCTAATAATGGTTAATATTTATTAAACAGTTATTTTCCATGTATTGCCCTATATAATCTTTGATCAGCTTTTTATGATAGTTTTAAAAGAAAAAGCTAAGGGATAGAGAAGTAAATTTACCAATGTTACATCATTAATAAATCTTCACTCCCAGATTGTTTTATTAAGGGTTAAATAACAGTATAAATTAATCCTGTTAAGGTTGTTAACCAAGATGACAAGTTTGTAAAGTAGCCAAAAACATTTATTTGAGGTTTTAGGGATGGCAATCCTGGAGACCCAGAGTTAGCGGAAATCAAATGTTTGCTCTGAATTGCCACTGGGGAGTGCAAGTTTATAGAGGCAAAAACCACAAAGTTACAAAAGTTGTTTAGAAACAATTATGATTGGGGCTGGAAGGGTTAAACTGACTAATACAAGACTGGCTATTTAGCTAGCAGATACTACATTATCTCTGTTTTAGTCCAAAGTAGAAGGCTGTGTTATAGCAGGTGGTTAGTTGCAACTGACAAAAGTCAAAAGTTCTCTTTGTTCTGAGAGTTGAAGCAGGAGACATACATGGGCCAGCTTCCTCAATATCCTCCGGACCCTATTTTGAGTCTCTTTCTTAGCAATGCTTAGTCAGTTTGTAAGTAACCAATTTGTCAATTTCAGCAAAGAGACTGCTTTGAAGGCAGAGATTGACTAAGTCTGTAACTGAAAGATGATTTTGGAATCATTTTTCAGAAGGACTAAATAACAGAATTAATCAATTGTGTTAAGGGTTGAATAATAATAAATAATTTTAAAAACTATTAAGTGTTATGCTATGCACTTTAGGTGTTATTATTATTGTATCCCTGCTTTATTTTCTCATTAAAAATGTGTTCTCACCACCTTGTATAATCTTGCATAGTCAGTGTGCTCAGACTTGACTTAAAGGGGGATGTGAATAAAAGTGATCTAACCCAGGTTAAACATATTTCACTACCAAATACAGATCCTCATCCCAAATACCTGGGATAAGAACCACAAGACATTCAAGGATAATTTTAAGTTCTCTGTGTGTAACTTCTGTAGAGGCTAAAACTTACTCTATTCTGGCTGAAATATTTCCACTTCCCTGGTTTCTTTATAAAATGAATTTCAAGACCAATGGTACGCATACCTGCCTATAAATGTCCTTGGACACCATTCAGTGATGTCCATCCTATCACTGTTAACATAGATTCATGCTCATTCTCCTCCTCAGTCTCACTCCTTATTCTAGTTATTTAGTGAAGAATTTGTTTGGCATCTCAATAAATTTAAGGCTTTTCGAGAGGCTTCTAAAAACAGACATATAGACCAATGGAACAGAATAGAGAACCCAGATATGGACCCTGAACTCCATGGTCAAATAATCTTTGACAAAGCAGGAAAAAATATGCAATGGAAAAAATGACAGTCTCTTCAATAAATGGTGCTGGGAAAATTCAACAGCTATATACAGAAGAATGAAACTCAACCATTCTCTAACACCATACACAATGATAAACTCAAAATGGATGAAAGACCTCAATGTGAGACAGGAATCTATCAAAATCCTAGAGGAGAACATAGGCAGTAACCTCTTTGACATCGGCCACAGCAACTTCTTTCAAGATACATCTCCAAAAGCTAGTGAAACAAAAGCAAAAATGAACTTTTGGGACTTCATCAAGATAAAAAGCTTCTGCACAGCAAAGGAAACAGTCAACAAAACAAAGAGGCAACCCACAGAATGGGAGAAGGTATTTGCAAATGACACTGCAGATAAAGGGCTGTTATCCAAGATCTATAAAGAACTTCTCAAACTCAACACCCAAAAAACAAATAATCAAGTCAAAATATGGGCAGAAGACATGAACAGAGACTTCTCTGAAGAAGACATACAAATGGCAAACAGACACATGAAAAAATGTTCATCATAATTAGCTCTCAGGGAAATTCAAATCAAAACCACATTGAGATACCACCCTACACCAGTCAGAATGGCAAAAATTGACAGGGCAAGAAACAACAAATGTGGGAGAGGTTGTGGAGAAAGGGGAACCCTCTTACCCTGTTGGTGGGAATGCAAGTTGGTACAGCCACTTTGGAAAACAGTGTGGAGATTCCTCAAAAAATTAAAAATAGAGCTACCCTATGACCTAGCAATTGCACTCCTGGGTATTTACCTCAAAGACACAGATGTAGTGAAAAGAAGGGCCATATGCACCCCATTGTTCATAGCAGCAATGTCCGCAATAGCCAAACTGTGGAAAGAGCCGAGATGCCCTTCAACAGATGAATGGATAAAGAAGATGTGGTCCACATATACAATGGAATATTACTCAGCCATCAGAAAGGATGAATACCCAACTTTTACATCAACATGGATTGGACTGGAGGAGATTATGCTAAGTGAAATAAATCAAGCAGAGGAAGTCAATTATCATATGGTTTTACTTATTTGTGGAACATAAGGAATAGCATAGAGGACATTAGGAGAAGGAAGGGAAAAACGAAGGGAAGTGGGAAATTGGATGGAGAGACAAACCATGAGAGACTATGGATTCTGAGAAACAAACTGAGGGTTTTAGAGGGGAGGAGGGTGGGGGGATTGGTTAGCCCGGTGATGGGTATTAAGGAGGGCACGTATTGGGCGCCTGGGTGGCTCAGTCATTAAGTGGCTGCCTTTGGCTCAGGTCATGATCCCAGAGTCCTGGGATCGAGTCCCACATCGGGCTCCCTGCTCAGCGGGAAGCCTGCTTCTCCCTCTCCCACTCCCCCTGCTTGTGTTCCTGCTCTCGCTCTCTGTCAAATAAATAAAATCTTTAAAAAAAAAAAAAAAAAAAAGGAGGGCACGTACTACGTGGAGCACTGGGTGTTATACAAAAACAATGAATCATGGATAACTACATCAAAAACTAATGATGTACTGTATGGTGACTAACATAATAAAATTTAAAAAAAGAAGATATATAGAAAGGTGATAAGATTATTTCTCCTCTTTTGGTCCTCTCTCAGTTTTCTTCCTTCTTTCCCCATTAGTATCTCCTTCCCTCCTTTTTTTTTCTTTCCACAAATATTCACTGAGTTCCTACCATGTGACCAGCATTTTGTGACGAACATTTTGCTAGGTCCTGGGACAAGATATATCCAGTTTCTTTCTTTGTGTCACTTAAAATCTAGTGAAGTTTGACATTAAATGAAAATTATTTATAAATGGCAATATAAGTATGCAGAAAAAAAATACAGGATGTCTTGAGATAGAATAACATGTCCCTTACTTAGACTAGGAGATGAGGAAGGCTAGAATTGAATCCCCAGACTGTTAATGCTTCTCCCACGTGTACATGATTTCTAGGGTTTTCACATAAATGCCAGCCCACACTCCTCCTCCTTCCTTTGAGGACTACACATAATGAGTAGCATAGTCACGCCTGGCTTTCCAATTCAGTCATGAAAATGGACAGACCACAATAATAAAGTCTATCCTTTCTTAATCTGGTTGTCTTAACAGCCAAGGCTAATAAACAATTTGGAAATTCAATTAGTTCATTGGACAAGGATCTGGAAACCACTAATCTTATCAATTGTACACATTTAACTTTAAACTCCTTTCTTCTATTTCACTCTCATTTTGAGGTTTCACAGGCAACTGTGGTACAGATTTGAAACTGAAACTCAGCCTTGAAAGGAAAAGAAAGGAAAGGGCAGGAAGGAAGCAGCCTGACATGATGAAGCTCCCATGCAGCAGCATTTACTGTGCCTAATAGGCTTTGTCCGTCTAAGCTGACCCACCAATTCAGGTGGACTCTTCATAATTTGGCATTTTTTCTCTGAAAGCAGAGGTGAGTGGACTTGTATAGCCTTCCCAAGACTCATTTGTTTGAGAGCTAATTCGTTACCTTGAGAATTCTCTTCAGCAGTGTCTCCTTCCATCCCCCACACTGAGAGGCTGTGGCCTTTGGTCACCTTGATGTATTCGTAGCATCTGTACTCAAATAATTTATTCATGGCCTGAAATTGCTAATCCCAGTTTGGGGTGGAGAAAGGTTTACTTGGTCACTCACACTTTGTTAAGCTGAGGAGGCATTGAAGGGAGGGTGACTCACAGCCATCCTTCCCCATACAACTTTTGGAGCTGTGTATTGTAAACCATTTTATCAAAGAGCCACGGGTAGCAGTCTGTGAGAACGTATTGGGAATCAGCTAATGGACAGAAAGTACCTGCTCCGACACATTAATTCCCTTCCCTGTCAGCCTACATCATTGTAGCGCATGCATGATGGGAAGCGAGGTCCCCTCACACCAAGGCACCTGCTGCGTTTCCATCTGCCAAGCGCAATAGCTCCTTTGATTGCCCATTTTTCTGCCTAATGGCTTATTCCTTTTCTCTTTGTAAAGTTTTTACATTTTTTATTGTGATTTTAATAGTCATTTAAAAATTTTTCTCATCTCTGTTTGGCACAGCAAGTAATTTGATAAAAGAATGACATAAATAATATTCTAAACCATACCCAAATTGAGATCACTCCAAGAGCTGTGTTTCAGTGTTTAGTCTGATAAAGTTGTCATGGCGATAATGTCCCCTGAGAATAAAAGTGCCATGTGCATGGTTGATTAAACGAAATAGCTCAGATGGTACACAAACTGGTAAATATTGAACCTATGAACCATTATACTGGCCATATTTTTTTTCCCTGCTTGATTTTTCTTTTTGAGCTATACTCTGTTCAGTTTTCTGGAAATAGCCTGAAAATTCACATATTTCTCTCTCTCCCTCTCTCTCTCGCTCTCTCGCTCATTTGAGGATTTATATTGTTAAAATCCCTTGGAATAGATATTGGCAGTGCTCCCAAACTGGCCTTTAGATTCTGTCTAAAGCTGTTGATTTGGCTGGATTAGTCAAAACAGCAGATCATTATTACATATTGAACATCTGTCAAAAATAGCAGTAACAATTATCAGATACATTCTCTATCATGAAGATTTGGACTTAAGTAGTTGAGAAGAAATTTCTATAATTCTAAGTCAATACAACTATTTTTACCCCCGACAAGAAACAAAACTAGAATTGTCTTTAATTAAGGTGAGGATAAAATGATAGGCATGTTGTGTGTGGGTATAATTAGGAAAGGCTGAGTTGCTGTTTTCTGAGGGGTCAGAACCAACCCATCTTCCTAAGTCTCAGGTAAATGGGAAGGAAGAATAGGTGCTTTAAGGGGAAACTGAGCCCTGATATTACCTGGAATCTAGAATTTTTCTTTGTTGACATATCAATTTGATAAATTACCTGTAGAAGGGAATGATTTATGATTTACATGTTTACATAAGACACTAAATTCATCAATAAAGTGAAACATCAGGATGCTGGAATATATGGTAGGAAGATCTCATAGATCATGGAAATGAGAATATAAATAGCATACAAACTTCTGGGAGAACAAGCTTGGGACAACAATTCAGAAAATACTTATTTGTGTAGTTATATATTAAAGACCAAACACTCTAATCTACTAACCATACTCCAGGAAGGAAATCCTGTAAGTATGAGCCTATCTAAGCCATGTGGCTACAATGACCAATGAGATGCCAGACATTGTTGTTAGGGGCTTAGAAATAAGCTGGCTATAGCACTTACACCTATGGATAGAACAACAGCAATCTGCAGCTAACAGGCTCCCTAAAGCTCTGGATCCTGAAACTGGAAAATGGATATTAAAATGTCAAAAAGATGGAATTCTTCATTTTGCAAATGCTTGCTTTTTAGCTGCTCAGTTCTTAGACACTGGGCTAGATACTGTAAGGAGAATCAGGAAGAAATACAACTTTACCCTTGTTAATGTGAAGCTTTTAATTAAAGAGGATGACCATACATAGACCTAACTAATGCAAGAGAATAGATGAAGGAGAAAGCGAGTAGAGGTATTGTGTGTGTTGAGCCTGGGGTGAGCTACCTCCAGGCTTCTTGGAGTAGAGGGACCAGTATCAATGAACTATCGTATGGGTGTCTTCAATCTAAGCAAAGTCTACCCTGGACTAGAGGCAAGAGGGCAGGCTCTATGCTTAAGTAAAAACCTTAACAGAGTGGAAAGCCAAAGCCCAAGAAAGGATGTAACTGAAATTCATAAAGACAAGTGGAATGAGTTGAGCACAAACTTGTTTCCAAATAGAGAAATGTAGAAGAGCTATAAATAGGAAGGTCTCCCCTCAGCCGCAGCAACTTCTTCCTAGAAACATCGCCAAAGGCAAGAGAAGCAAGGGCAAAAATGAACTATTGGGACTTTATCAAGATAAAAAGCTTTTGCACAGCAAAGGAAACAGTCAACAAAACCAAAAGACAACTGACAGAATGGGAGAAGATATTTGCATATGACATATCAGATAAAGGGCTAGTATCCAAAATCTATAAAGAACTTCTGAAACTCAACATCCAAAGAACAAATGATCCAATCAAGAAATGGGCAGAAGACATGAACAGACATTTTTCCAAAGAAGACATCCAAATGGCCAACAGACACATGGAAAAGTGCTCAACATGGCTCAGCAGCAGGGAAATCCAAATCAAAACCTCAATGAGATATCACCTCACACCAGTCAGAATGGCTAAAATTAACAAGTCAGGAAACGACAGATGTTGGCGGGGATGTAGAGAAAGGGGAACCCCCCTACACTGTTGGTGGGAATGCAAGCTGGTGCAGCCACTCTGGAAAACAGTATGGAGGTTCCTCAAAAAGTTGAAAATAGAGCTACCCTACGACCCAGCAATTGCACTACTGGTTATTTACCCCAAAGATACAAATGTAGGGATCTGAAGGGGTACATGCACCCCAGTGTTTATAGCAGCAATGTCCACAATAGCCAAACTGTGGAAAGAGCCAAGATGTCCATCCACAGATGAATGGATAAAGAAGATGTGGTATACACACACACACACACACACACACAATGGAATATTATGCAGCCATCAAAAGGAATGAAATCTTGCCATTTGCAACGACATGGATGGAACTGGAGGGTGTTATGCTTAGCGAAATCAGTCAATCAGAGAAAGACATGTATCATATGACCTCACTGATATGAGGAATTCTTAATCTCAGGAAACAAACGGAGGGTTGCTGGAGTGGTGGGGGGTGGGAGGGATGGGGTGGCTGGGTGATAGATATTGGGGAGGGTATGTGCTATGGTGAGCACTGTGAATTGTGTAAGACTGTTGAATCGCAGATCTGTACCTCTGAAACAAATAATACATTATATGTTTAAAAAAAAAAGATTGCAGGAGGGAAAGAATGAAGGGGGGCGGAAATCGGAGCGGGAGACAAACCATGAGAGACTCTGGACTCTGAGAAACAAACTGAGGGTTCTAGAGGGGAGGGGGATGGGTGGATGGGTTAGCCTGGTGATGAGTATTAAAGAGGGCACATACTGCATGGAGCACTGGGTGTTATACACAAACAATGAATCATGGAACACTCCATCAAAAACTAATGATGTAATGTATGGTGATTAACATAACATAATAAAAAAAAAAAAGAAAGAAAAAAAGTAGGAAGGTCTCCTATGAGCAGTATGTTAGCATCCTCCCCAAATAAAGGATAGGAGGGGGTGGTGGAGGGAGACAAAGGAAAAAGGAGGAAGATAAAGAGTCTTGCTTTCCACAGTAAAAAATGTGGAACTGGTTGCCCTAAGTTGGCACAGGATGGTTATGTTGTATATCCCAACACTATAAAAGCATTTACATAAATTCATGGCTGGAAGATCTACATTCATTACTGAGAGAACCCAAAATATGGAAAGGCAGGATGCTCTAGTGTAAGAATCAGTGGATTGAGAGTCAGAAGATTGAGGGTGGAATCTGCCTTCATCACCAACTGTTCTGTAGGACTCCAGGCAAATTACAACACCTCAGTTTTTTCACTTGCAGAAGAAAACATGTAATAACTTTTTCACAGAATGGTTAAGAGTAAAGGAGACAATGGATGTCAGAGACTTAAGAAACTTATTAGCAAACACACACATTCCGTGAGACTAATGTCAGAAAGGACAACTTTATCTTTCCATTTACCTATTCCCCTTCTCCTGCCTGGTAAATCCCACTCTTAAATTTAGAAAAACTGCTTTTGGTGAGAAGTAGAGGGCATGCAAAATGGACACCAGGTCACTATACCTGATCATAGTGTGATACCCTCCCTCTTCTGACTCTGCTTCAGTGAAAATGCATGCCTTATGCCGTGATTCCGGCACAATGCCCTGCAAAAGTTGGAGCACTCAGGTCCAGTGCTCTCCTTGGCAGGAAGCAGGCATGCTTTGTGTTACACGGAGACCTAGACAGATTAGCAAAGCTATTTTCCTTCTAGTCTTCCACATTTTAAAAAGCAGCCTGGTCTATGTATAACAATTTGACAAGGTTATATAGTCTACCAAAAACAGAAAAAAATCAAATAAAAAATTCTAAACTACAGACGGGCTAGAATTAGTTCTAATGGACAAAGACAGCTGTGACCCCACTGTAATACCGTGATGGAGAGCTTGACAGCTCTAGGCTGTTTCAGACACAATGACATGTGTGACAGCAAATGACTCCTCAGCTCCGCCTTTCTCAGGTGGCAGAACTGTAAAAGGAGGCTGAGGTGCATCTTACTGGGCACAGGGTCACTCAAGAACAGCAGATGTATTTATGCCATTAATTATTTAAGGAGAATAGCAAAAGACTCCCTTTCTCATTATTATTCTTACACGTTCATTGACTAATGGGTGGGAAAGAGGGAAATCTATTTTTTCCCCTAAAGATCAGTGTATTCCACAGTGTTGTGTAGCTCTATCTGAAGGTATTAAATGGGTGAGGCGCAGAACCACGGTTTTTTGTTCAGATTATTCTACCACCAAATGTTTCATTAAATCATCAGTTTGAAAGCTTTATCTGATGGCCTAAAAATATTATATACCAATTCATTGATTTCCTTTGTTCTAAATGATAGACATTCTGACTTTTATTAGCTGGCTGTCACTGAAGTCCAGTGCTTGGTAAAAGAGTTGGCTATCAGTCTTTAAGGTACTACCCGGCCATGGAAAAGCCTTGTCAGTCTCCTTGACTGTAACTTAACTCCAAAGTGAGCTATCAGTATTTTTTTTTTTTTTTTAGGGGGGTGGAGGGTTGTTTTTCCTTAACAACCTAGGCAACAATTAATTCAGGAGATTATCCTAAATCTGTTCTTCCAAGAACACCTGAGCCAGTTCTACCTATCAACTGGGCAAAAGGGGCTACTACTCAAGGCTGTAGGGGAAAATGCTACTTTCTCTTGTCTGCTGAGAAGGGTCAGAAAGCTCAGTGAATAAGTATTTCTGCAAGATCCCCAATAAGGGACTATGTACCCATCCTGAAATCTAATCTTTATTTTCCCATATTTTTTCCTCCTATCGCACCATCCTTTGGGCTGTTGTCCTGTGTCCATACGTCCTAGATGAGCCAAGGCTGTATTTCCTATGTCTTTATTCTGTTTCCAGTAATAGAACAAATCATGTATAACTGACTCTGAAAGGCTAACCTGGAATTGAACTACATCTTACAGGAATCCTCTGAATTTCAAAAAATCTCCTGATGGGTGTAGAAATGCCATTCTAAAGCATGAAAGGCAGGCACCTATGGGTTAGCTGGGCTGGGAATTGTGGGTAGACAGATGGAACTGAATGCTTAGAGGTTGGTAGCCAAAATTAGGTACAAAGAGGTACTTTAAAAATAGCTTAGAAGAAGCTATACAGATGGCAAATAAGTATGTGAAAAGATGCTCCATATCATATGTCATAAGGGAAACGGAAATTTTAAAAAGATGCCACTCCACACCTATTAGAATGCTCAAAATGCAGAATTCTGACAACACCAAATGTTGGCCAAGATGTGGAGAAATACGAATTCTAATTAATTGCTGGAGGGAATGCAACAATGGTACCATCTCTTTGGAAGATAGTTTGGCAGCTTCTTACAAAACTAAACATGCTTTTACCATATATTCCAGTAACCACTCTTCTTGGTATTTACCCAAAGGATTTACACTATGTCCACACAAAAACATGCACATGAATGTTTATAGCAGCTTTTTTCATAACTGCCAGAACTTGGAAGAAACCAAGATGTCCTTCAGTAGGTAAATGGGTCAATAAACTGTGGTACATCTGGATAATGAAATTTTTTTTTTAAGAAACTTTTTTTTTTTTTAAGATTTTATTTAGTTGACAGAGAAAGAGAGACAAAGAGAGAGGTAACACAAGCAGGGGGAGTGGGAGAGGGAGAAGCAGGCTTCACGCCGAGCAGGAAGCCCAATGCAGGGCTTGATCCCAGGACCCTGGGATCATGAGCTGAGCCAAAGGCAGTCACTTAACCAACTGAGCTACCCAGGCGCCCCTGGATAATGAAATATTTAGAGCTAAAAAGAAATGAGCTATCAATCCATCAAAAGACATGGGAGAAACTTAAATGCATATTGCATGTGGTAAAAGCCAATCTGAAAAGGCTACACACTGTATGAGTACAACTATATGACATTCTGAAACATGAAAAACTATGGAGACAGTAAAAGGATTAGTGGTTGCTGGGGGCCACGGGGAGGAAAGGATGAATTGGTGCCACACAGAGAATGTTTAGGATAGTGAAACTACACTTTATGATACTATAATGGTGAATACATGTCATTATAGGTTTGTCCAAACCCACAGAATGAACAGCACCAAAGGTGAACTGTAAACTATGGACTTTGGGTGGTAATGATGTGTCCATGGAGGTTCATCAGGTGTAACAAATGCACCACTAAAGTGGGGAATGTTCATAATGGGAGAGACTATACATGTGTGAGGAAAGGGAATATATGGAAGTACCTCAATTTTGCCTTGAACCTAAAATTGCTCTAAAAAGTCTATTTTTTAAAAAAATAACTTACAACAAATATTGGTACTTTTAATATGAAGCAGCAAAGAATAAAGGCCCATAAGGGAAGTTCTGAGGATGAAGAAACCAGTTAGTCTGAGAAGGTAGAGTTTAAACTGGTCCTGGAAGGATGGATATGTGGAGAAGAGTTAGCAGGAAAAGCATGGCATGCTTTTGGAATCAGTGGGTGGAGAGGTGCCATGCATGCTTTTGGAATCAGTGAATAAACCAAACTATTTTCAGAGTTGGGAAGAATCTGTATAAGGAAACACAGCATAATTTCAAGGAGGTAAATGAGAAGAGCAACTTGGTTACTCTGAATAGGATTTATTAAGGATGGGAGGAGGAATGGATTCAGGAGGTATCCTGAAAGATGAACTATTAGACTTCTAAAGTGGATTGGTTGTGAGGCATGAGGAGCAGCAACTCTCAAGGTCAACATTTCATGGAACACTAGTAGAGTCATTTACCCTTCAGTAGGGAAGGAGTATTCCCCCCACCTTGTTGATGTTCAGAAAGGCTACTCAAAGATGTACTCATAATTTCTTATTCTTGTGCACAATTTTTGATGGTTTGAAAATAAATGCTTCCTAAATATTATATTTAGTGACCTCATAGAATGATCTAAAACAATCTTTTTTAATTATAAAATTGATGTGTGCTTATTGAATAAAATTAGTAAAATATAGAAAAATAGATTAAGCAAAATATTCCCACTTGGTCTTACTCCTTAAATGCATTTTTTAAAAAGCGTTTTGGCATATTTGTCTTTAATCTTTACGTATTTTTGTTATATAATTCCAATTGTATTGCATATGAAATTCTCTATGCAATTTTTATACTGTGCTTTGTGTTAAATATTGAATACCTTTAAAATGATACTTACGAATTTTCTGAAAGTTATAAAGGATGGTAAGCCAAAGGCTATGTACCCATCACACAGACTAGGAGACAGAAGTCACTGCTAATCCTAGAAGAATTCTGTGTGCTCCTCTTGGATATGGGCCTACATACTCCATCTAGAGAGAATACTGTCCTAACCTTTGTGTCTAATGTTCCCTTGTTTTGAAAAATAGTTTTATATTACATGAGCTATGGGATTTCATCAAAAGACAAATATCAGAATAATCAGAAGTCCAGAAGGAGAGAGGGAGAAGGGGGTCAGAATTTATTTAAAAAATAATAGCTAAGAACTTCTCAAACCTGGGGAAAAGACTCTGACATAGAGGTTCACAAAAGTAATAGACCACACTATTACTTCCATGCAAAAAGACCTCCAGGACACATTATAATGAAACTGTCAAATATCAAAGATAAAGAAGGACTCTTAATGGCAGCCAGGGGAAAAAAGAATAAAACCGACAAAAGTACCCCCGTTAGTCTATCAGCGGATTTCTCGGCAGAAGCTCTACAAGTCAGGAGAGTGTAAGGACATATTCAAAGTGTTGAAACATAAAAATTGCTAATCAATAATATTTTACCCAGCAAAGTTATCCTTTATACATGAAGAAGAAATAAAGGCCTTCCCAAACAAAAGCTGACTGACTTCACCACCATTAGATGTGCCATGCAAGAAATGCTGAAAGGAGCTCTTCAAGCTGAAATAAAAAGATGCTAATCGGCAACATATGAAAGTACACAACACATTGGTAAAGGTGAAAAATAGTCAGAATTAGACAATTATAACTCTTTATTAGGATGGTGTATTAACCAACAAACAATAGTATGAAGGCAAAAGGAAAATAGTAAAAATAACTGTAGCTACTATAAATTGTTAATGAATACACAATATAAAAGGAGGTAAATTGTGGCATAGATAATATAAAAGGGGGGAGTAAAAAGGTAGAGTTTTTATAGGTAATCAAAGATATGTTGCTATGAGCCTAAAATGGGCAGTTTTATCTACAAAATGTTTTATGTAAGCCCTGTGGTAACCAGAAAGCAAAAACCTCAATCCACAAAAGACAAAGAGGAAACAGAGCACACCACCATGGAAAATAACAAATTTACAAAGGTAGGCAGAAACAGAAACAATGAAAATATAAAATAACCAGAAAGCACTTAATAAAATGACATAGTTAAGTCCTTATATAGCAATAACTACTCTAAATGTAAATGGGTTGAATTCACCAAACAAAAGGCAGAGTGGCTGGATGAATTAAAAACAAAACAAAACAAAACAACCAACCAAGACCCAACCATATGCTGCCTATAAGAGACCCACTTCAGCTTTATGGACATACATAAACTCAAAGTGAAGGGATGAAAAAAGATACTCCATACCAGAAGCAACAAAAAGAAAGTAGAAGTCGCCATGCTTGGACAAAATTATTTTAAGTCAAAAACAGAAACAAGAGACAGGGAAGATCATTATATAATGATAAAGGCTTCAATCCATCCAGAAGAATTAACAATCATAAATATATATGCACCCATCATTGGAGCATCTAAATACATTAAGCAAATACTAACCAGTGTGAAGAGAGAAACAGACAGCAATACAGTATTATATATAACAAAATGAAAATAACAGGGGACTTCAATACCCCACTTTCAACAATGGATAGATCATGCAGACAGAAAAATCAAGAAGGAAATAATGGACTTGAACTGAACTATAGACAAAGAAATAAAAGGCATCCAAATCGGAAAATAATTAAAATTTGTTATAAACAGATGATATGATCTTTTTTAAAGGATTTTATTTATTTATCAGAGAGAAAGAGAGCACATGCACAAGTGTGTGTGGGGGGCGGGCAGAGGGAGAGGGAGAAGCAGACTCCTCACTGAGCAGGGAGACCAACATGGGGCTTGACCCCAGGACCCTGAGATCATGACCTGAGCTGAAGGTAGACACTTAACCAACTGAGCCACCTAGATGCCCCAACAGATGATATGATCTTATATATCGAAAATCCCAAAGAAAAATCATTGGATCTAATCAATGAATCCATTGAAGTTGCAGGATTAAAAAAAAAAAAATCAATATGCAGGAATCAGTTGCATTTTTAAATACTAACAAGGAAACATCTGAAAAAGAAAAAAAATAAAACCATCTCATTAATAGCATTAGAAACAATAAAATACCTAGGAATAAATTTAAGCAAACAAGTGAAAGTTCTGTACAATGAAAATTACAAGACTTTGTTGAAAGAAATCCAAGACACAAATAAATGGAAGGACATTTATGTTCATGGATTGGAAGAGTTAATGTTAAAATATCCATGCTACCCTAAAGCCATCTGTAGACACAACACAATCCCTATCATAATTCCAATGGCATTTTTCACAGAAACAGGACAAAAATCCTAAATATTTTATGGAACCATAAAAGACCGTGAAGAGCTAGAATTATCGTGAGAGAGAAGAACAAAACTAGAGGCATCACACTTCTGATTTCAAACTATACTACAAAGCTATTGTAATTAAAACAGTTTGATACTGGCATAAAAATAGAGGCATGGACCACTAGTACAGAACGGGGAGCCCAGAATTAAGCCCCTGGATATACAGCCAACTAGTATTTTATAAAGGAGCTAAAAGTATCTAGTGGGGAAAGGATGGTCTCTTTAACAAATGGTGTTGGGAAAACTGGGTAACAGCATGCAGGAAAGTGAGATTGCACTCTTATCTGACACCACTCACAAAAATTAAGTCAAAATGGATCAAAGACTTAAACATAAGACCCGATATGATAAAATTCCTTTAAGAAAACAGAGGGAGGAAGCTTGTTGGCAGCAATCTTAGCAATGATTTTTTGAATAGGACAACAAAATCACAAACAATGAAAGAAAAAAAAATCAACAGGTGGGATTACATCAAATTTAAAGCTTCTGCACAGCAAAAGAAACAATTAACAAAATGAAAAAGCAACATATGGAATGAAAGAAAAATATTTGCAAACCATGTATAAGAGGTTAATATCCAAAATTTATAAAGAACTTACACAACTCAGTAACCAACAAACAATCCAATTAAAACAATTGGCAGAGGCACTAAATAGACATTTTTTCCAAAGAAGACACCCAAATTGCCAATAGGTACATAAAAAGGTATTTGACATTACTGATTGTCAGGGAAATGCAAATCAAAAAAAAACCCCACAATAAATATCACCCCACACCTAGAAGAATGACTATCATCAAGAAGACAAGAGATAATAAGTATTGGTGAGGATGTGGAGAAAGGGGGACCCATGTGTACTGTTGGGATTGTAAAGTGGCACACTCACTGTGGAGAACCATTTGGAGGTTCTTCAAAAAATTAAAAGTAGAACCACCATACAATCCAGCAATTCCACTTCTATGTATGTATCTAAAGGAAGTGAGAACAGGTTACCAAAAAGATATACGAACTCACATACTTATTGCAGCATTATTCACAATAGCCAAGATATGAAACAACCCAAATATCCATTGATGGATGATGGATAAAGATGTGAGATCTCTCTCTCTCTCTCTCTCTCTCTCTCTCTCTCACACACACACACACACACACACACACACACACACACACAGAGGAATACATTCAGCTATGAGAAAAAAGGAAATCTTGCCATTTGGGACAACATGGATGGAACTTGAAGATGTTATGCTAAGTAAGAGAAGTCAGTCAGAATGACAGATGCTGTATGATATCCCTTAGCTGTGGAATCTAAAAAAAAAAAAGAACTCAAAAACAGAATGGAATGGTGGTTATCAAGGGCTGAAGACTGAGGGAATGGGACAGATGTTGTTCAAGGATATATAAATACT
The DNA here is from genome assembly GCF_011800145.1 of Mirounga leonina. NCBI lineage: Eukaryota > Metazoa > Chordata > Mammalia > Carnivora > Phocidae > Mirounga > Mirounga leonina. Next base: position 22,573,228 of record NW_023270839.1, read on the forward strand.
TGAATTTAATAAATAAGTCCTGAAGATCTGATACACGGTATAATGATTATAGACAACAGAACTGTATAAATATTAAACTTGCTAAGACACTAGATACGAATTGTTTTTAACACTAGAAGAAATGATGATTATGTGATCAATTAGAGGTGTTGGCTAAGCTACAATGATAATCACATTGCAATATAAGTGTATCAAATCAGTATGTTGTACACCTTAAACTAATGCAATGTTATATGCCAATTATAGATCAATACCCTAGTTTGATTACCTATATATGTACATATATACAGACATGTATATATACATATATACATACACGTATATATACATATATATACACACACATGTATATTCCTAATTTGGTTTTTCATGAGTGATTAAACTTTTTATTTTGCCTTCTATGCCTTATATTTTTCTATATCCTTTCTTTTAGTAGTTATCCCAGATATTTGAACCTGGATATGTAAAAAGTTTAATGTTAATCAGTATCTTTATACTTTTCTCAAATGAAAGGACATCAGAATGCTTCAGATAAAATCAATATTTTCCCAAGTTACAGGGCTATTGTTGTCTAGTATTTGGTTTTATTTTTTTAATTTGACAAAGTAGTTGGTATTTTATATAGTCAATATTTTAGTTTTACCTATGTATTTGCAGAAATCTTTGCTTACCATTCCTTTTTGTATCTGTGACCTTCCATTTGGCATTCTACTTGAAGCTCATTATTGAGCCCAATGTTTTCTTTTAGCTTGAATATATTTTCCCCTCCTACTCTTGAAAGATAATTTCACCACACATTCCGTTGTTCAGTTGATAATTATTTTTTTTCTTAGCATTTTAAAATATCATTGTCTTCTGGATTTCATTATTGTAGAAAAATAATCACTCATTCAGGCTATTTACAATGCCTTTGTTAAAAACATCTTTACTTTCTAGCTGCTTTACAGATCACTGCCTTTAATGTTTGACAGTTTCATTATAATTTATATGTAGAGGAGGATGTTTTAATTTATATTGCCTGGAGTTTTTTGGACTTTCCAATTTTTTTTTTTTAAACTTCTGGAAACTTTTGGCCGTCATCTCTTGAACTATTGTTCTAAAACTTTCTCTTTATTGTTTCCTTCTGAAACTCCAATTAGACATGTTAGAACTTCTCACTTTATCCTAAGTGTCTCTTAATCCCTCTTCATATTTAACACTGTAGTGCATTCTGCATAATTCAGATCTTTATTTCATTTCACTGATTTTTTCCCCTCAGTGATGTCCAAGAAGTTAACCCATCCATTGATTTTTAAAAAAATTTCAATTGTATTTTTATTTCTGGAAATTTTATTTGGTTCTTTTCACATCTGTTTTGTTGATTTCTATAATATTTTTGTTTCTTGTTCATATTTTTAGCCTCTTATTTCTTTAGATACATTAAGCATGGTTTTGTATACTCTAATGACATCTGAATTTTTCACAACACTGAATTCTGCTGTTAGTTGTTTCTGGCTTGCAGTTCCTCATGATGTGTTGTGATATTTGACTGTAAGTGCATGTTCTTGGGAACTTCATTTGTAGGAATTATCAAAAGAGTGGTCTGAAGTTGAGTCTCTCCAGAGAGGAGTTGGCTTTGCTTCTGATGCTGGATGGGATACCACTGAACTGCAACTCAACTCCTATTTCTCACCTTGAGTTTTTTCTGACCATAAACCTATGTGAAAACTGGCTTGTAGTTATATATTCTTGAGGGAGATTTATTTACCCCCCTATCTTGCTATGTTTTTTGCATGGTAAATTTTTTTCTCCTTTACCCTTACACTGGGAATGTGTACCTTTGGGCTCCCAGCTTAATGTTGGAATCTCCCATTAGATTTTCCTCCTTAGGTGGGTCTTAGGCTTTCTTTTTTTTTTTTTTTTTTTTGTAAGATTTTATTTATTTGACAGAGAGAGATAGCGAGAGCAGGAACACAAACAAGGGAAGTGGGAGAGGGAGAAGCAGGCTTCCCGCAGAGCAGGGAGCCCGATGTGGGCCTCGATCCCAGGACCCTGGGACCATGACCTGAGCCGAAGGCAGACACTTAACGACTGAGCAACCCAGGCGCCCCATAGGCTTTATTTCCTGTCTCTCATGCCAGGTGACCCTGAGCAGATATTAAATCAGAAGCTCAAGCTCACTAGGACTCGGCAAATGCCATTAGAACAAATGCTGGGCTACACATTGGCTTATCTATGAATAATTGCATCTTTCACTGGTTTTTGATATCTGAAGATTCATTAAAAGAATATTTGGCATTTTTGTTGTTTTTGGTGGCAGTTATGAAGAAAATCTAATGCACCATTACTGCCAAAATCAGAAGTCAAATCAGAAGTCAGGTGTCTTTTATTAGACCACTCAACATTGTATCAGAAGTGTTCAATGTAATATTTGTAGCATTACTGTAATAGAAACTCTCAGAGGTAGCCATTTAAGTTAGGTTTAATTTTTTACTCCAATTTTTTAAAAAGTGATAATATAAGCACATTTTAAATAATGTTTCCTGTATGTTATTTTCATAGGATATATTACCAGTATAGCATTGCTGGACTAAGGGAATGCATATTTTTATTTTTTTAAATGTTTTATTTATTCATGAGAGTCGGGGGGGGGGGCAGAGGGAGAGGCAGTTTCCCCGCCTAGCAGGGAGCCCGATGCAGGACTCGATCCCAGGACCCTGGGATCATGACCTGAGCCGAAGGCAGACGCTTAACCATCTGAGACACCCAGGCGCCCCAGGAATGCATATTTTTAAAGTTGTTGATATATTTCACAAGGTTGTACCAATTTATATTTTCATTAATAAAAATGAGAGTGCTCTATATCATCACCATTATTTGGGGTTACTGTTAATATTTTACATTTGTCAACTTGATAAAGGACTTTAAAAACAAAAATGCTTTTGTCTTGAAAGGTATTTGTAATACAATTTTTAAAGTTTAAAAACTCCTTCTTTCTACGTTTGCATATTTATACATATAATTCTATTATTGGAAATACAGAAAGACTAATCTCCTGAGGTGGGTGATAAAAATAAATGTCAACTCTGAAAAAATTTGTTATCTCTCTACTTCTCCCCTCTGCCCCTCCCCCCATAACTTCCATTCTGGTGTTTAGGGAAATGTTTTTTAAACATATAATATACCCTATCTTGAGAATGCCTTATTCTGGAGGTATCCAGAGACCACCCAGTATACCCATATATATTCTGATAAACTCCTTCCTTTAATCCATGCCATCCTGGGAATAACCCTTTTCATTTCTGGTCACTAGTTTTCCAGCTTAACAACAACGACAAAAAGGTGGGGGAGAGATGTAAGAAAACACGTTATCTTGAAAATGTGAAAACTCTTTTGCCCTTGGGAATTTTATTTTCTGTAAGGTCAAAATACACTGTGTATACACCAAATATTTTGTGCACATAGAGGACTGTGCAGAATAATTTTATGTGCAGACAGTGCAAAGCATCCCTTTGAAGACGAGTCTTCTGTGGCCGTACCAGGAGGCTCTCTCTGTGCTTTCAGCACCACCAGGATGTACAGCCTCAGCTCCCGGAGGAATTGCTCCCTCTCAGTATCACCTGATCCTGGTTCCCTCTCAGTATCACCTAGTCCTCAAAGGTGCCTCTTGCCCCCCCATTCCTCCCAGGTGTCTGGTCGCCTCTCAAGCAAAACCCCTGGTAGTCCAGCTGGGTGCATCTGAGAGTTCCCCAGCAGACCTGGCTGCCCACAGCTTCTCAGCTTTCTTTGTTTCCCTGGTTTCAGATCAGCAGCTGCCTGCCTGGGCTTGCATGCTTCCTGTTCCAAGGGGGACAATCAGGCTCACGAGTGATTCTCACACAAGGTTGCCACAATACAGCAAGGGCCACCTTGTCTCCTAGCATTGCTCTTTGAAATAATTGTTACTTTCTATATAAAGGCATTTTTTTCCAGAATGTCCTAAAGGTTGTTTTATTCATAGTCTGACAGATTGACTTAAAATTGATGATAATCAGCCCATCATTCTGTTTTTAAAGGTCAGGTTAGACCAATTTTACCCAGAAGGATACCTGCATCGTCAGAGGGAAATTTTGAGTTGTCTGAGTTGTTGGTAAACGTTGGATTTATTTTCTGACAGCCTATGGCTCTCTACACACAGCCACTGGCTGTCTTAGTTTTTTATAACTTCTCTTAGATCAGGATGAAGGAGATTATTTCAATTCACTCCATCTGAGACTAAGAGCATCACTTTAACCACTCCCAGCACAGCCGCCCCCTCAGGCCTGGGTTCACGGTCAGGTGATGTGAGTTGGCGTGTGGGCCCTTTGCCCACACCATGACTAAACATTTCAAGAGGACAGACATGATCTCTAGGATTCCCACCTTGACTCCCAGCTCCATGCATTGTCCTCTTTCCAACTCTTCCCCCATCAGTATAGCCAACCAAACATCCTATCATTTTTTAAAGAGGGTAACAGAAGTTTGCTTCCCAAGAAAGTGTAGAATGTAGAAGAAGGTAATTTAGATTCCTGATATGCTTTACAACATGCTTCTTATAGGATAAGCCACAACACACTCAACTGAGCCAGAAACCATCAGGGAAGGGCCTTTAGCTGGACAGAGCCCAGGTAAAGTCCCAGCTGTGTCCCGCCTTAGCTGTGTGACTTTGGGCCTATTTCTTTATCTGTAAAGTGAGATGGTGACTACCAGGTTCCCTAACACTATGTGTGTTAGAAAATAAGTTTCTTAGGAATGGCTTATACCAAGAACGCTTTAAGATACTTTCTCTTATAAAGGTTGTTAAAATATTATTTAGCATTCTCAAAGTGCTTATCTTCTTAGGCACTTGGGGAAGCTTTCAGCTAAAACTAACAATTTTTTTGCATTAAGAAAAAGGCTTTGTGGATATAAGTCCTTTTAATTTCCTCCGGAGCAATAAAAAGTCCAACTAGAACAGTCTGAGGAAAAGTGATCTAGATTCAAACCCTGGGGAATTGAAGAGGGAAAAGTGACTTGGTGAAGGATTTGCATCTGTTTAAAAGGCAGGTGTTGGGGGGGGGGGAGAATATATCTATTACTTAATGTATTTTATTTTAATTGTCCCCAAAATACAAAATCCTGCTTTTACCTCCATCTCTCTAGAGTCTAGTCTCAACATTAGTGAGCTAGAATTGACTTTAAGAAATACTGTCAGCTCATGTCACTGCCCTGATTAAAACCGTGCTAGAGTTCCCATCCCGCTCCAAATAAAAGTCAGTGTCTTCACAATGACCTACAGAACCCCATGTGGCCTGACCCCTGTTAGAGATAATTTAATGAAAGAAAATTATCTTTTACTCTTCCCTCTGCTTAGATCACTTTCCAACATTCCCCACCGAATCCCTCCAGCTGTGTGGCTCCTACCTTCTCCTCCTTCGTACATCACCATGATAATGAGGCTATCCCTGATCTCACCATTTGAAGGGAAGCACCCCCCCTTCCCCAACTCCCTAACACCCTTCCGTGCTTCATTTGTCCCTGTAACCTTTATCAGCTGGTAATACACTATATAATTTGTTTTGTTATTTGACCTTGCGGAGAAGCTCTGTGACAGCAGAGACTCGGTTAATTTTGTTAACGACTGACTCCTCAGCTTGGAGCATAGGAGGCCCTCGATGGATATTTGTTGAATTAATAAGGGAGAACGTTGAAAGGTAGATGATGAATTTTAGAAGATACAGTTTTTTGACCTTGTCAGGCGAAATAATCCCTTTGGTGAAACAAGGTAACCCTTCAAAGGGGATTTCACTTAAAACCAAATGAAAAGATGTTAATGAACAGAGAACATATAAGCAACATACAAACAGTTGAGTTTGTAAATAAAGGGTTTCTGAAATGATGGAGGCCTAAGACCAGGCCCTCCTGCTCTCTTCGGTATCATTTTTACCATATTTGGAAAGCTTTGATTTGAAAGTCATTCTTCTCAGATTGTAAGTCACATCGACTCTGGGGTTTGCCCGCTTATCCTGAGAGGGCCGGGCTGCCATTGCCTGTAGAAATGCTGGTTCGCTTAAAAGAACAACAAAACCTTCCCAGGTACTACACAGTTTCCAACAAACCAAGTTTGCAGCAAACACCACCTAGAGACAAGGAGCACACAGCTCTGGGTTTGCCAACTCTGCATTTCTGGTTTAAACCTCCTCTCTTTCTGCCTGCTACCGCACATAAGACCCACATTTCCTACCTCACAACAGGCCGGTTCTCACGAAAGACGACACGCTCAGTTTGCTGAGGTAGCTTCCAAGTCCATGTCCTTGTTTCCAGGAAAGGCTTATAAAGGAGGCCGCCGCTCCTGATCCTGGGAGATTTTTTTTTTTCTCTTTGAAAAAGTGATCTCAACTTACAAAATAATTAGCTCCTTAGTGCTAATCCGTGTGCTCTTACAAAAGTGCCTTCAGGTTAGGAGAAATACAGACTTGATTAGGTCCTTATCACTGGATGTAACACCAGGGAGCTCTCACCTGCTGGTTGTATTGGCAATAAGGAGACCCAAGGCTCCTCAGGTTTGCTCACTAACCTTCTCTCCTTCCTTGCTTTTAAACGCATGAAAAACATGTGGAGTTTGCAGAAAACCCTGGAGTCATTGGGTTGATTTCCTCTAGAACGTATTTATATTTCTTTGGGCTTTTGGCATCTCTCCCTTTGTTCTTAGAAGTTCTATGGGGAGCCAGCTAATAGTCTCAACAATCCCTCCATGTACTTTGTGACCAAGACCATTTACTTTGTAATCTAGGCCACTTCTCTGTAACTCTTCAAATCAGAGAAACTTGGATATGGTTCCCAGGCTCTAAGATATTAAAACAGGAACTGGGAAAACAGAAATGAAGACAAGAGAGGACAAATTTATGTCAATGAAATCCCGTGACAACTTACTTGCATTTAGAGATCATGCACACTTTTTTCCTTGATGCAGATTTTTTCTAACTGTTCTGAAAATGGTAATGAGACAACTTTCAAGAAATTGACAGTAATGGAACACTTGAATGTTACAATGATATCTGAAAAGAAAGAAATTATTTCACTCATCTTAATCTTGCTGGATAGGAGGGAAAAAATGTGAGCAGAGAAATGAGGCGGCTGGTAATTGAAGCCTTGGGATTCCTAAACCTTCTCTTTTGTGTTCCCAAATGAACAAGGTTTAAGCTGCCTTGAAGAGAAAGTCAATCTAAGGTCCATGATGACTTCAAAATGAAACCTTAGGGGGATTTTAAAACTACAAGCTTCAGCTCAGCAAGGTCACTTTCTAAAGTGAAAATGCATTTTAGGGTAATGATTGGAGGGTAAGAAAAAGAAGCCGGGTGGGGCGGCATGGCTAGGTTTGAGTTAAAAGCCACATCATGGACTCCTCAACTGTGGAAGGAAATACTACTCTCCTCCCTGGACAGACCACATGCCCTGCTAGGTGCTACGTCCCCTGTGGGGGGGCTTTTGTATACCACCTGCTAAAAGCATACACACTGGTAGTTATTGGGCTGTCTCCCCTGAAAGTTAAAACTTTGGCCACTGGGGAGAGTGCATTGCCCTGGGACGCTGTCAGCCAGAGGACAGTTCGGCTGTTACCAGCATTCGGAGAAAATAGCCCTGATTTATGCTGAGCTCCTTGGCACTCTCTCTGCCTCTTCGTTCAGTCTTTTCTCTTTGCTTACAGGCCAGCTTGCGACTGTTATGTGTTGTTTCACAAGTGAGTATTTTGAATTCTAGGTTACACTGCAGACCTTGGAGGGGAAGAGATCAACTTTTAGACCCCACGTTCTCTACCCTGCCCTGGAATTGGGAGAGGACCGTGAGGAAGGAGCAGTGGCCCAGGGCTGGACTGGAGCCTGAATGGGCAGCATGAGCACAGTTACCGGGAAACTAGGAAGGGAGTGGAGGAAAAACTGGGCTGGCAATTCTGAGGGCTGGGTTAGTCAGAAAGGTGGGGAGAAGTTAGAAAGCCCAAACAAGTCCAAGTTCAGAGGCAAATTTAAAGTTGCAATAAGATTAAAGGACTGTGACAGAGAACCTTAAGGAATCCTGCAAGATGTTTGCCACAGCTATCCGAATCTCAGCCCTCTCCAAGGGCATCCACCTGCTATTAAAAAAAAAAAAAAAAAAAGGCAGCAAGGAGGCATCAAGAAGCTCCTTCTATTGGCATCCATCTCTTGTGTTCCTCTTGGTGTCAATGTCCCAGATGGTCCCTGGATACAGGCACCAATACTTCCTAATGGATTGACCTTGGACACATGACTTAAACTTTGTCTTTTATTTCTACAAATAAAACAGTGTAACAGGGATCGAAATAGGGATAAAACTATCTGTCATTAAATTTAAGTTAATGTTGTAGGTGTGCAATAAGAACTTGTTACTTCCCTCCCCCATTTCACATGCTCAGAGTAAGTGATTAGTAAATATCTATTAAGAAAGAGTCGGTTGATTTTGAGAGTAGAGTGTAGTAGCTGTAAGCCAGACTGCCTGGGTTCAAACACTCTTAGTAACTATGTGACTTTGGACAAGATATTTAGTAATTCAGGGGCACCTGGGTGGCTCAGTAGATTGAACGTCCAACTCTTGATTTCAGCTCAGGCCATGAGCATGGAACCTGCTTAAGATTCTCTCTCTCCCTCTCCCTCTCCCTCTGCCCCTCACCCCCCACCATTCACACATGTGTGCACTCTCTCTCTCTAAAAGAAAAAAAAAGATATTTAGTAATTCAGTTTTGGATGAGAATATAATAGCATCCACTTGGTAAGGTTATGGTAAGGATGAAGTGATATAATGTATGCAAATGTTAACACGAAGACAGCGACGACAGGGATGGTAGATTTCCCAGCCCTCAGCCCACCTGGGCGTATCTACTGCTTCTGCCTCCTCACCTCCCTCATATACTTGTATTGCTCACATGCAGACATGACACATCCCTTCCCCCACACAATTAAATGTACTCTATTTTTCATGGAAAAAAAAAAGTGAGAACAGGAAAGAACATCTAAAACAAATGTCATTTGATTTTATAGATGACATGTTTTTAATGTTACCTGGGGAGATGTTGTCAAGGTAAAAAGCCCACACTCTGTGGAGTGTCGTAATTCTTCCATAATGGCTTTTTTTTTTTTTTAAAGGTTTTATTTATTTATTTGAGAGAGAGAATGAGAGAGAGCACATGAGAGGGGGGAGGGTCAGAGGGAGAAGCAGACTCCCCGCCGAGCAGGGAGCCCCATGCGGGACTCGATCCAGGGACTCCAGGATCATGACCTGAGCCGAAGGCAGTTGCTTAACCAACTGAGCCACCCAGGCGCCCCATAATGGCTTTTTGAGGAATAGGAGTGTTGAGTTGTGTGCTGCTGAAATCCTCCCTTTTTGCATTCCATAAAATCTACATGAGAACAAGCCACGTGTAATCCAAAAACTTCTGGAATGCAAGTTGGGATCTTAGACTCTGTAATCTGGCTGAGACACCCACCAGCACCTCCCAGCACCCTCATGCCTCCTCTAGGGCACTGACCTCAGGCATCAAGTTGTGTTTTCACAGGTCTGCCTTCTAAAGCATCTTCTTTGTGGAGGGAACATTCTGGTAAGGAGTGTTGGCCCACTCAAAATTGTTGTCTGGCCATTTTGAACAATGCTTTATATTTGCTCCAGGTGTAGTTCTTTCTGTAGCATGTTTCCCCGTGGGTTAGGTAAGTGGTTTAAATATCCTTTCTAAGAGCTCTGCGCTGCCAACTCTGGAGGAGGTGCTTTGATTTCTGAAGTTGGACAACATTCATCCAAACAATATTCAATTTTAAGGACTGAGCAGCAGTGCATCTTGAACATTCATGCTGTTCTCAGCAAGGAGTTGCCAGGCCAAGGGGACAAAAGGAAAGGCTCATGGGCTGGTAGGCAGAGTGGAACACATTGATCTCTAGCCGTAACATTTTCCAACACAGTCATGTAGAATTAGGATAAAGAGGATGTGTAGGTGTAAGTGAGAAATAGGACATTTTGGGTCTCTGTGCATGTCTCTTAAAATGTAGCTACAATGTTAGGGAAAAATGTATAAATGAATCATCCATTTCATTTTATTTTGTCTTAAAGATTTATTTTTTGGGTCACCTGGGTGGCTCAGTCAGTTAAGCATCTGCCTTTGGCTCAGGTCATCATCTGGGGTCCTGGGATTGAGCCCCACGACCGGCTCTCTGCTCAGTGGGGAGCCTTCTTCTCCTTCTGCCTCTGTGCTCTCTCTCTCTAAAAAAAGCTTTACTTATTTATTTTAGAGAGAGAGAGCAGGGGTGTGGGGAGAGGCACAGGGAGAGGGAGAAAAGAATCTCAAGCAGACTCCCCACTGAGTGCTGAGCCGGACCTTATGACCCTGAGATCATGACCTGAGCTGAGCCAAAATCAAAAGTCTGAAGCTTAACTGACTAAGCCCCCTGGCGCCCCTGAATCTTCCATTTTAAAGAATGCTAGATGCAGACCATTGTTTTCCTCCACAGCCGGAGTTTTACATTTGTGATCCACTAACCTTTAGGGAAACTATGTAATGTTGAGTGTCTCTGTTTACCTAGGGAAGGGGTGTGGTTGAGAACACAGACTTCAGAGCCAGACGGCCAGGGTTGGAATCTCGGCTCTTCTATTTACTGAACAAATTACCCAACTCCTCTGAGCCTCACTTTTCCCATCTGCAAAGTGGGGATAATAGTAGTACCCACCTGGGGCGCCTGGGTGGCTCAGTTGGTTAAGCAGCTGCCTTCGGCTCAGGTCATGATCCTGGAGTCCCTGGATCGAGTCCCGCATTGGGCTCCCTGCTCGGCAGGGGGTCTGCTTCTCCCTCTGACCCTCCCCCCTCTCATGTGCTCTCTCTCATTCTCTCTCTCTCTCAAATAAATAAATAAAATCTTAAAAAAAAAAATAGTAGTACCCACCTGATGGGGTTATGAGGATCAGTGACATAATAATGTGAAACTCTCATAATTAGTGCCTGCCATACAGTTAGCACTAATAAATCATAGCTATCTCATTGTTGTTTTTATTAGTATTTTCAGTTAGTATCTATAACCAAATAAAGTTCAGGTTCACTGTTTTAGACTTAAACAAAATGTTAATGATGGAATTCTGTAACATCACCAATTAGCAGTTGAGCAAACTAGCCTGGTAGCAAGCAAACAAAAGCAATCATACCAACGCTCAGTGATTTAGAGTTTACAAAATCCTTTTGTCTCTATTTTCCTCAAATTGATCCTTATGGTCACTGTGAGACTGAGAGCATTACCCCCATTTTATATATGAGATTATTTGGCTCAAGGAAAGTGACTTTCCCAAGGTTGCACAGGGATTTAACCGCAAAACCCTGGTCTGTTCCAATCCCTATGCAGAGGTGCTTTCCTTTACCTTACACTGCCTTCCACATGCAAGAGATAAACATTCTTATAATGAGACTATTGGCTGCGTATTATGAATAGAGTAACTAATTTACCGGGGAATGCTGAGGGATTTAAAAACAACACCACAGGTCCCTGAAGCAGTATCAAGTGAGCTTGTACGTGACTGCCATTCAAGCACCGCTTACGTCTGCTCTCCACTCTCATTAGCTGTGGAGTCCACGGAATGCTCCGAGCTGAGCCAACCGAACATGGATTGCTGTCTGGAGAGCTTTTGGAAAGACGTGCTTAGAGACAGCACTCAAAAATTCATCAAAAATGGGGGACAGGATGACGAACTGCAAATCCAAAGGATTTATTTAGGTCTTTATAACCTAAGTAGGCAGCAAAATTAGGCCTTGGACAGATCGCTGTGGCCCAGCCCCCAACTTGACCTTCAGGGTAGTTATGGAAGCTGCTGCTGCCTGAAGGATTTAACCACTGCTCCCCTAAACTCCACCATAATTACTCTTTGCTTTTTTGCTTATATTTGCTGCCCAGCACATATTCTCCAGGCCATCAGCTATTTGAATGCTTCCCATCTTTCAGATCCACCTCCAATTTTACCTCCCCAGACAGAGCCCACCTTTATAATACCTGCTTTTGGATTTGTAAAGAAATGATTTCCTAAATCACTTAATTTGCCTTTAATTTTAACTGCTGCACATTTTCTTTTTATATTTATGTACACTTTTCCCTTCTCACAGAACCATTTTTTTTCTTGAGGGCCAGGAACACATTCTTCATTTCTTTGCCTTTCTCCCAGAACCTTGAATAATGCCCTGTAACTACTAGAAGCACAGCAGATGCTCAATTATAAATTGATTATCTTAAAAGATCGGTTTATACATACATACCAGCTATGTACCTGATTAAAATTGCTAAAAGCAAGAAGATGCATAAGTCAGCAAAAAATAAAAACAACTGAAAATATTTTTAAAAGCTCCTATAATGGGATAGTACTTTTTCTCCCAAGGCTTCACTTCTGCTGGCACCCAAGATCTGAATCTTGGCTCTTTTTGAAGGTCTATAGGTGCCCAGGGGTTATTCACCTGTAACCCCTACCTCCAAGAGCTTTCATTCAAAATGAAAGCTAAAGGAAAGGGCCCAAAAGGACATGTGATTGCCACGGTTATAACTTTTTCAGATGGCTCTTCTGGAAAGTAATTGTTGATGATTTGGTTAAGGTAAGAAGGGAGAATAGAGAAGTTGCTAGCTAGGGGGAGGGAGTCCCAGCAGAGGTTCACCTGGTTCGTGAGGAAGGTGGGAAGGAGCCATCTCATGGAGACCCCTTGGTCCTCATAAAGAGGACTTGATAGAGGATGAACTTTCATATGCTAGGGGTGAGAGGAAGTTGAGGTAGATTCTCAACAATGAAAGAAAACTGGGCCTGAGCAGGGGTTGCCCTTTGTGCCAGGTGGGAGGAAGTTTTGCCGACCTAGGACCTTGGAAGCCTGACTGGAAGCTTCTGACATCAGCACAAATCTCACTCCCAGACTCAGGAGTATCTGTGGTTTCAGGCTTTCTGAAATTGGTTTATTCTTTCTTTCCCATTAGATTGTACTTACTTCATGGGTAGGGGCTCTATTTCCTATGTCTCCGTTTCTGCCTCGTCTGGACCACCGTGTGTGTGTGTGTGTGCATGTGTGTGTGTGCGTGCACACGCATGCGTGTACATATACAATGCCATAATTTTGATTGGCATATGTGTATAACCCTTGAAGAGTTCATTGCCAGAAGCCATTTCTGTCAATGACAATGCATTGTCGGTGGCTTCATGGATAGAGGAGATTAGTGTTTAAAACAAAACTTCAGGGGCGCCTGGGTGGCTTGTTGGTTAAGCATCTGCCTTGGGCTCAGGTCATGATCCCGGGGTCCTGGGATCCAGCCCCATGCCGGGCTCTCTGCTCAGCAGGGAGTCTGCTGCTTCTTCTTCTTTTTTTTTCTTACTTATTTTTTATTTTTATTTTTATTTTTTATTTTTTTATTCTTATATTATCCCCATACATTGCATCATTAGTTTTAGATGTAGTGTTCCATGATTCATTGTTTGTGCATAACACCCAGTGCTCCATGCAGAATGTGCCCTCCTCAATACCCATCACCAGGGAGTCTGCTTCTCCCTCTCCCTCTGCCCCCACCCCTACTCATGCTCTCTCTCTCAAATAAATAAATAAAATCTTAAACACACACACACACACACAAAACATCAGGCAGTAAAGAGAAGAAAATATTATTTCATAGTTGCATACTTACAGTAAAGCTGTAAGGCAAAAAAAAGAAAAATGGCAGCAGGACAAGCATACCTCAGCAGTCCTGCTGGTACCCTGCATGAGTGTTTTACACATGGGGTCGCAACACATTAGTGACTCATGAAATCAATTTAGAGGACTACATCTGGGTTTAAAGAAATAAATATGATGGCATATTCATTTAAAATAATGTTTAAATTAAATAGAACAGAAAATAGGGGCGCCTGGGTGGCTCAGTTGGTTAAGCGACTGCCTTCGGCTCAGGTCATGATCCTGGAGTCCCGGGATCGAGTCCCGTGTCGGGCTCCCTGCTTGGCAGGGAGTCTGCTTCTCCCTCTAACCCTCCCCCCCTCTCATGTGCTCTCTCTCATTCTCTCTCAAATAAATAAATAAAATCTTTAAAAAAAAATAGAACAGAAAATATCAGACACATTGCACACTGTAAGATTATTTTGTGAATTTTTGTTTATATAGAAGTATGTCCTGATTCATGATAAAAAACATATTTCTTAATGTAGGTCATGGTCAAAAAAAGTTTAAAGCCCACTGCCTTAAAGTGTTGTGAGGCTTTCCTTGATTTAATTGGATAATACAAGATGAGGGATATGCTTTAATGGATTGTGAATGCCTACTTTCACCTTGTAGAAAAAGATTTTCAAAAGGCATGAAAACTAGGAAGCAAAGGAGAAAATGCTCTCCTCTTAGAAGAAAAAAGTGGAAGTGTGAGCAGTCAAAGGCACGTCCTGGAGAAGCTGTAGGCCAATAGACAGAAACACACAAATAAATAAGCAATTAGCCTATGGGGTCTAGCCATTACAGGGTTGCTTATAATAGCAAACTATTGGAAACAGCTGAAATGACCCACAAATAGAGGCTTAGATAAATAAATGAGGGTACATATTTACAATCAAACATTGCACATGAAGGTATGGATCTACATTTACTGGCTTGGAGAGATGGGTATGATATACTGTTGAGTAAAAAAAAAAGGTAGATTATAAAAATAGTATAGTAGAGAATAGTCCTATTTGCATAAAATTATGTGATTGCATGTGTGTTTGTGGAAAAATAAATAACTGTCAGGAAAGATGTTTGTCAAGATATTAAAGATGTTTCTCTCTTCAGGGGGAGTTTCATTGCATTTTTTGTCCTTAATTTCTTTTTCTGTTTAAATTTGAGAAGTATCAATTTTGTAATTATACAGACATATATTTTCTTTAGAAAAATACAAAAGAAGAAGGTTGTAATTTGGTGGGAGCATATAGAGGTGACTGCTGGGAAGGAGCAGGGAAGAGATATGTCAAGAACTGAGTCTTGCAGGCGAAGATATGTTTGTTAGGCCTACTGTGGACGGTAACCCAGGTGGGAGCAACTGCACAAACAGGTGAGTGGAGGTGGGAGAGGATGTGACATATTTTGTGTGGCTGCCTGGGGTTCAGAGGTAGAGGATAATTTTCCAAGGATAGATAGAGGGCAGAGGTTGTGCGCAAAGAGAAGGACCTTGGATAAATCACGGAAACCTGCAAGAAGATTTGAAGCAGAAGGCTATCCAGCAGATGCTGTTAAAGTCCTGCCCATTTCCCACTGCCATGTCATTTCTCTACATGCCAATGGCACTGCCACTCTCCGCCCAAGGGCTTTCTCAGGCTACCTGAGTGTGCTTGGCCCACGTACACAACAGGTCAGAGTTCCACAGAGTTAACCTCTCAGAAGCAGACCTCAGCTAAATATGAACAAATGAGTTGGTGGATAAATACCCCAGCTTTCTTGCCCCTGGGGTAAGCAACTCAAACACATTCTATATGGTCCCCAGACATCTCTGGTGGAATGGAGCCCCAATGCCCGTATCAATAATTTGTTCCTTACTGCACCCATTTTCGCTCTATTTTGTTTCCCCTGGCTCACGTTCCCTGGCTCATACTGGTGCTTCCTGGAATCCCCTCCTAAATAAAATATTCCTACTCAAATCCTTCATTCAGAGTTAACCTCTGGGGTAATTCAACCTAAGTGCCAGCTTATGTTGTATATATCTCTTTCTGTATGAATATTAAAATAGCTAGTGGTTGTTTCTGTGTGGAGAAATATTAAGTGGTTTTTCTCTTTCATTTTTAATCTTTGTTTTCTAAAATGTCAACAGTTTACTTCCATTATTCTTGTAATAGGAGTAAACCCAAAAGTTGTTCTTTTTAAAGAAATATTTTTTTATAGCATGGATCTCATTGAGGTAGCCACTGAATTAACTGAGGTGAGAGATAGCAAAAATAAAAGCTTATACCATGGAAGTAGGAATAGAGGTGAAGGGTTAGATTTGAGAATTCTAGAGATGGAAAGGGGGAAACATGCCCAAAGGGGTCAAGAACCCATAGACTTTGGGGAACAAATACTTTAGCAAATACTGATGACAAAGAAGAAGAAACATGTGAAGGGAGGATGATAATTTTAGTTTGGAGAAAGTTCTTTTAAAATGATTCTAGGTGGAGATGGCTACTAGGAATTAGAAATATGAGCCTGGATAGAAAGTTGAATGAGAGACATGGAATTGGGAATGGTGTGTGACAGGTGTGTGCTTGATAGAACAATCCCCGCAGTGTTTAAGATTGCCTTAAGAAGTCTCCACAGTGAAAAAGCAGCATCATGAGAACAGTACCCTGGGGACTTCAACATTTATGTTCTTCGAAAAAGAGGAGGAGCCATTCAAGAAGACTGAGAAGAAGAGGTCAGAGCCGGAGGAAAACAGCCAGGAATGAGAGGTGGTATCCTCCTCTGACAGATGACAGATGACTTAGCAAGGACAAATGCAGGAGGGCTGAGCTGCCCCAAGCTGCCTACTCTGTCTTCTTCTTCCCCTTCATCACTGGTCCTGTTTGATCTGTTTCCACGTAGGCTTGGTCCCTCTGGGTCCACCCTGGGTGGGTAATTCCAAAAGCAAAGCAAGGCAAGGCATTTTTTTTTTTTTAAGATTTTATTTATTTGCGAGAGAGACAATGAGATACAGAGAGCATGAGAGGGAGGAGGGTCAGAGGGAGAAGCAGACTCCCTGCTGAGCAGGGAGCCCGATGCGGGACTCGATCCCGGGACTCCAGGATCATGACCTGAGCCGAAGGCAGACGCTTAATGACTGAGCCACCCAGGCGCCCAAGGCAAGACATTTTAATAGAACCAATTTCATGCCACTATTTTAAAAAGGTATCTTTTTTAATTACTGAAAAATAGGCACAACAAGCATCCCTGAGCTTCACATCATCTCTCAACAGTTTTAAAGTAATTAGACCAGGAGGCTGTTAGACTGAGGTGGCGCTAACGCTTTGACAGCCTGCGGAAGCAAACCAAAAAGCCAGCCAGCATCAGTGCACTGAAGAACAACCACTCACATACAGCCAGCGAGGATTTCCCAAATAAGGTAAGTGCTTAAGCTATAGCCAAAAAGATTGTTTCTTTGCTTCCTTCAGGTCTTCTCTGCAGAAACCTCTCCCTTAGCTCCTGCTGGTGGAGCACTCCTCACCCCTTTCGGTTTGGTGCTGTCCCATTCGATCCAGTGCATGCTCAAATCAACTCTTGAAAATATTAATGGGCCTCAGTTTATCTTTTAACAATAGGATGAGGAAGGAATGATCATATCTGTTTAAAGTAACTATTTCATAATTTGTATTTTTGAATCACCATGTCTCTACACCAAAATGGTCAACTACAAATGGACTCATCAGCATGAGAGGTACCCTTCCAAACCTCCAAGCAGGACTTCCTTTGGTGGTTGCCCAACTCATCTTGTCCCCTCAGAGAGCCTTGTGGCTCTATGATGGTCCTCAGTCCATAACCCACCAGAATAGCTCACCCCCAGGAGCTCCCCAACCCTGTACTCTTCTTCCAGGCAATCCTAACTCCAGCCTAGTTTGGCTTACAGTTGAGACTCAGTCACAGGTAATTTCAGGAATAAAGGTAGCCTCTGAGCTTCTGGGCGCAAGGTCAGAGAAGCACTGATCTGGCTTAGGGCTCTCCCCTTACTTGAGGTAGAAAATTTCTCTTAATATTTAAGACTCCCCAACTCCTGGGGGTGTATATGTAGGCCCATATATTTTAAAAACTATAAAACCAGAAGAAACAGTTTTGAATGAATATAACTTCTGAGTGACTTTAAAAAATAATTTTACTCAGAACACTCAGAAAAATAAATCATTTTAAAAACTGTAAGGAATCAGGGTTTTCTAAATTTGAAGTTGCTCCTAATGATTTAACTTAGCTGGAAGGAAAATGAAGTCTTCCTGTCACCTACAGATCGTTCACCAGGAAAGGTAAAAAGGCACACACACTGAAAGAACAAAGTCTGGTGTTCACAAGAAATGATGGTCTTTCCTAAAATGAAGTTCCAGCTGAAATGTAAGAAGTCAGCCAGAGGCAATGAGTCCAAGAGTTTTTGAAGAAGGCATCAGAGAGGAATGATAGAGATGCAAATTTCTAGCTGTCTGTACAGCTTTAACCCAGTAGAGATCTAGAGTGGAGAGAAACTATTTCTTTAGGACTTTAGTGCCTGTCTATCTGGAATTAAAAAAAAAAAAAGAAAGTTGGCAGGAAAAAATAGAGACAGCCCAGTTTGGTAGCTAGATTGACCTGCGGCTAGAGAAAGTTCCGCTAACTCCATCTTCCCTGTTAAAATTCAGAAAAGTTCCTCCTTTGCACCTTAAACCGACCTTCATCTTCTTCCTCGGGTAAGTGAAGTCCTCAGACTGTGTCACCAAGCACTCCTTGGTTGGTGAAGCTAGGTGTTATCTAAGGAATTCCTTTAACGAGTAGACAGTGTGTGAAGTAGATAAAAATGCACCACTCTCCCTCTCTCTTCCCTTATATGTTTGAAATAAATACCCCGTCCTTTTTCTTTTAAGGATTTTATTGCGAAACACTACAGAAGAATAGCTGGGGAGTAAGAAAAATAACCACACTGGCAAAGTTAATCTTCAAGAAATCTTCAAATCCTTATTGTCTTTGTCCCTGTTCTGAAATGGAAAGCAGAGGGAGCTAGCCAGCTTTGAGCCATCAAATACGGGCTCAGTTGGGCTTTAAGAATCAGTCCCATTACACCCTACCTGCTAGACAGATGGTTCCCATCCAGCGTTCTGCACTGTTGCAACTACACATTATTGGCTCTAATGTCCACCAGCAAAGCGGCCCTGCCTGTTGTTGATCAGCTGTTTGGGACCTTCTGCTTTGCCAGGTTGCAAGCCAACAATCCAGGCATGTTCTGGGGTAGAGGAAAAGATTAGAGCACTGTATCGAAGACAGCCAGTGAAGACAGCCCAAGGGAGGAGGTGGGAAGCAAATCTATTCAGCCACAGAAGTAGAAAATTTCCATATACACTCGTGTGTGTGTGTGTGTGTGTGTGTGTATAGTAAAGGGACAGAAAAGAAAGGCAACTGCAGTTTCTTCCCCTGGACTTTCTCCTAGTCTGAGGTCACTCTTGGGGCCATCAGCAAATTCAGCCCACATTCCAGGAACCCTGGCCTGTGCCTCTGTCCATCTGCTATTTGCTCTGGATTCTTACCCATGTCATAACCCTACAGCCCAGTTCTATTTACATGTCAATGACTTGTTGCTGCTGTCACTCTTGATCTTCCCTCCTGAGAGAAAAATTGTATAGAGTCACATGAATAAGCCATTAATAGCAACTAGTGCTTATTGAGCACTCACTGTATATCAGACATTCTACTAAGCATTTTATCCATAATAATCTAATGAAGTAGGTTTTATTTTCTCCATCTAATAAAGGTTTAAGTGCCTGAAAGTAGCTGGTAATTGGCCAAAATAAGACTTAGATATAGGAAGGCTGAGGCCACAGCTGTGTTCTTCAGCTCTACACTGCAGCCCTTCTGCACACGACGCCCACAGTTGCCTGTTCTGAGTTTCAGTTGGCCCAACCGTCTGGCACCTTCCTCCGCCCGACCCTTCAGGATCTGCTGACTCCAGCCCTGCCTCTGTTGGCTTTGTTCTCTTTATTTTTCCTGTAACATAGTCACTACATGGCGATTTTTTCTTGGTTTCACTTTCTGTGGTTCTAAGTCAATATTTTGGTCAAATATGACAAACCACCATCCTTGAGAACGTGCCTCCATAGCCAATCATGCCAGTCTTTTTATCTGTAAAGTGGGATAAAGATAGTGTCTACTTTCCTACCTCCTGTGGGTGCTGAGAAGAGTGAAAGATAAAATATATGTAACACTCAGCACAGGGCCAACTATTTTTGTTATTTGCTTACTACAATAGCCCAGGGATAATATTATCTTCATTTTTTGGATGGAAAAAAAAACGGAGCATAAGTGGTTAAATAACTTGGCTCAAGGAAATACTACTAGTCACTGGCAGAGATGGTAGAGCCTGTGTCTTAGTATTCATCTCCTCCCTCAGCTCCTGCAGAGTGGCTCCCTGCAGACCTCATAAACTTCCCACATTTTTGGGCCTCTCACTGCCTTTCTGTGTACGGTTTTGGGGTCCACTTCATATACTCAGTTAATCTGAAGAGCAGAGATCATTTGTATTCCATCCAAGATGATCAGATTCTCAGGTTCACCCTAAGATCATTCAAGGGCCATCAGACTTGGGAGCGGGAGAGCAGAGAGAGGGGAGCGAAAAAGGCTCACTTCGGTTCGTGGGATGGTATATCAGTGCCAAACATCCGAAGAGGGCAGCAACGAGCCTGAAGGCAGGAAGTGTTGGAGGATGTCCAGTCGGTTGTGTGGTTCACTTGGGTGACAGGGGAGGCCAGACACGTCGGGGCGGGGGGAACCCAGTTGCATAGGAAATAAAGCTAATAGAAAAACCTGGAAGGCTACAGCAGCTCTGTGTGACAAGACACCCCATTCCAGGATCAGGGACAGCTGCGATGGACAAGAATATAGGGGAGGAACATTGTGGCACAGAGCAGAAAAGAACAAAGTGAACTCCACTGCTTCCATCCCTTCTGTAAGTGTACCCTGGGCAAAAGCTCTGACTCAATTTTAATAATGCTTGTTCCTAGAAGGGGCTTGGAATCAGGAGGGTTTTGCCCTAGAAGAACCTTTGCTTTTACCTTAAAAATAACTAGCAGCCTTTCCATGCAAGGAAGAAAAAGTGATATTGCTGCATATGAGATTCTCTGAGTCTTAGGCAATTTCTTTTAAAGATGAAGAAAAGCAAATTACTTTCTTATTTACATTTATGCTGTTACCGCTACACCCGGCAGTAGCTTAAATGTAAGAGGAACTCAGAATAATAGAATAAGAATCTGATGCAATGCCTGATTAAAAATGCAAATTTGAATTTGCCAGCGATCTTCTAGCTAGGCAGAGTAAACACAGGGAGGGAGAAAAGGCAGCTTGAGGTTGGTTAGGTAATTGAAATGATGATGTGTGCTGAAGGAGGTAAGAAACGTGGAGTCTGGTGTCTGAGGAATAAAGAGAGACTGGGTGAGCCCTGGTGACTCAGGGGGGGAAAGCCAAGTTCCCCAGAAGGATGCTTAGCAGAGTTTAGGTTTTATTTCCATGGATCAAGTCAGTGATGCTTGGAGGAAATCCAATCAGCAGATTCTAACTGGACACCCAGTACGTGCAAGACCTCCTGATATGCATTTCCAGGGTAATAAAGATGTATAAAGAAGATGAGATAACCTTGCAACATAACCAGTAAGCATACACAAAATTAAGTAAGATAGAGAATGTACACACCTTGAAGAATATGGAAGCACATCAGTGGAAAATAATGGTGCCCAAGAGAAGCCTAGCTAGGGGACGTGGACTAAGAGAGAAGTGGGCTAGTCAGAAAGTCTTTTGGGAAAGGATGGTGATTTTGATGAGTGGGAGAGAAGTGAAAGACAGGAAAGATCATGGTGGAGGTGGAAGACAATTGCTTTTATAGACTCGGAATACTATAGGAGCAACGTTAGTGGGGTGTTCCTCCTTAGTGTAATTCCACCTGTCCTCCTGGCCAAACCCTTCACCATGTAGGTCTGCCCATGGAGCAGGGGCACTGGCTGCGGGGAAAAGGTACGCTCTTTGGAGTGCGTTCAGCTGCAGGGGGCTTCCCTGAGCTGGTTGAGAGCTGCTGGGATGGAGGGGCCATGCCTAGTGAGGAAGACTCATTTATCCTCTGCGGGTCGACCCTGAAGATAGAGGGCACAATACCTAATGTGGTGGAAAGGCCGGGCAAGTACAGAGATAACAGGGTCAGGCCTGAGCAAAAGGCTCAGTCGGGCAGTTCAGGAACTGGTCTGTAAATTAAAGGTAAATACCAAGACACTCTTATGTGTGTGTGGAGGAGGTCTGCTGGGGACAGCTCCTTAAGAAAAGGAAAAAAAAAAAAAAAGATTAGAAAATTGTCTACAAATTATGAGTACGTCATTTAATCTATTCCATAATATGACCCAAGTTTCAGTTCCCAATTCTCTTACACTTTACAGTCTAAGCAAGGAGCTCTTAATATTCACTGGAATCACCGAGGGAGGTTATTAAAAGTATAAGTAATCAGGGTGACTCTCAGAGATTCTTATTTAGTCAGACTGGAGTAGGACCCAGAGAACACTATTTCTTGATATCCTTCCAGCCAGGATGGGGAACTAGGATTGACTTAGCTAAACTGGGGTTCTTTCTTTAATTATGCTCCGAAGTTTCCCTCCTTTATGCTTTTTCTTGTGATTTTCGTTCTGGTAGGGATGTTCTCCTTTGATATCTCTGTTGAAATCCTTATTAAAAAAAACCACACACACACACAGTTCACTTCCTAGGGCTCTTAGGTCATTCAGGGTCTGTGATGATCTGGAATTGGTTTGGGCCCTCCAGGGGTTGAAGCGGGCACAGTGCTAAAGGACGCCAGGAGAGGGCAGCAGAGAGCCGGGAAGCCCTTTGGTAGAGGCCAGAGGAAGCCGGCTGAGTGCGAGAATCAGAAGCAGGTGAAGGAGGAAATATGTGATCCTTTATGAGGCGCAGGGTATGCCAGTTGTCTGTGCTCCATAAATTAACCAAAGCCCAGAGTCATTATTCAGACGGAAAACTGAAATCGATAGGGGATGCAATAGGGAATGGCAGTTTTAAAACAGGAAGAGATGAAAAGAGGCTCTGAGATATTGCAGGGAGCCTACCAAGCAAGGCAGCTTGTGGGGGTGATGGTGCACCCATGACTGCTCATGAGACCTGAGGTCCTGGTGAGTCTAGGTCTACACACAAAAACAGATCAAGAGAAAAAGCCTTTCTTTACAGGCTGAGCATACTCTTTAACAACCTAGGGATGCATGTGAACTGCATAGAGAAGATGATTTGGGGTGAAGACTCCAAGGACCTGGAGAAGTCCTGATATTCAAGAAGGGAATAAGAGATTCCTGCAAAGGCAGCGCTTGCACCCTAAGGAAAGACCCTTTAGAAAGGACAGGACCTAGGGGTGTTATGTGGGTAGGGGCACACGAGGAGAATTTAGCATGCGGGGCAGGCCCAGGGCAGGCCAGCTAGATCCACACGTTTAGAGGAGGCATTTCCTAGTCAGTTCTGCAAGGGCTTGAAAATGCCACAAAGTTTTGTTATTATTGGTAATGCCAATTTGAATCCACCTTAGGCCCAAACTTCCAGAAGGTGGTTTAGCACCTTACTCCTCGAAGTGTGGTCTGCAGACCAACCAGTATCACCAGCATCACTTGGGAGCTTATTAGGATTTAGAATTTCAGATCTCACCTCAGACCTGAATCAGAATTTGCATTTTAACAAGATTTCAACAAGATTTAACAAGGTGATTCCTATGCATATTATGCATATATTAAAGTTTGAGAAATACCAATCTAGCCGCAAGTCCAGACAGGGCTGGGTGGCACTGATACCTATAGAAGATTAATTAGGGCATCCTGTAATAAGGAAGTGGGGAGAAAGTCTGCATTTGAATGAGAGTAGGTGCCCCTCTTACCAGTAGGTAATGTAATATAGGTACTTTTCTTTGGCTTTATTTTTCTTAAACCCTATTAGATTCCTTATATTTGCATGCAAAATCAACCAACCAATATCTTCTTTTAGGGCAAACTGTATCCTATTGCAACTGAAAGAGGATGTGAACCAAAGTTGAAGGCATTGACTGAGGTGAGCAGGAAGTTTCTAGAAGATTTTTGCTATAGGGGCGCCTGGGTGGCTCAGTCGGTTAAGCGTCTGCCTTCGGCTCGGGTCGTGGTCCCAGGGTCCTGGGATCCAGCCCCAGGTCAGGCTCCCAGCTCAGCAGGGAGCCTGGTTCTCCCTCTCCCCACTGCTCGTGCTTTCTCTCTCTCTCTCTCTCTCAAATAAATAAACAAATAATTAATTAAATCTTAAAAAAAATTTTTTTTTTTTGCTATATGTGGCCCAGGGACTACATGCCCAAAAACTAGATTTAAAAAAAAATTTTTAAGGTAACTAAAAGCAATTAGACTTTTAGACAAGTGACCATTAATACTAACATTAAGAGGGTTTATGTTTGTATTAGTTTCTTATTGCTGCTGTAACAATTTGCCACAAATTTAGTCACCTGAAACCACATAAATGTATTCTCTTACAGTTCTGGAGGCCAGAAGTCCAAACTCATTTTCACTGGGCCGAAGTCAAGGTTTCAGCAGGGCTGTTTTGTTTTTTTTCTGGAGGATCCAGGAGAGAATCTGTTCTTCGTCTCTTCCAGCTTCCAGGGGCTGCCACTGGCATCCATTGCCCTCTCTGGCTCATGGCCCTTTCCTCTACCTTGAAGCCAGCAGCACAGCATCTTGCTTCTGTGGTTATCACATTGCCGTCCTCTTCTGTGTCAAATCTTTCTCCGTGTCCCTCTTATAAATACACTTGAGATGACTTTGAGATCCCACCCAGATAATGAAGGCTCATCTCCTCATCTCAGGATCCTTAGCTTAGTCACATCAGCAAGGCCACTTTTTTTCCATAGAAAGTAACATTCGGGGCGCCTGGGTGGCTCAGTTGGTTAAGCAACTGCCTTCGGCTCAGGTCATGATCCTGGAGTCCCGGGATGGAGTCCCGCATCGGGCTCCCTGCTCAGCGGAGGAGCCTGCTTCTCCCTCTGACCCTCCCCCCTCTCATGTACTCTCTCTCATTCTCGCTCTCTCAAATGAATAAATAAATCTTTAAAAAAAAAAATTAAAAAAAAAAAAGAAAGTAACATTCGTGGGGTCCAGGGATCAGGGCCTGGATGTTTGCGGGGTCCAGTACCTAGTCTAGTGCAGTGTTTGAATCAGGATGTTAATGAACAGATAACATAAAATATGCCCTTCCATTCATTAGAGTAGCCTAACCTCCTTCTTGGTATTAGAAAGTCAAAATCATTTCAGAAAATGACTTGGAAAATAGTGAATGAATACACATGGAAATGGTTCTTTTGTGTGAGCCCCGGTGAGCCTCGAGGAAGCACCCTGGACCCACAGCGTCCCCTCATTGCCCCAGACCGCTCGTGTGAACCAGAGCCTCTCCTCTGCTCTGGCCTAGTTTACGTGATCATTATGTGCTCTCAGTCATTCGTGTTCTGCACTGGTCCCCTCCTGCAGCTGGTAAATTCTTTCTTTGGATGTATACTATTACAGACAAAGCCCCAGGTTTGGGGGTTCATGGACCATTTAAGAGTATCCTCCACTCTGGTCCAGGGAAGACAGCAGCTCTGGCTGAAAAAATGCTAGTGGCACAATCTTAGGAGATTTTGGAGCTTTGGAACTTAGAATTTACCTGGTTCAACCCCTCATTTACTGTTGGGAAGTAAGTCCCAGAGAGATACTGGTATGCCTATGGCTATACTTTGATTTGTTATTTAGTCAGCCGCCACATGCAAGAGTTACACAGAGGAATGGAATGTGAAAGAAGGAAATAAAGGATGGAGAAGCATGGATCTAACTGGCAGGAAGCCCCAACATGTCCACTGGAAACCAGGCTTTGAGAATTTCTGAATTCAGACTCCAACGCTCTGTAGGCTATGGACAAGTCTGGAAACCTGGTGCTATCACTCCATCGTTGATAAAGTAGGAAAAGTAGCATTTGTTCCCCAGTACAAATCAGAAAAATAAAATCTGGCTCTCTCTTTTTCAAGCTAGAGCATAAGCTTGCTTACCTCCCTAGAGGCAAGCTTTCTCGGTTAGAGAGCAACTTGTTGCCAGCCCAGCCCTCTGGGAAGCAGCAAAGTTGCAATATGCAAGTCCCCTCCACTCCCGTGGGCATCCTCCAGGGACATGTACGGGAGCTGGTGGGTGTGATTGCTATAGCAACATGGATCAGGAGGGAGGAAGCTCTTCTTCCTTCACACCAAGCACCAGTGTGCCTGAGCTGAAAGGAGAACTGGACTGACTGTTCCCCAAGGGGGTTGGGGCTGAAAAAATGATGCCTTTGACCCTCTCCCTATGCACCATACATCTATCTTTACCACATTCTTGGCAGCTCAATGTTTGCTGCTACATGGCAAACACATTCAAAATCTTTTTTGTAGCTCTCAGAATAATATGCTTGGGTACAATATGATCATGGTGGCAAAAAGCTGTGAAGTTCTGAGTCCTCTTTCTCATGCCAATTAAAGTCATAATCCAGTGATCGTAGGTCTAGGCATATATTTCAAAATACCTCAGATAGAAAGGGACTCCTTAGGATTTGTTTTTCTGAGTAACTCAGAGGAGATTAAAGCCTTTTCCTAGGGACAGCAAGGACATCCAGGTAGCCTAACAAAAACCACAATCAAATACAAAAATATAAGTTATCCATCCTTGTCTGGGGGTTGAAAATACACACTTCTCCTGTTTCCTTTTGGCGTTCCTGTTGGTTAGCTAGCCTGCTCTCTACTATGATTGGGAAGCCCTCTCTCAAATTAAAGACTGGCTAACAGGTCTCCTCAGCAAAGATGATGAGCGATAACTGCTTAAGAGGACTGCAGACCTTGCTTCAGCTTCTCAGAGACGCTGGAACAGGAGGGCTCTGCAGTTCCTGGATATTCACATGACTGCCCTGCACATGGTCCCTCCTCTCTGGTCACCTGCTCACCATCCCACCCCACCCATGACTTGTCCCAACTCAAGATAGCCCCACTCCCCAGGACCCCCAACCAGTCTCCCAAGGGATGGAAAACTCCGATGTCCTGTTCTCACCTCCTCCAATCTATTATCTTGTCATAAATTCTATGCCTGGCTCCCCACTGGGTCTTCAGCTTTCATTGTAACTGCCACTTCTATAGGTCAAGCAGACTAAAATTTGCTAGTTTATGGTATTTTTCTTTCCTGTAGGAACCCCAATTCTTCTGGAGGCCATGTGGATTTCTCTGACTAAGGGAAGGCTCAAAATTAGAAAGCACAGGAAAAGAAAGCTCAAGATATTATCAATCTACATAAAGACAAAGAAAAAATAATGGAAGGCCACATATCGCAATATTAAAATAGTTATTGATGAGTGTTGATCTTTTTTCCATGTGAGTCTCTGCATTTTTCAAATTTATTTTTATCACAATGAATCAGAAAGACAATGACACATGTTGTCTGTGAGAAAAACTGTGCTTCTCTTTGCAACTATAAGGAGGAGTGTGGAGGGATAATCCACAAGGACCTCTTTGGTCATCACAATGGGCCAGGATCAGGTTAGGTAAGTAATGGAAAGAGATTGCTCAGATGCCATTTTGAACAGAGCATAAAATCAAACTAAATTTGATTTGGTAACTAAGATGCCCTAAGGCCAACCCTACTTAGGGTTACTTTATATTACTTCACACAGGCATGTCTAAATGGGTCCTCTATCACCCTCTAGACTAATTACATTTGATTAAGGATTTCCTTAAAAGCTCTTCTTTCACGGTGAATTTTAAATGACCACTAACCTCCACTGACAGATGCTATGGGGTCACCCATGAATTGATTAGGTAGTGCTGTACTGTGCCTTTGCAATACTGGTTCTCTCGGGCCCCTGGAACCCTGGTTCCATAAATCGGTGGGCAGGGATGGTAATTAAAATATTCCGTTGCTGTTTCTGTGCTGTAGCCCCTCTGTGTGATACAGTCACCATTTTGTCCAGTTGGTGCATTCTCCCCTCATCTGATTTTTCTTTACACTTCTCGAAGGTATCTTGCTTATAGCAGTTTGCTCAGTTTGAGGCCATTATCTCCCCCAGGATTTTATTCCAGACAGTTTTATTTTATAGTTTTATGCTCACAGATTGGGATGATGGGAGAAGTAGGGAAGGCCCATGGGTTGAACTATTGGAAATGTCAATTAAAAAGAGAAGAATAGATCTTAAAATTTATCGTTACAAGAAAAAAAATGTGACTATATGTGGTAACAGATGTTAACTAGACTTGTGGTGATCATTTTGCACTCTATACAAATATCAAACCATTATGTCATATACTTGAAACTAATATAATGTTTTATGTCAATTATATCTCAATTGAAAAAAGAGAAAAATAAATGTCAGGTGAAGTCTGTGGCTGACTACTCAGAATTTGTTTTTGAACAATACTGAAGACATAATGTAAACAGAATGGTTTTGATTTCAGATAATCTTTTCAGCAATCAACAATGAAGAGTATTATACATAGTTTTAATATGCATTTAATATATGCTATATATATGTTATACATATTTGTCACTGGATTCAGAGTGCTATACACACACACACACACACACAGTTTTAATGAGGTTTAAGTGAGGAATATACATATGTTTCAAAATACTCTAAATAGAAAGGGACTCCTTAGGATTTTTTGGAATAATTCAAAGGAGATTAAAGCCTTTAACAGTAACAAGGACATCCACGTAGCCTAACAAAAACCACAATCAAATATGAAAATGTAAGTTATTTCACCCTTATATATAATTATATATATAATCCAAATGTATGTATATATGTATAATCCAAATGCATCTCAAAGTAAACAAAAGCTTCAATCTAACAGGCTTTGCTATAAAGATGGTCACTTGTTTGGTACATAGATCTGAATCCAAAGTTGGCCTTCTCTCTTTCTTAGGTCTCTCACTCTATTTGTGACTCACACACAGCCCAGGAAGAAAGAATGGGAGATGGGGGAAGAAACCAGGGTTCACACCAAGAAAGGTCATAGAAACAGAAGTTTCAACTAAAGAATCCCAAAGGAAAGTAAGTTATAGGAAAGACTATCCACTTAATAAATGTGACTTTCTGGGAAGAGGAGAAAATTTACTTCATTGGGAGAATAGAATTCTTTTGGGTTTAATTGTTAGATAAGCAGGCTCTATAGCTCCGTGCCTGTGTTTGGATCCTGGCTCCTCTACAAACTAGCTGTATGAGCCTAGGCAAGTTACTTAACTGTGATATTTTTTCCTCAGGAAACTGGGTTGATTATATGGTACTTGACTCATTATTATTAGGAGTCACTAATAAATGTAAAATGCTTAGAACAGTACCTGGCTCATACTAAGTATGTAATTGCTGGATCTTATTATTTTTGTACCCTTTATCTTTAACTGACATTTTGTCAAAACTTTCTTATGAAAGGTTAGGTGTTGGTATTAGAAATTTTGTCTGAAGATTGAGATTTTTAAAACGTGTCCTAGCTTTGCAGCTGCTATTCAAATGCTGCACTGTATTCTGAAGTTTCTTTTAATAATTCAAGATATTCTGGCTATCATCTTTTCCAAACATCCAGCCCATGCTATTAGAATAATAATAGTAATAGCAAATATTTCCTGAGACCATTTAAATCCCAGAGTTCTAAGTGCTTTATATGGATTAATGCTTTTGATCCTCATAACAACCCTCTAGTGTTATCCCCATTTGACAGATGAGGAACTTGAGGTCCATAAAGGTTGAAGCATCTTGTCAGATATTATGCAGCTGGGAAACGGCAGAGCCAGCGGCCAAGCCTGGCAGGCTGACGTAGAAGTAGATCTTCACATTCTCTGCTGCAACCACAAGTAACCAACATCAAGTTGACTGCCTTTGGTTTTCCTTTGGCCAATATAAGAAGTCCAGCCTTATTAGGAGATTGATAACTAACCATAATTTTTGAGCTACTGGCTCACCAATGACTCTATTAGTAAAATTGATCAAAAGTGTGATTCTTTTCAATAATCAAATTAAGTAGAGGCACCAACATTTCGCCGATAGTGGTTCTTGCTGATTTGTCTCCATGTGATTTATCTGCGAGCTGCCCCCTTTCAGTATTGATGGCTTTACACATAAGGAGGAACGAATCTCACATTTTTAAAACCCCTTGATGCCTTCTATAGCCTTGGATGGAAATTTGTTACATTGGAACATTCTGTTTCTTCCATTCCTTTGTTTCCCCACATTCAATTAGCTGCTGAATATTCTCAGTTCATTTTCTTATCTTGTATAGGAGAGATTTTGCTAACTTGCGGGACGTAGGTAGGAAAATTGGCTGGAGTTGTGCCATTGGAACGGTTTGTCAAATATGTAAAGAAGGTCAGGTGTTAGAAATGAAAGCCTTCTTTCTAAAGGACAAATCTCTCAGGATTTCCTTACATGAGTACTTTTGCCCCAGGGCCTCCCATTCTTGGTGGTGGACCTTCTGGAGGGAAGCCCAGCCTCAGAAGGAAGATGTGTGGTCCGGTGACTACTGGAAATTGATAGCTCAATTTGTCCCAAGGGTTCATTCTGAGCTCTGCAGGACTTCATTTCTCTATTCTTTTTAAAAGACTGTTTTTTTAGCTGAATTCTTTAACCTTAGTCTATTTTCTGAGTGTACTCTTTTATTCAATATTTACTTATTTGAATTTAAACTTTTTTGTTTTATTTTCTTATCTTTTTTTACTAAATCTTATCTAGTCTGAATTTTTAGTTTGCTATTTTATCTTTTTTATTTTATATTGTTATACTCTTTTATCTAAATCGTATGAATTTGCTATATACGTGCGTTTTCAATTTTATTTACACTTTATTTTATCTTTAATGGCAAGAGAAAGGCAGGAGGTGACCAGCTGGAGGACAGTCCGCAATCTAAGGGAGAGAGATTGGATTCCTTTGTCCTTCTAAATAGCTCATTAAATAGTCCTTTAAGTTCTCCTCTGTGCCTTCTTCTTTCTTTCTAATAATGAAATTTCAACATAAAATATGTTAAGCTAATTATGTAGATTCACCTGTCAACTTCATTTTCTCCTAGTTTGCCCTATCTTTCCAGGATAATAATATTTACTTTTAGTGCCAGTGGTTTTGAGTTAGAATTGTGCCATCTCTTCACAGTGTCGAACCAAACTTCCCAATTGCTTCCTGATGCAAAATTTACAGTTTCTATTTTTTCACAACTGCTGGATATTGACGAGGACTTGCACGCAAATCATGAGCTATTGAGAGAAACACAGGTGGGGTGGGCCCTTCAGAATAACCTCCCATAGTATGTTCAATCCTCCCCTAACATTCGAGCTGTTTTCACCCCTCTTTCCCAAGACTCAACTCCATTATGAGCCTTCACTCCTCTTCAGGAAGTACTCTGATCACTGGATAACTTAAGTCTCCTTCCCCGTGTTTTCTCCTTGTGAAATGCTTTCACGTTGCTTTTGCTGAAATACATCTCTCTTCTCAGATGCCTCTATGCGTGTCCCATGGCCTACGCAAGGAATCCAAACTCCTCAGCCTGGGGTTCAAGGCCTTCAGGTTGTCTCCAGCCTCCTTTTCCAAACAGATCTCTAATTCTCTCCCTCATGTTAGACAAAATAACTGAACAATGGTTCGTTAGTCTTCATTTATGGTTCAGATCTTTCCATGGTTGTTTTTGGGCTCACATTCTGTTTTTTATATATTTTTTTCTCCGTTTGTGAATGTCAATACTATACCCTCCTTTAAAGCACCTTTCCCACTTCTTGGTTCCTTTAGATGAAAATAATCAACTTTTCTATGATGTTCCCTGGAGAAATACTATTTTATAGGATTAGTGAGGGTTTTGGCCCTACGTGACCCTCAGTTCAAATTCTGGCTGTGCTGTGTTAATTATTTGACTGAGGCAACTTATTTTTGAGCCTTGTTTCCACATCACACACACACACACACACACACACACACACACCCACACCCACAGGACTTCAATTCCTGAAGCTAAAATTCTTACTTGATATAGTCAAGTTTTCTACCTTTTCTGATTCTATCTGGGTCTAAGAGGCTTTTTATCTATGAAAATATACCTCTTTGTCTGGGAAATGCCAAAGTTGTCCTAGACAGACCATCTTGAAAACAAGTCAATTTGCATAACCATCTTTATACTATTGAGGCCAATTTTATCTGGAGTAATTTCAAACTGTGCAAATATACTGACACCCAGTATATTATATACCTAAAATTAGTTAAAAGCATTAAAATCTTCAAACAAAAAAAAACGGGGGGTGGGGGGGGTGGGGGGGGGGGGGAGGAATGGGGTGGCTGGGTGATAGACATTGGGGAGGTTATGTGCTATGGTGAGCACTGTGAATTGTGTAAGACTGTTGAATCACAGACCTGTATTTCTGAAACAAATAATACATTACATGTTAAAAAAAAAAAAAGAAGAAGAAGATAGCAGGAAGGGAAAAATGAAGGGGGGGGAATCAGAGGGGGAGATGAACCATGAGAGACTATGGACTCTGAGAAACAAACTGAGGGTTCTAGAGGGGAGGGGGTTGGGGGGATGGGTTAGCCTGGTGATGGGTATTAAAGAGGGCACATATTGCATGGAGCACTGGGTGTTATATGCAAACAATGAACTATGGAACACTACATCAAAAACTAATGATGTAATGTATGGTGATTAACATAACATAATAATAATAAAATAATAATAAAAAATAAAAAAGCCTGGGAAATGGTGTTCGTTGAGCAGGAAATTCAAACATGCTCAGGGAATTTGAGGAGTAAGGGGCTTCTTATGGAAGATGAAGAGAGGGTACAATTAACAGTCAGCTTGGAAATAAACACATCCATCAGTGCAAGGAAAGCAAGGATAACTTTTACCTGATTATTCCAGTTTTATGATGGGGCTATTTCATCAAAGGAATTTAGCCAATGGGGCACAAACTGACGTGAGCACAGTTGTACCTGGGGCGGCATAGTCTGCCTAAAGGAATAAAGGCAGAGTGAAATTTGAAACAGAACTAGAAAGAAAGAGACAATAGCATTTTAAGTGAGCAGTAGTCAGGGGTGAAAGCTGCTTTTTAAATGAAAAGATCTCTCTCTCTGATCTTTCTAGGTTAGTAACACTTTAGGTTGAATAAAAACAGACTGGAAGGGATAGTACATATTCTGAAAAATATTTATTCTTGGGCACCTGGGTGGCTCAGTCGTTGCACGTCTGCCTTCGGTTCAGGTCATGATCCCAGGGTCCTGGGATCGAGTCCCACATCGGGCTCCCTCCTGGGCGGGAAGCCTGCTCTCCCTCTCCCTCTCCCTCTCCTACTCCCGCTGCTTGTGTTCCTGCTCTCGCTGTCTCTGTCAAATAAATAAATAAAATCTTAAAAAAAAATTTTATTCTTCACAGGATGTATTTAAAAATGTGGAGATCTCCCTGTCTCCCTCTCCTCCTTCATAAGAATTGAGGGACCTGATGGACTTGCAGCTTCCTTACTAAAGGGAACAGGGAAGAAGTTCCTATGAGCTGAGAGGAGGAGGAGGGAATAAGGCAAAGTGCCACAGTACCAGAGACTGTGGCTCTGTGGGGAAAGCCCATTGTTATATTTGAAGCATTTTAAAAATATCACCAATTATAGTATTTATGTACTATATATGCACATCTATATGTAAATATATTCAGGGTAATCATAAGAATGTTACATACATGCATACTTATGGATTCTATAGTAATTTTAGTTTTATAATGGTAAATATTACATATATACAAGTAAATTACTGAGTGCCTAGTGTATGCTAATTTATTGTTATCTAAAATACTTGAAGTAACTCTGCAAGATAGATTATTTTTGTTTCAGTGATGTAGGCACAGTACCTCGGGTGCTTAAGTGACTTAATCAAGCCAGTTCTAAGTGGCAGAATCCCAGGACAGTGTCACTATTCTCCAATCTCTCTGACTGAAACAAACAAACCCAAACCATGCAGTTGGTACACCGAGTCACCCAGAAAAGTTTAAATAGTGTAAAATTTGTAAATATTAAGCATACCAGGCAATGTTGTGATTCTTACTGCTTCATGTTTTAGGTTTAATTATCCTTCTGTGGATCAGAATATCATTGGTTTGTCAACTGTCTAACTTTTGTTTCTTGACTGAAACTATGCTTTCTTTAATGAATATTTTCTTTGTGACTCTAGTTCATGCGAATGCTGGAGTCACCAGGCTGCTCGATTTCTGCTACAGATGCTCCTGGCTTCTACTAGCACCTGTTGCTGACAGCACCCAAGCGGTCAGGTATTGTTTCCCTTTTGGCTTCTGAAACTTCACATCACAATAAGCAAAAAATGGTCAAAACTATAATAAATAATGCAGCAGTTGGCCCTTGTGGTAAGCGGTGCTGAATCTTAACGAATGAACTGAAGGCCGGTGTGTCTTGCCTAGGGACAAGCATGATGCTAGCTCAGCATCTCTGGCTGGCTCTGGAAGTAAACGTCCATAAATCTGGAGCCAGAGAGGTGGTGAAAAGAGCCGAAAAGGAGAGGGCCAGCATCAGAGAAAGAAAGCTCAGTGAAGTGAAGAAGTAAAGGAGAACAAAGACTCTGGGGAGAATAACACACTGTGGTAGGACCCGAGAGGGCAAAACTGCTCTGTCTGCAAACAATCATGGACATACCATAGCTCCTGTGTGTTCTGAAACTGGGCAGTGACACGCACCTCTGAATGAACTGCGTGTTTTCTTGGCCTGATTTTCCTCATCTGAGCCAAATTATTTTGTGAGTAGAGATACACCCCTTGTATACATACCTATGGCATGAATATATGCTATATACTCTAAAATTGAATAATTCATCCTTTTTAGGATTGGTATCATTAATTTTAATGTTTATCTTTGATAGAACAAACATCCTTCATCTTCATTATACTGAAGTTCTCCAACCTTTCTCAGAAACACATATCCATTTATGTTTTCAATTTACTTTGTACTATTTTTCAAAAAAGTCAGGTCAAGACCTAATTTCTAAAGCAATCTTAACAGTGCTTTATTGTTCACCAGTGACTTACATGATTAAGGAATCTATCAGGAATTTTTGTTGTTGTTGTTGTTCTTTCTCCTTTGCCAATATCTCATTCTCTATGTTTTGCAGTTCAGCATCTTGAATAAAAATTCATATAACAAATGGGTGTTATACTTTTGAAAATGGCAGCTCCATTTCAACAGCCACATAATTTCTTAGAATTTGTGCCTTCTTATTGTGAACTTCAATCATCTAGATATAAAAAGGCATTCAAATTCAAACACTTAAATATAACATCTACCTGAAATTGATAAGGCTCTATTAATCTTTCAGCTGTAAGAATGGTACCCAAATATTCATTCTTAAAAAGAAAATACAAATAATTCATCAAAAAATAAATGGGACTGAAAGGTTGATACTCAAATTATTAGATTACTGAATAAGCCACTTTGTGGGAACATTATGGAAGTTACAAAGAGGTGAGGAAAGAAGACAAGGAGTGTGACGCAGCCATAGATCCCATCTACTTTTAGATTGCCAATAAAGAGCAATTCAGTTCAAAGCATATAAAGTAAAGATCTTTTTAAATCCTCAATTTACTGGTTGCGCGCATGCCTTCTGGCAGGTTTAGATAGGAAAATAGGCACCCTTAAAGGGGCAGGAAATGGACAGAGGAAATGGACTTCTTATTAAACGAAATGATATTCTTTCAGCATGAACGCTAATGGCACCAGGACATGTGGAATCTGGAATGACTGTGATATCTCTCTTTTTAGATCTTACATGCTAAAGTAACACTGATGTGGAAAACATGAGCGTATTCTCACAGTGGAACAGTTAACCCCCATGGTACATGGCTTGATATGAACTGACTATAAGACCTAACTACATATTACTATTTTCTTCAATTTCAGATATTGTCTTAAACCATATCATGTAATAAGCCAAAGCTGAGTAGTGTCTAAAAATTAATATGTTAAATTTGCTGCAAATTAGGAAAAGGTACATGTATGTATATGTATGTATACAAGGGGTGTATCTCTACCATAAGTTGTTCCTTCCATACGTGCCTAGAATTGACCTTCATGAAGATAATATATTAGTTGAAACAATTCTATTATGTTCCTACAGGAAAGAAATATAGACTGTTGACATAGAAAAGATTGAGTGCTAAATATATATACCATCAAATATAATTTTAGATGAGATAAAATGGTCTTAAATGACAGACTCAACTAATAATAAATGAAGTAAGCAGATATGTACTTAATATTAATAACAGTATAAATCTTATCATTTATATTGAAATATTCATCTGGGAAATGTCTACTAAATTTGTTTGCTTTTCATTCATTCATTTATTCATGCATTGATTTCTTTTTCAACTTTTTAAAATAAATATTTCTAGCAGCTTAAAAGACGGTTGTAAATCGTAATTTGGAAAAATAGAATTCATTGCCCCAAGAAAGACCAGGAAAATATAGAACAGGGAGAAAAATACTTTCTAAAATTAATTTTTAACAAGTGCCTTAGAGCTTCCAAGTGGCCAGAACAAAAGAAATGGAGATATGATTGATTATATAATTTTATTCTTAATAAGGAAAAAAAGTTGTATCAGTTTTTGAGGAGAAACATTTTTTCCCTTGGACTTTGGTCTGAATTATATTTTTTGAGTGCATCTTCTCAAATAGTCATTGAGTCATGTATTGGTAAATGCCATTAGCTATATCAACATGGTGAATGCAATACCAATTTATATAGCACTTATATATATTTCTATTTGATTTGATTTCTATGTGTTTCACCATAGTCCTGGCCTGGTAGCCACTCTTTTGTAGTGACACTTGTCTCCCATCTTTAGAGCAAGATATCAATTACTCATCCACACACTCCTTGTCTCTTTCCCTAACCCTTCCTAAAAAAAAAAAAAAAACACAACAAAAAAACAACAAAAAACTGTTCTATATACAGGTTATATCACAACACATGAAATGCATGCCAACTTTTCAAATGATAAACGACACCAGATAACTGTGAAATCTCTTCCTGGATATAAAAAGGTGCTTTTACTATGTAATTAAATTAATTAAACTTTTACATTATTAATAGCAGTTTCCTAGAGAACAAGATGCATGCTGATGGTAGATAGTAGCTTTGGGTCAGCTGGGTGGCAGTTAGGAAGGAACGCTGGATGTGAAGTGGAGGGAGAAAGAGAAGCAGGAAGCTATGAGGACAAACTAGAACACATGTTTTTCTTCACTTCCAGCCTCAGTGATGCTGGTGTATCCTGACACAGTGTTACACATGTGTCAGGACCAGGACTCGGAGAAGCTAAGGAAAATGATCTGGGCAGAGATTGAGGAGTTGTGGGTTTGGGCGCTGCCCAGGTCAACAAAGTGAGTCTTACAAAGGGAATGTGTACAAGAGCACCCATGGTGCTTAGAGTTCTGCACTAGCCTTCAGGACGTAGAAATTATTGCTTCTTTACTTTGGCTTGCTAAATCCCATATAGATTTTTACACAAGGTAAGTAACCAATCCTATTCCAGAATTACCTACAGGGAAGAAAAGTCTGGGACATTTCATACCCATGGAGGCACACTGATACAGCACAAAGCCATCACAGTCCACTCTGTCAGTTTGGCAGCCATATACACCTTTTATTCATATTTAACTTCCTTACGAGCCATCTTCCAAAATAAGATACAGGTCTCTCTATCTATGTTCGGGAGAAGTTCATTCCTACTGTAGCTGAGCAGACTTGCATTTAGTTACTGAGATACAGGCTTAACCACTCCTCACTATCTTAAGGAAATGGGAAAAGGTAAGAAAAATGGTGACTATCCCACACCTCTCTTCATATTAAAACAAAGAGGACATTAGTAACTATTACAGTTTCTGTTTCTATTACTGGTCACATGGCCATTGCTGGTATTTAAAACTATCTTCTTCCACTATCCATTTGGTAAGCACTTCAGCGGATAGTGGTTCCTTTCCTGGTGGGGTGACCCAAGACTTAATTCCAGAATGTTACGAGCCAGTAGCAGTCCAACTTTTATTGGCTTGTAGTTTTATATTAACTTTTTTTTCTTTTTAAAGATTTTTATTTATTTATTTGAGAGAGAGAGAATGAGAGAGAGCGAATACATGAGAGGGGGGAGGGTCAGAGGGAGAAGCAGACTCCCCGCTGAGCAGGGAGCCCGATGCGGGACTCGATCCCGAGACTCCAGGATCATGACCTGAGCCGAAGGCAGTCGCTTAACCAACTGAGCCACCCAGGCGCCCCTACATTAACTTTTATCACAGGACATGGAATTATTAATATGTTCCTCAGGGCATCACGTGTATGCCAAACATACTCATTCATATTCTCATTGTAGAATAGCAGTCCAATTTGCCCCTTGAAAGTCAAGATCAAGCATTCCAGCTGGCAAGGTAATTCTCTTCTTTGTCTGTTGGCCCACCAGCACTGGGAGCTTAAAGTGGCTGGTGACAGTATCACCTTCCAGTCTTAATGGAGCCATGGCTGTGTTCTCTGATGGAAGCATTCTTCCTTTGGGAACTAAGCCCTCTGGACTAGCAGACTCGAAGTTGTGGGTTTGGGATGAAAATATTGTATAACAATAGATATATGTATGATATATATTATATATACAACTATTATATATATAATTCCATATTATATATACAATCTCCATTCTTTGGTTTGTCTTTCAATTTCTTAACCATCATATTCAAAGAACAGAAGTTTTTAATTTCTGTGAAGTTGAATTTATCAAATTTATGGTTCATGATTTTTGAGTGTTATCTAAATACTCTACTTTGATATCATAGATTTCCCCCTATAATTTCCTGCATAAGTGTTAGAGTTGTAGTTTTACATTTGGTTCTATTTTTAAACAGTTTTTGTTTATGTTGTGAGGTAAGGATTGATGTCCTTTTTTTCCTATAATGATATCTAGTTGTTCCAACATCATTTATTGAAAAGGTTCTCCTTTCCTTATTTTGTCTAATATTAATGTAACCACCTTGACATTCTTATCTTGACTGTACACACTTGTTTTCTTCCTTTATTTTCGACTTGTGTCTTTGTATTTAAATTGCATTTTTTATAGACAGAATATAATTGGTTTTCCTTTTTGAGCTAGTCTGATAATACCTGCCTTTTGGTTGAAATATTTAGTCCAACAGTTGAAATTTTAAAAAACATTTGTAATAGCATCAAAAATA
The DNA here is from genome assembly GCF_011800145.1 of Mirounga leonina. Taxonomy (NCBI): domain Eukaryota; kingdom Metazoa; phylum Chordata; class Mammalia; order Carnivora; family Phocidae; genus Mirounga; species Mirounga leonina. The sequence goes on from NW_023270839.1 coordinate 22,612,147, forward strand.
TAAAATATTTGGGAATACATTTAACAAACTATGTATTAAATTTGTACAATAAGAACTACAAAACCATACCGAGAGAAAATGGAAATACTAAAATGAATAAAAAGATATATCATGTACATATTCAACTGAAATCACGTGTTTTGTGCATGTGTTGCATGTGCACGTTGTGTGCTTGTGGGTGTAAAGCAAACAAATTCAAAAAGGAAAATTCTCCTTGTTTCATATAAGCAGTTTTTCCACTGTCTCACACAGCTAGGAAATGTTAGATTTGAAATTTGAATCCAGTTTTGACATACTTCCAAGTCCTATTATTTCCAATACATGATATCACCTGTCTATGTCTACTTAGTATGCTTAAATATTGCCTAATTTTCAAGAACTTCTGGCTTGTTAAGCTGAAAAAGAATGATGCATTGGTCTTATAACCTGGAACAACTGATGTTGACCCAATGTGTTGACCTTTGCCTGGTTCCTTCCTAATACCATGTGCTCTTAGCTAGGTAGAAGATGGGTAGGAATCATCTCAAATCTACCCTGGATTACACTATAAGTTGCTTATATATATAAAAAAAAATTGCTTATGTCAGATTCCAGAAGAATCCTGGGAAGTCTTCCTTGAATCACTTAGTAGGAAAATAATTATAAAATAGGAGACATGCGAGCTTTAGAAACTTCAGGGATATATGTAGCTTTGCCACATTAATTACATCCAGCACTCCCAGACTATTTCTATATAGAGTTAGTGTGAGGCCTTTCCTGCAATATGTTCCACCAGGCTTGTTGAATGGGTCAAGATGGCAGAAGGAGCTGAGAAAATGGTCTTCTGTGAAGCTAGTCTTGGGAGGAAATAACCTAAACGATTGTGCAAACAACATCTTTAAAAAGGAGAAAACCAGCTTCCGAAAAAAAGAAGAAAGAGGTACAAAGTGAGTCAAGATGGGACTGAGGAGACATTTTAGATTTGGAGAGGACAGTTATCTAGAGGCAATTTATGATCACTTGACAGCTCAGAGAAACTTCAGATAGACAGACAACAGAACTTCATATTCCTCAGACTAAACTCTAATTCTAAAAGATAGGAGTAAAAAAGTGGTCAGGTGGAGGATGTTATCATATTTCTTAAGAAAAAAAGATTATTTACTTTTCATTTATTCATTCTACAAATACTATGACAACTTACTAAAAACTATCTTGGCAGAGTACTGAGGGCAAATAAATGATTCAGACATGGTCCCTACCCTCAAGCAATGCATTGTTTATGGAAATGAATACATAATAAACATTTATAAGTACTAGATCAGGTTAGGCAGTGGTAAAACCACTACTCCAAAATCTAAGTGACTTTGCACAACACACTTTTATTTCTTTTTCATGCATTGCCTGCTGTGGGTCTGAGTGTCTCCGTATGTTGGTTTATTGTTCTAGCTACTTCAGTCTTCTGACAATCCCACATTAGCACGTGATTTGAGGATCATCATGACAGAGGAAGAGAGAGCTAGAGAGTAGAGCATCAGAATTAAATATTCTACCAGGAAATGATACCTATCACTTCCACTCATATTTCACTGCCCAAGTGAGGTGTATGGCTTAATTCTATGGCAGGTAAATAGAAGAAAACTGGTACTGGTGAAAAGTGCTGACTCCTACAGTATGTATTATGTATGTATACACATATGCTTTGTGATAGAGGTACAGTCAAAAGACCATGAGTCACTCGTCAGTTAGTAGCAGAGGGCAGAATGGCCGCTGCTTTATTTTCTTCTAGTTTTGGCGTGGAAAAATAAGTTAAGTTCTGACATATATAGTAAAAGGAAAAGACAGAAAATCATTAAAATAAGAGTCTCCCTGTGCACTCTAATCTCTAACACAGACAATAAAAAATTGAATTTTGCACCCATCTTTATAAAGTCCTATGTGAAATGCAAAACAAATAGAAGATTTGATTCTGGCTCTTAAAGATCATGCAATAAAATGGGGAGGTGAGGCAAACCTAAAGAAATGCAGTAAAAACTGATCAATCTGATAACCTCTGAACTGGAACTCTTTTATTACTTCCCTGCATATATAGGATAATGGTAATGATAACCTTGAGACTCTGCAAAACCCCAAAGTGCTTTCAGAATCATTAAAGAAAGATTAAAGTATTTTCAGTATAGTTTAGGTCTGAGGCTATTACTGAAATTTACTACTAGACAATTTGGCCATTCATGCACCATATAGATTACATATCTCCAGTAACTGGAAGCTGGGATGAACTAGAGTACCCCATTCTCTGATCTTTTATAAACAAAATTAGAGAAACAGATAAACATTTGTTTCTAGCAACATCTGCACAGAATTGCTTATGCATATTGAGCAATCATGCTGATTTATAATGGGAGTAAGATGTAATTGGGTTAAGCAGGAGATTATATAAAAGGCTATCTGAAGTAGATGAGTATGTTTTGCAGTAGAGGTGAGAGGTATTTTAGTGCATAGGGAGATAAGATGGGGAAGCATCTCAGAGAAAGAAATGAGGTAATTTAGAAACAGATGTATGAGCTTGGTCGTATTAATTGTGTTTTGTGGCTAGAGAGGAGTTTATAATGCAAAGTAGCAGGGAGAAGAATGTTCTAATAAACAGTACAGTCTTAAGGCTTATGACCAGGAATTTTTATATGGTCAACATACAGCTTCAAATCCATTCAGGTTCTCAAAAGGCAGGCTCAGAGATACAGTTCCTCTATTTGTTTGTAAGGTGGGTTGGATAAGGAGGAGCTACTAAAATGGTTGGTACAGACATGGATGCCTTGGAACTGCCAGAATAGAAATTGAATCCTAAAGATTACAGGGAAGAATCAGTAGATTGGAGATTCCTAGGATTTCTATCTGAGGTACTTTCATTATTTCAGTGATCATATCCTCTGCAAGGATGCCAGTTACCATCTATACGTTTATGATTCTTTTTTTTAAAGATTTTATTTATTGGGTGCCTGGGTGGCTCAGTCGTTAAGCAGCTGCCTTTGGCTCAGGTCATGATCGCAGGGTCTTGGGATTGAGCCCCACATCGGGCTCCTTGCTCAGCAGGAGCCTGCTTCTCCCTCTCCCTTTGCTTGCCGCTCCCCCTGCTTGTTCTCTCTCTCTCTCTCTCTCTCTCTGTGTCAAATAAATAAATTTCAAAAAAGATTTTATTTATTTATTTGAGAAAGAGAGAGAGAGAGCACATGCACAAGTGGGGGGAGGGGCAGAGGGAGAAGCAGACTCCCCACTGAGCAGGGAGCCCAACAGGGGCTTGATCCCAGGACCCCGGGATCATGACCTGAGCCAAAGGCAGATGTTTAACAGACTGAGCCAGCCAGGTGCCCTTATATGTTTATAATTCTTATCTAGAAGTAATAAAAATATCATATAGTGGTAAAGTGTATACTCAGTAAATGTTAGCTATTATATGTCTACCAACATCTATTCATTCTGAACCAAAACTTGTATATCCATCTGCATTTTGGCTATCTCCATCTGAATACCCAAAGAAACCTCAAGCTCAACAGGTCTAGAATTTTTCTCTCTTTACCCTAACCCACTTTTGTGCTGTGTTTTCTTTTTATTCAGCCTACTGAATATGCTTCAACATGTTTGTCACTGTATCTCCATGTTGTTAGCCTCATAGCACATGCTCAAATATATTAGTATGCAAATATTTCATATGAATAAAGATTAGGTAAGAGCAAAGAAGGAGCTGGATTTTGAGTATGACTCCAAGGTCATAAGTTTAGGTAGAAATGCTATTGGAATTTTAAGGAAAAAATGTAGGCAGGAGAATCAGGTCTCAATTGTTGACATTATTTGACAGCTGCTTTACTTAGCAAATGCCTTTGTATTAACAAAGCACAAATATCCAGAAGGTCTTAGAAAAGGCAGTTTTCTCAACAAGCAGTCCTTCATTGCTTGCAAATATTTCCATACGTCACCAATTTTATCCTCTCCCTCCAAAAAACAACACAACATTGTGGAAAAGAAAGAAGATAAAACTCTGCCATGATGGAAACTCAGTGTCCTCTTGGTTTATGTGACTCTTAAAATATAAGAAGACACATCCTCTGGAAAGATTCCTGAAGGACACAAGACTGTATCATTTTACAGGAGAAAAAAAGGGCATGCTTTGACGGATGGATATTAAAAGTGTGGGAGAAGAAGAAGATAATTCAGATGAAAGAAATGACAGATAAAGAGGATTAGTAAAGGGTCAAAACAATATATGAAGATATCAACATTTCTTGCACAATCATTCAATAAAAACATCAACAAGCAAAAGGCCGGCTGGCAATAATACAACCAAAATGGGTAATTTAAGCAGAGAAAGTAGTCTAACTGAGCTCAACATGGCCATTAACACTTATTTACTGGTCTCAGTGGAATAAAATACTGAAAGACAGGAGCTTGAAGTGAATAAAATTGTATCCAATTTACAATCAAATGAAAAGATAGTGGGCTTAGAGCCAAAAAATATTCCTCAATTAAGCTTCTTTTCAATGACTTTAGTTTAGCCAGCTGGATTTTTATTTAAAGTTTTAAAAAACTACTCTCTTATTCAACCTTTGAAAAGTAGGATTTTCCTTTTAATAGGTAATCTATTTCTTTTTCTACAAAATGAAAGTCAGCAATAACTGGTGTTCTGCACGCATGGAAACATAGTAAAATTGACACAGAGAAATGGAAGGCACAGCCCATATTCTGAGACGTGACATTCTATGGAGAAGAAATATATGGCAATTGGGATATAGGGACACATAGGTCATGGGCATCCAGCTCACTGGACCTGCCTCAGTCTTCAATTCAAAGCTACTTTATTGTTAGTCAACTTAGGTGGTAAGTGATAATAGAGGTTCTATGTTTGATATAACATCATGATTTTGAGGATGACTCCTCAATAAAAGTGCAGTTTAAGGTAAAAACATTCCAGTTAAGTAGTCCTCTTGCCATATCCTAATATATGCAGTATAATTTAGTAAAATATTCATTCCTAAATACATAAAAAGTATTTATAATTCTGGAACTTGAAGAGGTAAGCTTTTATCACCTGGAAAATTCTCTTTCATTATGATGCTGAATAAATTGGATGTTACTCTACTAGGAAACAAATTTTATCTTTTTTTTAAATTTTAAGAAAAAAATCACAATATAAACATAAGTATATACAATGTTTCTGTGTTAGAATATTCAGTATAAAGGGACAGTTTTAATCGGTTAAAGTTGTGATTATTTAAATGTCAAACAATCAAATGTAATGTTTTATCTCTACACACACACAAATAAAATTGAAAAACTGTGAAATAGACAGATAGCCTCTTTCAATCAACAAATATTTGTATCTCTGCCAATAGCAATGAATGCTGCAGATGCCATAGAGTGGAGTGATATATAGCCCCTGCTCTTGCAAATTCACTCGGTGGACAGCCACTGCAAAGGCCCTTGGAGGAGAGAAAATAATATAAATTTATAGATAACTAATACAAAGCAGAGTAAACCAGGACACAAAGCAACAGGAAAGTACATTTAATTGGAGAAAATTAGCAACGGCTCCATAGAGAAGATGACATTTAAGAAGGATTTTGAAAGATATAAGCAACCTGTAAGGAGATAAGATGGTAGGGCATTTTAGGGGTCGTAAGAGCACAAGCAGGTGATAGAGAATGAGATGGATTTGGGGGAAATGCTGAGTAGTTTTAAATAGATACTGAATAGGGAAACTGGTAGATAAGCTTGTGTTAGATGGATGTAACATTGCGAGGCTCTGAATGCCAGACTAAGACTTGTGTACACCTTTCATGTAAAACATGTTTGTTTCGCCAGCAATCTGGCCTAAACCAGAGGCTATCTCAAAGTCACTTTTGAGTACAAATGACCTAGATCTCAGAGTCTTCAGCAAAATCCTTGGAGATCTGTCTGACCAGGTTTTCTTGAATTCTTAGTCTTCTTAAATCCATATGGGCAAATTATTTTTTCCTTGATGATTTATGTCCTCTTCATCAGGTGCTCCAGGGACACTATAACTGCTTAAGAATGCAAACATTTGGGCGCCTGGGTGGCTCAGTTGGTTAAGCGACTGCCTTCGGCTCAGGTCATGATCCTGGAGTCTCGGGATCGAGTCCCGCATCGGGCTCCCTGCTCGGCAGGGAGCCTGCTTCTCCCTCTGACCCTCCTCCCTCTCATGCTCTCTGTCTCTCATTCTCTCTCTCTCTCAAATAAATAAATAAAATCTTAAAAAAAAAAGAATGCAAACATTTTTATGACGGATTTATTGAAATATAATTCACATAAGATTTACTCTTTTAAATTGTACAATTCAGTGGGTCTTGGTACATTTACAGAGTTGTTGTGCTACCATTACCAACATCTAATTTTAGAACATTTTTATCATCCTAAAAAGAAACTGCATACCCAGTAGCTATCAGTTCTCCATTCTTCCTACCTCCCAGTCTCAAGAAACCACTAAGCTACATTCTGTCTCTATAGCTTTGCCTATTGTGGACATTACATGTAGATAGAATTATACAATAGGTGGCTGTGTTGATCTGGGTTCTCCAGAGAAACAGAACAGGATGTATATATACAGTTATATATATATAAGAAGAAATATATGATAGGAATTGACTCATGTGGTTATGGAGGCTGAGAAGTTCCACAATCTGCTATAGCTACAAACTGGAGAACCAGGAAAGCCAGTGGTAAGAGTCAGTCCAAGTACAAAGGCCCAAGAACCAGGAGCACCTATGTCCAAGACCAGAAGATGGATGTCCCCTCTCAGTAAAACAGAGAATCTCCCTTTCTTCATGTTCTTGTTCCATTTGAGTCCCTGGTGGTGAGGATGATGCCTACCCACATTGGTGAGGGGGGATCTCTTCACTCAGTCTACTGAATCAAATGCTAATCTCTTCCAGAACGCCCTCTCAGACACACCCAGAAATAATATTTTACCAGCTATCTGGGCATCCTTTAGGCGACTCAAGTTGACACATACAGTTAGCAATCACAGTGGCCTTTTGTGTCTGCCTTCATCCACTTCAATGTTCATCTGTGTTGTAGAAGTATCAGTACTTCGTTCCTTTTTATGGTTGAATAATATTTCATTGACTGGACATATCACAATTTGCTTATCTATTCATCAGTTAATAGATAGTTGGGTTGTTTTCACTTTTTCCCTATTATGAATGATACTGTTCAAAATACGGACACATTTTTGTTTGGATATGTTTCATTTCTCATGGGTATATATCTAGAATGGAAGTGCTGTGTCATGGTAACTCTGTCTTTAACATTTTGAGGAACTTTCCACTGTTTTCCAAAGTGGCTGCACTATTATATAATCCCACCAACAATGTACAATATATGAGGGTTTAATTTTCTTCATATCTTTACCAACAATTGCTATTGTTGGTGGTTTTTATTTTAGTCTTCCTAGTATATGTAAAGTGCTATCTTGTATAGTTTTCATTTGCATTTCTCTAATGACTAATGATTTTGAGTATCTTTTCATGTGGTTATTTTTGCCATTTTATATATTCTTTCAATAAATCTTTCCAAATCACTTGTTCATTTTTAAAAATTGGGTTGTCTTTTTATTTTTGAGTTGGATGATTTCTTGATTTCTTTATATATTCTGGTAAGCTCCTTATCAGATATGTCATTTGCAGATAGTTGCCCCAGTTCTGTGGGTTATATTCTCACTTTCTCTATGATGTCCTTTGAAGCACAAAAGTTTTACATTTTGATGATGTCTGATTTATCTATTTTTTTCTTGTCACTTGTGCTTTTGGTGTCACATCTAAGAAACCACTGCCTAACCTAAGGTAAAAAAGATTTATTCTCATATTTTCTTCTGATAGTTTTATAGTTTTAGCTCTTATATTTAGACCTATGGTCCTTTTCATATAAGTTTTGTATATTGGTGTAAGGTTGGGATCCAACTTCATTCTTTTGCATATTGATATCTAGTTTTCCCAGCACCATTTTTTTAATAGATTATTCTTTTTCCATTGAATTATCTTGGCACCACAGACACAAATGTGTTTAATGGTTACCATACATGTTTGAACACATACTTATCCTTTACTAAATTCTTTCATCAAGTTTTAGATTAAATCTACTGTTTTCCAGGGAGCCTGGGTGGCTCAGGTCATGATCCTAGGGTCTTGGGATGGAGCCCATGTCAGGCTCCCTGCTCAGCAGGGAGTCTGCTTCTCCCTCTCCCTCTGCCCCTCCTCCTGCTCTCTCTCTCTCTCTCTCAGATAAACAGTCTTTTTAAAAATTTAAAAAAATATTATTTTCCAAGTGATCGATTATAGGAAATATAGATGGATTAATTTCTTATTTGTAAGTTTGGTGGCCTTAGAAATTGACATAAAAATTGGTCTTGTCTCCAAATTATGAAAGGGGGTCCCTACTCAAATCCTGAGGCTAATTTCTGTTTCAGAGTCTGCTTCTCAGAGAATTCACCTGAGACATCTCTAATAAGGGGACAGGGCCTCTCAGTAGAGAGGTCTGTTCATGGTAGAGTACAGTTAGGAGCCCATGATCTTTGTGGACAGATCTTTTGTCAAAAGAAAAGAGAAGAGGAAGACTAGCTATGCCTGCCCAGTTTCTCTTTCCAAACTCACTAAAGGAGAGTGGAGTGAATGAAGGGTTATAAGGAGACCAGGACTGTAATGCTAACACATAGTCATCTATATGAAAAGAAACATAAAGAGGGAGAGAATAAGCATTTTCTACAAAACCATGTACCAAATACCTCTGGCAAAGTGCCCTCCTCTGGTGCAGGTCTTAATCCTTTTCCACCTTCCTCCCATTCCACTTTCCCAAGTTATTCAGTGAGAAGAATCTGACACTTATCTTGTTTACTTATAGCTTTAAGATGAGGGCTTACCATATATAGACTATAATTGCTTCTTGATTGTAAGGCCTTTCCTATGAACAGTCAGTCATCCCAGGTGATGAATTTTTCATTTCCTTTCTCCCAGAGACCAACTGACTCATAAACCTTGCTCAAAGCAAAGGATAGCTTTGTTGGGAAACTTTTTTTCTTTTCTTTTTTTTTTAACCATTATAGGCGAAAATACCATTATTGCTGGCTTTGGTCTAAATATATTCTAAATTTTGGATAGAAATTTATGGCAATTCTATTTTGGGCCAAGAATTCATTTCTGGTCCCTACGAAATGACATTTTTGGCTCTACTTTATATGGAACCAAAGGGAATTGTTCATTAACATCTGCAAGCTGTTTCTTTGTATTCATGCTCTGATGAAAATGACTTGGGAGCCAGAAAATGTGAACTGAATTTCCATTTCTGTCATTGACTCCTTGTGTGACCTTGGACACAACTCTTTATTTCCCTGAGCCTATTTTCTCCATCTGTAAAATGGGGATAACAACAATAGTGAGTATTTGCTTTATTGCTTAATTTCCCATACATAATTTTTAAGAAATACTTCTCCCTAATGAGGAGGATACAATTAAATGGCTCATGCAAATATAAGTTGGGAAATAAAAGTTTCATATAAATGCAAGTTTCAGCGGCATGACTCATGTTAAGGAACTTACACATTTCTGAAAATTTGGTATGAAGTATAACACATCATATTCTTTTCCATTTTTAAAATAATGATGTATCCATGTTAAAAACTGTTGACTTTAGCATGTAATAACCACCATTAAATTATGTTTTTAGAAACATGGCTTTCTCAGAAAGCAGATGTGTCCTTTTTTCCAAAATTTCAGTATGACTAGTGTTCTAATAATTTCTAGGCTAGGGGTGCCTGGGTGGCTCAGTCATTAAGCGTCTGCCTTCAGCTCAGGTCATGAGTCCAGGATCCTGGGATCCTGCCCTGCATTGGGCTCCCTGCTCGGCAGGAAGCCTGCTTCTCCCTCTCCCGCTCCCCCCTGCTTGTGCTCCCTCTCTCGCTGTGTCTCTCTCTGTCAAATAAATAAATAAAATCTTTAAAAAAATTAATTTCTAGGCTACAGCAGAGTTTTGTTACATGTGGTTTTGTGTCTCAGAGGACAGCATAATGCCCAAGCCCACATGATAATAAGTTAGTTATTACACATTTCTACAGTATTAAAAACCCAGATAAAACAGACACATTCAGAGGTAGTTTTAGGAACTCTAAATATTTTTTAATGCACATGGTATGTTATCTAAATGGAATTTAAATAAAAGCTTAAAAAATATATTTTTAATGCAAACAAAATTCGTTTCATGTTTTCTTTAAATAGTGAGCTCATCAGCTCAACTACTTTAAAAATTCCAAGTTTACACAACTTTTAAGAAACCCATCTGTCATGAGAACAAGGCGCATTCTGCTCTCATATCACAAAATGAAAACAGCATTTCAGATTGCTGCTGGGTCCTTGGGAGCACGAGGGTCTCTTTAGAGGCAGTATGTGGCTCTAGTTCTCCTGAGCAAACTTTCATTATAAAGATGCCCAATGTATAAAAGATGCGCTTTTGGTTATTTCCTAGATCATACTGTAGCATTTACCTATTGAATCTAAAGAGGCATATTTCAGCTCCAGTTTTATTTTGTGATATTCAGGGGTTGAGCAGGTGATTGAGTTCTATTGTTCTGAGTATTACTTCAGCGATGTTACTAGGTAGATGTTTAGGTTAAGTGTGATTTTACTGCAATAATGGCAGGAAGGCTACTTCAGGGAACTCATTCCTCTCACAAGGTGGCCCCTAGAGTAGGTGAAGTTTAGGTAGAGGCGAAGTCACCTCTTCAGTCATTGTTATCAAATGTAAAGAGAGATTCATGGATGCCCTCCCTTGGATGTTTTTATTTATCTGGCTGGAGAGATGATCTGGGAATTTCAATTGAAAAGGAGGAAAAAAAAAAACTTTGCAGGTGATTCTAAAGTCCAACCATGTATGACAAGAATTACAGTCTTCCAGTTTCCCAAAGGTGTCTGTGAATTCAGGATAAATGCTACTCGTGTGATTGAGTGTCACCCCATAATTCCAGCACCAACATTTTGCATCCCTGGTCCACACTTTATGTGAGCTTATTTCATCCTCACGGTCCTTGGATGCAGCTGGTAGTTGCCCCTTGACTTCTATTTCATAGGTGCTATAAACACGATGTTTATTTTCCCGGTTGATGCCTTAACCTGGAATAATTTGCGAATTAGGCCTGTGTCTAAGGGCTTAGGCCATTTATTAGTTTATTCTTTCAACATCTGTTGAGTATGTGATAAGGGCCCAGCAAGTGCATTTATTTCAGATGTGAGAGCAAAAAGGAGGGAGACATCCACCCACAGCAAGTCTCTCAGAGGAAGGGGAGCATCAAATGGAGACACTCAGGTGAGTGAGGCGGAAAGGTCAAAAACAAAACAGAAACTGCAGGATATAAACAAAGGTGAAGTTTTTTGGTCTCTTTATCCCCTTAACCTATCATACACTTTGTGCCTCTCTAGGTTGTGCAAATTTAGTAGCTATGTTGTGTTTCTTTTCTTATTTAACACACAGAGAGAGAGAGAGAGAGAGAGAGAGCACAAGCAGGGGGAGTGGCAGGCAGAGGGAGAGGGAGAAGCAGGCTCCCTACTGAGCAGGGAGCCCGATGACCCTGGAATCATGACCTGAGCCGAAGGCAGACGCTTAGCCGACTGAGCCACCCGGGCATCCTGCTATGTTGTGTTTCTTATAAAAAAAAATTACTATTACCCTGATTATTGAGGATTACTTCAAATTCCACATTGAAAGATCTTAGGAAATATTAATATCAAACAGAGATGTGAAAGGCAACCCCTGAAAATCCTACCAGATTGAATAGCTCTGATTCCACCGTTATGCTCTGCTGCATCCTGTGTATAATAATAATATAGGACATTAAGTGAAGATTATTTTCAATCTGGGCCATCCTTTTATGTCTTCAAAATGGCACACTCATACAATAATCTTATTCTATAATGTTGTTTCTGCCATAATAAGCCACTCTTCCTATTAATCGTGGCCGTGATGGGAGATCCAAGTGAAGTGGGAATTGGCTGACTTCCGCTGTATTCTTGTTAGGCTACATTAGCTAATACATCGACAAAGCTGCCCACTGTCCAGACTTCTTGGTAGCTTTTTAAACATCAGTCTCAGCATTGAAGGTGCTCCAGTCAGTAGGTGGTTCCAAGGAAGGTCTTACAGTCTTGCCTTCTCGTATCCGTGCCCTTGCTGAATTGAATGGTTGTCTCATTATTCCATGGATAATGAGACGAGATGTGTTTATCACAGCCATTTATTAGAAACAAAAAGTCGCACATTAGCAAACCAAAATTATAATTAAAGGAAAAAGAGAAGAAAGCTTCTGCATAAATAGTGCCAAAATTTCAAGGGACCAATCCTTAGAGGACAGAGACATGAGGATTCAAATTTGATGAGTAAGTTTCCTAGGCCACGCAGCACCAAATATATCATCTGACACAGTGCTTTCTTTGATTTCCACTTAGGTTTAATGGTTGAATAATCATGGCTCATAAGTTTATCTTTAATAACAGTCACAGCAGACAGTTTATTAACAGATTCTGCAGGCTGCAGGGTTGTCATTTGCTGTTATAGTGATTGTCTGTTTTAAATATCACAGCTGTTGGTGTTTTTATTTATTTATTCATGATTTGATTCCTGCCTCTCCACATCCCTGACGCTCAAAGGCAGGCTATTTTCCTTTCCTCTTTGAATTGTGAAAGGCTGCTGTGACAGTCCCTAGCCCAGGCCGTGGAGTGTCACACAGGGTCCTATGGTGCCGAACAAAAAGCCGCGTCTTCCTGAATCTGGCAGAACTCTTTATGAGAGCCGAGCCTTCTTGTGCAGGGCTTTCTCCGTCCGTGAGGGGTGGGCATGAATGCCATCCCTATCAGGGGCTCTGGGCCAGTGAAGACCCTTCTTCATGTGTTTCTTGGCCAGGAGAGTGGAACCACAGGAGAAATGCAAATGCCCAGGCCTCTACTTTCCCATGTGATAGCCCCGTGAATAAACATAGGAAGCACTGTGAGCCGCAGTTTCTGAATTCAGCTGAAGAGAAAGCTTGGTCATAACACATAGCATCTTTCATTGAGTTGTGTGTCGGGGGGGGCAGGCTTGTATTGAACAGATGACATTATTTCATTTGTCTGCAGAAAGGCCCTGTGAAGAAGAGTTTATATAGAGGGATACCATTTTGTTGAGAGAAAAACTGGGGCCTTACATTGCCAGCATGACCGGGAATCAGGCACGGAATGAGAGGCGGCGGCGGCGGCTGGTGGCTGATCTGGGGAAACGGGACATTCTCCAAACGCCAAAATCCTCCCCGTCTCCTGAGGAAATATGCTTCCTGTATCTCCTGAGTACATAAAATAGTGCCCCCACCTGATAGCTAAGAGGTGGACAAAGTGACATTCTGCGACATACGCCTGTAGTGGGCAGCCCCTCAACAGAGAGCCCATGCAATGTGTGCGACTCATCTCGGGTAATTTTCTTTGAGCTGGCTTCGATCCCTGGGAGGCCACTGAAGGCAGAGAGAAGAAAGACATAGGAAGAATTAGGAAGGAAAACAGGAGGTGCATCTCAGCCATTTTTGGATCTTTGGAAGGGCAAGTTCTGTCCCCCACATACCCTAGAAGGTATCCACCCGTTTCTGGCCAAGTTCAGAAAAAGGGAGACTCAGAAGATCTCTGTGCCCCTTAACTGCTTCAGGGAACGGATTGTCACAATCTGCAAAGAGGCGCTCATCCTCCCCTTTCCTACCAGTGGCAGAATTTTTTTTTTTTTTTTTGGCTTCCCCTGCCTTTCAGTAAGTGCTTTTGTAAAGTAACAGTAAAAGCTAACGTGCAATGATATTTCAGAAGTTAATGGTGGGTGGTGAGGATTATGGAGCACTTTAATTTTTACTGTCGCTTTGCTAATATCTTTATCAAAATAATGAGCACCAGAAAGTGGTATCGACTGGTAAGCAGAATCAGATCCAGGACTCAGCACTGTGAGCCTTTCCACCTGCCTGGCTCCAGATGCACTCCCCAACGTCGGGTTGCAACCAGATGACGACATCATTTTTAACAGATTAGATGCCTCTCACAGCGCCCGTGGAAGGTAATTTCAATAGCAGCACCGTCATTCCTCACTTCTGTGCAGCTTAGTAGTTCTCAAACTCTGTCCCTAAAAAGCCCTCAGAATCTACAAGCTGGGTGCCAATATTCTAAGGCTAAAGGCCAATAATTAGTCATTGTCAAAATAGTAGAAATGTAATAGACATAATGTTAATATAGCAGATACGGTTTTGTTTCATTTTAAGCTTCTTTGTCCATAAATGTTTATTAAGACTTTGGCACCTGATAATGTTTGCCTACAAATGAATATTGGCCAGTACTTATCTATTTAAACTATTTGTTGAATCCATCATAAAATCCTACTGATTCTCCTTTGATGTAGCCAGCATTCAACTAATTTTCACCACGGCCACACCTACTGCTTTGGTCTGAGCCACCAAAGATTATGGCACTTACCTCCCGAGAGGTCTGTTTGCTTCTGCCGTTGCTACTTCATAGTCTATTCTCCACATTGCAGCCAGAGTGAGCCTTTGAAAATGTAGGTCAGATCATGTGACTCTTGCTAAAAACTCAGCAATGGTTCTGCATTTGACTAGACAGTAAAGCACAAGTCTCTAAAAGGTCCTATAACCGATGTGGCCTGGCCCACCCCTCTTCCTCTCATTCACACTGCTCCATGAACTCTGGCCTGCTGCCTGTTTTTTGAACATGCCAGGTAAACTTGAACCCTAGAACCAGTGCCCTATTTTTCTGCCTGGGATGCTTTGTTGCCAGATATCTGCTTGGCTGCAACCATTACTTCTTCCAAGTTTTTGCTCAAATCTCATCTTCTCAGTGCAACCTCCCTGCTTAATACTGCTGTTTCCCCTTCCATTTCCCATCCCCTCTCACCCTGCTCTCCTTTCTCCCCGTCACATCTATTACCTCCTAGCATTTGACCTATTAGAATCACCATGTCAGTACCAGGAGAACAGCAATCTTGGTCTTTTACTGTATTTCACAACTTCTAGTAAGTGCTCCAGAAACATGTGTTGAATAAATGAATGTCTATTATGTGCCAAACTCTAGGATATGCAAGAATTAACAAGACATTAGTGCTGGCTTATAGTTTAGTGTGGAAGACGTAACAATCAACAAGCAGACACAGGAAAACGAAAGAACAAAATACCAAATGAATGATAATGGAAGAAATCATTAAGGCACAATTAAGCTGAGTCTAACAGTTTTTGTGCATGTTTGTGTGTGTTGCACGTATAGTCGTGATCACATTCTGCATTACGTTGTTATACTTTCTGCCATTAAAATGGTTCCTTTAATGCAATTCAACACATCAGTATTCATGGTGATCTCCAAGGAACACTATGAATTTCAGGTGCTCCACACCTGAGGAAATTTAAGAACTGCTTTTTGTGTGGTGATTTTCAAAGGGCATTCATATGTATTTTTCTCATCTAATTCTCAGAACAACCTTCAAAATGCAGGTCTTCTGCATTTTCTTCTTTAATATGTTCTCCCTGTTTTGACTTTCAAGCGTGAAGCTATGACGTTAGGTACTTTTGTAAATGAAGATGCCTATAGGTTCTACGAGTTCCTCTATGTTGTCGTTAGTGCCGAGGCTGCTATCCTGTGTCCATTTTTCTTTCTTTCTTTCATTTTCAGCCCACTAGTGTGAGTCTTTCAAAGTAAGATTAAATTCTGCAATAATTGCTAGGAGTGGAAAAAGTGCATCTTAGCATAAACTTTTGTTTTCTTACTGTCAGTCAGCTGGACTCCAGACATCGGATCTTCTTGTCTTTCAATTCTGTGGACATTTATCCTGTAATCGTATAAAAGACACGCTTTAAGGAGTTGTAGGAAATACAAAGGTGGGTAAAACAATATCCTTGTTTCAGGAGTTTATAGTTGGGGAGGGGTGTCAATGCTACCAGCGCTGGGGGATACACTGTGCGTACAAGATTCCTTTATATGTGTATATAAGTTTTAAATCAACTTTCCATTTTAGAGTAGATTAAGATTTACAGAAAAGACATGAAGATAATACAGAGACTTCTGATATATCCCATGCCCGTCTCTATTATTAACATCTTACATCATGGTACCTATTATATAGCTAATGAACCAACATTGATACGTTATTAACTAAATTCCATACTATATTCATTTCTTATTTATTTGTATTTACTTACTTACTTACTATCCTTTCTCCGTTCTAGTGTTCTAGATCCCATACAGAATACCACATTACATTTAGCCATCATGTTTCCTTAGGCTCCTCCTGGTTGTGACAGTTTCTCAGATTTTTCTTATTTTTGATGATTTTGACAGTTTTGAGGAGTACTAGTCAGGTATTTTGAAGAATGTCCCTCAACTGGGATTTGTATGATGTTTTCCTCATGGTTAGACTGAGGTTATGTGTTTGGGGGAAAAAGACCAAAGAGGTAAATAAAGTACCACTTTCCTCACATTATATCAAGAGTATGTGCTATCAACATGACTTACTACTATTGATACTGATACTGATCAATTTACTCAGTGTTTTTCAGGTTTCTCCACTGCAATCCCTGTGATTTTTATGTACCCTTTTCTTTGAAATCAGAACTGTGCAGAAGTTTTCTTGGACTTTCTGTTTTAGGTCTAGACTCTTCCATCCCTGAACCAACCCACCTTCCTCATATTTCCAAGGTTTTCTATAGATCTTCTTGTCTTTTTTGTGGCCCAGATATTATTTTGGTGTCACCCACAGAGAAATAACAGTTTTGGGAGTGGAGGGTTCTTTTATTTTATTATTTTAAATTAGTGATTCAGGTTAGCTCTGAAATTAAATACCTTGGTTTACAAGCAAACAGGCTGAAGAATACAAAGACTAATGATTAATTTTGTGGATTCACAAAATTCTAAAATAAAAGTAGTTTAATTTCAAGTTAAAGATGTAATGCAGATGCGGTGGAATCTAAAAAACAACAACAAATGAATAAATAAACAAAAAGCAGAATTAGACCTATAAATACAGAGAACAAACTAATGGTTGCCAGAGGGCAGTGGGGTGGGAGGTTGAGCAAAATGGGTGAAGGAGAGAGGGAAGTACAGATTCCAGGTATGGAACTAGTAAGTCAGAGGAAGAAAAGGCACAGCATAAAGAATATAGTTAATAACACTGTAATAGTGACGTACAGCTACATTTGTGGTGAACATAGCATAGTGTATTTACTTGTCAAATCACTAAATTATATACCTGAAACTTATGTAACATTGTTTGTCAATTATACTTAAAATAAATAAATATATATATAAATAAATACAATAAAATAAAAAATAAAAAAGACCACACACACACAAGAGGGAAAACAGGGAATTTTAGGGGGAAAAAAAAAGAAACAAAAATCACCTGTAATTATCAAGAGACAATTACTGCTATTGATTGATTACCTTCAGCTATTTTTCTACATTTCTCTATGTGTATATATTTATCCAGGTATCTATCTATCTTCATTTTCTTTTGATTTTGGGGGATGATCTTTTTGTATAGTTTTGTATTTTGTTTTTACACTGAATTTTTTTCTCATTAAACTTTAATAGGTCTCAATATTCTGTGACAGATTTTTGGTCAAATTGTTTCCATTAAAAAGTACTGATTTTAAAAACTAGTAACTTAAAATTGCCACAGAAAAAAACAAATAATACATAAAACATCTCTTTTCCCTCTGAATGTTTTACATTGCATTTTTATCATTAACCAGACTTTACCATTAAACTTGAGACAAGCAGTTCTAGACCTTCCACCACTGACTAAGACTGGGGTGGCACTTATTAGAGATAATATTCATTTAGCCTCCTGAGTTTTATGGGAAGACTGAATGACCTTACCAGCTCCAGCAACCTTCCTGTCCACTGACTTGATGACACCCACAGCAACAGTCCATTTGAAATAACAAATGGCCGGGCGCCTGGGTGGCTCAGTTGGTTGGGCGACTGCCTTCGGCTCAGGTCATGATCCTGGAGTCCCAGGATTGAGTCCCGCATCGGGCTCCCTGCTCGGCAGGGAGCCTGCTTCTCCCTCTGACCCTCCCCTCTCTCATGTACTCTCATTCTCGCTCTCTCAAATAAATAAATAAAATCTTTAAAAAAAAAAAAAAAAGAAAGAAATAACAAACGGCCAGATGAGCCAGAGAATAGTCAGGGGAGCTCTCAACACATAAGTTTTCCAAGAAGCATGTCAATCATGATGGCATCACCAGATTTCAAAACTTTGAGGTCGTCTTACCAGAATGGTGATCCATCTTCTCCTTCAGCTCAACAGACTTTGCAAGCAACGTGAGCTGTGTGACAATCCAGCACAGGTTCACAGCCAGCACTGATTGGGTGTGGGTGGTTCAGGGTAATCACCTGAGCAGTGAAGCCAGCTACTTTCATTGCTGGGTTATTTTTGTTATCACCATCCACCTGGATGATGAGCATCTTTGACAGACACATTCTTGAGGCTGAAGTCCACACTGTCCTGAGGAAGAGCTTCACTCAAACTTCATGGTGCATTTCAACAGACTTTTCTTCAGTTGTAACATTGATGGTAACAAAAATGACCGCAACGCCATGTTTGAGAACACAGTCTCCCAGAGACAGTACCAACACCAGCGATTTTGTAGACATCCTAGAAGAACAAACCCAAGGCTTGTCAGTTGGATGAACTGGTGGCAGAATGCAATCCAGAGCTTCAGGCAGTATTGGCATTGCCATCTTTACTGGTGACTTTCCATCCCCTGAACCAAAGCATGTTTGTACTTGGCTCCAGCATGATCTCACCATCCCAACCAGGAATTGGCACAAAGCTACTGGGTCTGGGTTGCAGCCAGTTTTCTTAATGTGGGTGCTAACTTCCTTCCTAATTTCCTTGATATCTCTCTGGCTGAAGGGTGGCTCAGTGGAATCCATTTTGTTAACACCAACAATTAGTTCTTTCACAACTGGTGTGTAAGCCAGAGGGCATGCTTATAGGTCTGACCGTTTTTGGATATACCTGCTTCAAATTCACCAACACCAGCAACAACAATCAGGGCAGAAAATTTTAGGCATAGCCTGAGATGTGCCTAAAATTGTGTTTTTATAAAGTACCTGTATCCTGGGGCATCATCAATGATAGAAACATAATACTTTCTGGTCTCAAATTTCCACATGGAGTTATCATGGTGATCCCAGGCTCACATTCAGCTTATCCAAGACCCAGGAATAGTTGAAGGAGCCCTCTCCCATGTCAGCAGCCTCCTTCTCAAATTTTTCAATGGTTGTTTTTGTCAGTCTTCCCACATTTGTAGATCAGATGGCCATAGTGGTGGACTTGCCTGGATCTACATGTCTAATGATGTTGATGTTAATATGAGTCTTTTCTTTCCTATTTTGGTTTAGATTTAGCAGTAGTTTTCATGACACTTGTGTTCTGGCAGCAAACTCATTGCAATAAAGGCTACACTGAAATTATATATGAAGGATTTATTTCCCTCTGTTAATTAAGTTAAAAATGGCTGATTCCAGTAAAAGTATTTAATCATATTCTTAGTGTTGGCAATTTTATTAGGGAATTTATAATTATACAATTATAATTTATAATTCATAATTATTTTCCCTGTCATCAATTCCATGATGAATGTCTTTGATGCATCTTTTGAATAATCTTTGACTGCATTTTTTATTATTTCCTTATTATAGTATCTATGTCAAGCTCATTAGAATTCTTTGTTAAAGGATTATAATATTTTACATATGTATATATAATATATAAATAAACATACTTCAATGTGGACAGTATAACTTAGACTAGAGTCCTATAGAAATTAATTAAAATTAAAATGTTATTAGAAATTCAATAAATTATTAACCTTAATATTTTAATTGCTATATTCAGTATCATTCACTCAGAAAAAAATAAGTAATATCCAGAACACTCTTTGGGGGCAGTAAGTAGAACTTGAATATGAGTTGGTGTGATTCAGTTAGATTCTATAAACATAGTTGAATAAGGCCTACATTACAAAGTAACAAAGTTAATAATGCATTTCACATCAAGCTCTAAAAGACAAGCATTAGAAATATGAAGTGATTCTCCCAATATAGTTCATGTGGTTTTAGTCTTAACTGCTATTGTGGTGAGATTAATTTCAATCCTATTATTGATCTGGGATATAGAGAATTTGGATAGGGTCCAGAGGAAATGAGAATAAAAGTGAAAATGATTAGAGGGTTGACTGGAAAACACTGAACCCATTGGGATTATTGAGTTTGGAGCAGGCTAATGAGAGACTTAATGACAGTTTCTAACTGTAGAGGTGGCGCTACGGTATGATTAACTATGTGTAACCAATTTTAACTTCTACAAAGGAAAAGGCACATTTACATGAGTATGGATTTGCTTTGGTCATTGAGAAGACGTAATAAGCTGGTGGACAGCAGCAATTTGTTATCAACTCTAGGATGCATGGCAGCCAGGAGAAAGAAGGCTCCTAGTTTATAAGAGGTCCCATGAAATGGATGAAACTGTAAAACAGAACACTGGGCAGACTGGAAGTGATATCACTTCACCACTTTAGTTGGTGCCTCTTTACAATTGGCTAGGGGGCTACTGAATATGGGCCATTGTCCTCTTTGTTATTCTGTGCTTATTGTACATTAGTAGGATTTGATTGGCATCAGTTCCCTTTATGTAAATGGCATCTGTGAACTGTAACATGACACTTTTAGCTCATGTAATATAAATGCAAAGTATGTAAGTATGTCTGTAAGTTACACTGATTTAGAAGGAAGGTCTACTTTCCTCCAGTATAACAAATTACTCCTTTGGAGTATGTTAAGCAATTTTGGAAACTTATTTTGGTCATTGGATCAATAAATCACTATTTGGAAAATTAATGCCTTAAATTACATTACATAATAAGTTCAAGTTGATGGGTTACACAGATCTGAAACTTGGGATAGTGGTATTGTGCATTCCTCATGAGGAATCTAGAATCAAGTATTATATGGTTAAAGAGTGGTGTTGACAATGCAGATTTTCTTAGCAGTCAGGGGTCCATTTCATCTGGTATTTAGCTCAGGGCAGGGACAGCCCCTCATGTGATCCCTTATCTTTCCTTATTGTTCTCTGACTCCAACCATAACCCTTCCATTCAGACCCTGTTCTTGGATTCTGCTTGTTTCTTTCCTCCTTCAAATTTTCATTCAATTTGTCTACTGAATTCTCTTGAAACAACATAGTGTAACGTTAAGACTTTGTATTTTTGAGTCCCTAGACATGGGTTTGAAAGCAGCTCCATCTCTTTCCGAATTTGGAACTTTCACCAAGTTTCTTAACCTCTCTGAGATGCAGTTCCCTCACCTGTGAAATTAACATAAAAATATCTATAATGCAGGGGTACTAAGAGGATTAAATGCAGTAACATTTATAACAGGTTTACCCCATGTGGCACACATTAAAATGAAAAATTTCTAGGAAAAAATAGCTGTTATTTTCTATTTGATCACTTTCTTCAACTTTGAGACACTACTGATCATTCAATAAACATTGAGCATTTATTATGTTACAGCTGTGTGCACAATAGTGTACAGTAGTTTGTGCTGGATAAAGAGTGTATAATGATGATACAAAATAGACAGTTCTCTTATACTGGTGAGTTTACAGTAGATTATGATTCACCATTGATTTAATAACAGCTTTGCAAGGAAAAAGCAATATTAAACTATGTATTAATTTTAAAGTACACCATGATTTCAGTGATATATAAAAGGGGAAAAATGTATAAAAAATTTGCATAATTATTGTCCCACTCCAAATGTAAAACTGAACAATTTCTGAATACTGGTCATAATTTTGAATTTTTCTTCAGTTATATTTGTTCTTTTCTCCAGCCAACTTATTTCTCCTCTATTGTTCTCATAGGCTCCATCCAGTCCTGTGGTTGTTGGTCAGGGGTACATTCAGGCTCTGCTCCTGTCTTTCTTGCCCACTGTTTTGCTAATACTGTGGGCTATGCCTGAAAATTCCAGTCCTGGTGAGGTGTCACATTTAAGAAGGCACAGTCAATTGACCAAAAGTAATTTCATACAGTTCCAGTGGTCACTTCTTGCTTCCTCTCTTACAGAAAGAATATCCAATCCTTCATCCCCAGCGCCCCATGTCTCCATACCCCATTCCTTCCTTTCTTCTATGTCTTTCAAACTGCTCAACCTCTCCAAAACCTCTTTCTCTATCACTCGCATTCTTAACATTCTTCCTAATATTCTTTCACCCCTGTGATTAAAATCAGAGAAGAAGGAAATGCCAAGTAGGCAATGCCAGGATTTTTCCTAATTGGAGGCAAGAGGAGGGTGAGGCTATGAATCCTTATTTATAACTAATAGTTTTGTTTCTGTTATGCAGTTACAACTTCTTGCTACTCTCATCTAAGGACTGAGCACAATGAAGCATATCAGGCTAAGCAGTGAAGGCGGGATCAGTTGAAAGTGTGGAGAACTGGGGTGGGGGGATGGGTTAGCCTGGTGATGGGTATTAAAGAGGGCACATATTGAACGGAGCACTGGGTGTTATACACAAACAATGAATCATGGAACACTACATCAAAAACTAATGATGTAATGTATGGTGATTAACATAACATAATAAAATAAAATAAAAAATCTCAAAAAAAAAAAAAAAAGAAAAAGAAAGTGTGGAGAACTGACAGATTTGGTTCCTGCAAATGCCTAAATCCTTTTGGGCACATTTCTGTAACCTTGGCAATTGGGTGTCCTTCACTCTTTCCCATGTAGACTTTAGGGACAATCCTGGGCTTGGGTAGGAGCAACATATAAACCCTACAGAAGGTGCTCATTGGTTCAATATGAACTTAGTTTTACTGTTGGTTCCCCTGATATTTGAGCCCCATTTCTCTGGTAGCACTATGTTTATCTGATATTCCAGGTACCACTGATTAAGTTCTAAGTGCCAATTCTTAAAGATTTTTCAGGACACTTAGGGTTAACACAGTAGCCATAAAACAATCATTCAATAAAGTGCAAGGCTAGCAAAAAAAAAAAAAAAACCAAAAAACAAAAAACAAACCAAGAGTATTGATATTAAAAATATCTATAACTTACTATAATAATTTGACCTTGGCACTACTATTTTGCTATCTTGTAACTTATCATGTGTGCTTATTGATCTTTAGTTATAGGATTTTTTTTTTTTTAGTGGGGGATATCAGCATATTGGATTTACCTTATTAGAATAAGTACTGAATTTTGGAGGAATTGGGCTTTTAGGTCTGGGACAGTATGCTTTAGAGAATACTGCTTTAGATTTGTTTCATGTACCTTATATCTTCCATGTAGAAAGGAAAGCAGCACAATATATAGTAAATTAGGACAATGATACTATTGGGTTAAATCGTAACTTAATTATTCAGTTACTTGAGGCTACATAATCATTGAGCCATATCTTTTGATAATGTTCCTTTAGACTCCCTGGGAGTAACCAAATTTAGAATGATGTACTGTCATGCCACTTCTAAGAAACATTTTGTGTGCTGTCCTTGGTGATTGGCTAGCAATGCCTCAGAGATTACTGTTTGTGTAAATTTCATTAATTATTTTACTTCAAACATGAGGAAAGTGCTTTCTAAAAATGTAGTTGAGATCTAAAAACAAAACCAGATATAATTAGGGACTCAGAGCCACAGAGGATTTGTTTGAGGAACAAAACTGTTTTCATGGAGTTACAAAGTATATCTGAAGTTTATAATTTAGTTAAAATTATCAAGTACTTGTAAAGTTGCTGTATTTAAAATATGCTAAACATTTTTGTAGAGGCTCTCAGACATTTGGTAGAAGAAAAAGTTAGGTTTAAAGATAGCCAAACGTTGAAAATGGAAGTGCTAGTTACTGCATCGCTGCCACTCCAAGTCTCACTGCATAATTATGCTAGAGTTGTTATATGTTCCCTAGAGGATCCAATTCAGCAATGTACATCTCACCTCTAGATTTTTTCCCCAGTCCTATAAGCCATGGCGGCCGTGGGTAATCACCTATTGACTTATATTATCATGCTGCACATCTAGCCATAGCATTTGCATTGTATTATTAAGGACAATGGATATTTCCTCATAGTTTGGGGTTTTCCAAGCAAACAAATATAATCATTTTTCTCTCCACAAACTATGTCTGCAATCTAGATAAATTATCAGCAGTTGCATAGTGATAACTGTATAATAAATTCATGGTTCAAATGAATGAATATGGTTATAGCCATGGTTAACCGAGACTGGTGTTAGAACGCATGCTTCCACTAATTTACAATTTTTATAAATACACCAAAATATTGCATGCTAAAACGGCATTTTAGAACCATGAGCCAATCTATAATGAAGAGTGATAGTGTTTTTAGGACAAGACCAGAAAAAATAAAGACCCTGAAGTACAACTGTATACTTTCTTATTAATCATCAACATTAATAATCACTGCTTAAAATAATTCTAGTTTTACCTCTGAGGTTGGGTAAGATAATTAATCCTCAAAATTTCATAAGAATAAAAAGCCATTTTGTGAACATATAGCTCTGATACTTGGTGGCTTCTGCATGGTTTCTTTTTTACTCTTTTAATCATATCACTGTGCAAACTGGAATTCAGTTCTCTTATGTTCTTGCTTCTCAGTGGGGGAAGGATCCATGTCCATTTCCCAACTTGGATCCTTTACTTGTGGCAAAGTATAAAGTGAAGGGAAACTTTAAGAAGGTCTCTTTTCCAAACAAGGTTATCTTCAGTCCCATGTCCTTCATCTTGTCCAGTTCCCCATTCTTAAGAACTAATATTGCTGTGAGGTAAATATCCAAATTTAGATCTTTATTATTATTTTTTTAGATCTTTGAGTATTAGATTTTATTCTCCACTTCTAGCCAAAGATTATAGGAGATACATTTTGTTCTCTTCTTCATAGCACATTTTTATCAAGAAATGAAAGGTGTTTTTCATATTTCAGGGCCTACTTTAGATTCCACCTGTTTCTTGAAGATATCCCTGATAATTCTAGCATGGCATACTCCCTTTTATGAAATTTTACATTTATTATTTTCATTATGCATTTGGAATCCTGACTACCAGAAGTACTCTGCTTTTTTATGAATCCTTGAATATGCATATGGAATTTGAATATTGAAAGGTGACTTTATGTTGGAAGAATGAGATGTGCTTTTGTTCCCAGATTGCTAAATACATCATAAAATCTCATTATGCCTTATGTTTTAGAGATAATTCCCAATGATATATACTGAGACTTTCTTGACTTTTTAAATCTTATTCTTTTCAGGTATAACTGAATATGTAATTGATAAGCTAAGGCCCAATAGGCATCTGATTAGGCCCTGGTATACCTATTATCATTCATATTTTCTCAATTGTATTAAAATTATGAAATAACTGGTAACAGCATCTTCACTTCTATTGACAAACTAGTTTTACATCATATTGGCAGGTATCCAAGATATAATAATTCATTCCTGACTTCTTAAAGTCTAATACAAATTATTATTTTTTATCCCAAACCTGTTAATACTTGAACCTCAGAATCACTGAGCTCTATTTATTCTCTTTTAAGTAATTTTTGTTTAGTATTTTAGTCCTACATGTGTTTCAACTGAAAAAAAAAGACATTATAACTTTGTATAGTTACTATTCCTTCAAAATGACCCAATAATATTTTTCTTTCTCTTCTGCCTTGTCAGGTTTTCAACTGGGATGAATTTTTATTTGTCTGAAGAATTCCCTTTAGATTTTCTTTTAGTATGGGTCTTCTAGCAGGAAAAGAAAGAAAGAAAAAGAAAGAAAGAAAGAAAGAAAGAAAGAAAGAAAGAAAGAAAGAAAGAAAGAAAGAAAGAAAGAAAGAGAAAGAAAGAAAGAGAAAGAAAGAAAGAAAGAAAGAAAGAAAGAAAAAGAAAGAAAGAAAGAAAGAAAGAAAGAAAAAAAAGAAAGAAAGAAAGAAAGAGAAAGAAAGAGAGAGAGGGAGGGAGAAAAAAATGATTCTCTTGGATTTTCATCTAAAAATGGCTTTATTTTACCTTCATTTTTGAAAAAAAATTTTCATTGCATATAGAATTTTAAGCTGGCAGTTATTTTCTTTTAGCACTTAGAAGTGCTAGTGTTATTCTATTGTTCCAGGTGTGCATCATTTCTATTGAGAATTTAGTTGCCATTTTTACAGTTACTACTTTAAAAGTAATGTTTTTTTAAAAATCCCTGTCACTTCTTAGGAATTCCTTTTTGTCCTTGATATTCTGCATTGTTACTATGATGTGCCTAGATGTGGTTTCCTTTGTGTTTTCCCTCCTTTGAATTGAATTTTTCCTCATTGGAATTCTTTGGGTTGATGTCTTTTATTAGGTTTAGAAAATATTCAGCCACTGTCTCTTCAAATACTGTTTCTGCCTCATTCTTTCACTTTTTTCCTTCTGGGACTCCAACTATAAGTGTGTTTGGCATGTTCTCACGTGTCTATTTTACTTGTCCAATGTTTTTCATTTTACTAATCCTGCGGTCTCCAATCTGCTGTTAAATCCATCTAATATAGTTATTACTTTCAGATACATATATTTAAAAAATTTTAAGTTCCATAATATCCATTCAATTATTTCTATAGGTGCCAGTTTTATGTTGAAACCCTCAATCCTTTCATTTATTATGTGCACCTTGTCCTCTTCTTTTGAACATAGGAATCAGAGCTATTTTAAGTCTTGTGTGTTAATTCCAATATCTAGATCATATGTGGGTCTGTTTATGATGTTTTTGATATTATTTGTCTTCTTTTTCCTATGATATTTCCTAGTCTCTTCTCATTTCTAATTTTTAAAAATTGTGTGCTGGACATTGTGTACTAAAGAGTCTTAGAAAATCTGGGGATGTTATATTGCACCAGTGATGGTTTCTCCCTTCCTGTGTTCCAGAGCAGCAGATCATCTCAATTCAATAAGAAATTGAGCTGGGTCAAAACTTGGTTGCAGGATTAGAAAGACTCAGACTAATTCTTGTTCATCCTCTTCTCTAGGCATGTCCCTCATGGGATATGTATCAAGTGTCTTTCCAATATGTCTTCTCAGTCCTAGAGACCTTCAGGAATGTATGTCTGCCTTTCAGAGATTCTCACCCAAATTCTTTAGGTTTCTGTGCAATCAGCCTTCAAATATGGTAAATGTCTTTAGGGATGGACCAGTGGGATTTTGCAAGAAAGCAAAGCACCAGGCAATAGCAGCAGATTTCACTCTCTCTTCTAGAAAATATGGCCCAGCTAACCAGACTCCCACAGTGAAACTCAGCAGTGGAACTTAGCAAGTATTTTTATGGGTAAACTGGATGACTTTCAAGTTTTCAGTTTGTTCTTCAACTCACAGAAACATTCAGAATATCATTTTACCAAATATCTGGGTACCCTGTGAGCTAGTCAAGTTGACACATATTATTAACCATCATACTGTTATCAAATTTATAACACTATATTTTATTATTGATTTTTATAATATATACATATATGACTATAATTTATCAAACACCATTATTGTGTGAACTACTTAACTTGGCATCCCAGGCCATCCAATATATTGTATGTGCTCAATTCATATTTGTTAATAATGAAAAATGTCCAATTCAAATACCAACTGTTTTATGTAGAAATAGGAACACATTTTAGAATTATTCTGCCTGTGTTAAAATCCTACTTCTATCACTATCAGCTATGTGTTTTTGGGTATCAATTATTTTATCTGTAAAATGATGAAAATAATAACTATCTCATTAGGTTGCTGTGAAGACTAAATAAGATAATGACTAACCAGTGTCTGATAGACAGTCATATGTATGAACTATTATTATCATCATCATCGTTATTGTTGTTATAGTTATTTCTAATTTTGAGCCATATTTCTCATTCCAACGAGATGTTGCTTTGCTACTTTCAAACTTCTTAACCATATTCATGCACTTCTCTACTGGCTTTAACCTAGCCTGAAATTATAGCTCAGTGATATGGTTTCTCATTGAACATCTAATTTTAAGGTTTCTTTATTTTCTTGACCAGGGATTGTGCAATACTAATCATCATCATCACCAATGTCATAATTGTCATCCATCATCGTCGTCATCATCATCATCATCATATCATTTGTAGTAGCTAATATATAGCAAGCACTATTTGTTGAATAAATGAATGCATAGAAATGAAACAGTACCTTCTATATATACTGTATTTAGCATCTGAATTTATGTCTGTTTAGTTTTATGCAGAGTGATATTACTACAGTCATTATACAGGACCAATAAGAGAGAGAAAAGGTTGACTTAATACTTAAATGATTTACTAATGCCAATGAAAGCCAAATACTCTCATGGCATATAATAGGAAGATCAGTTTTTCATTAGTTCAAATAAATAAAATCTTAAAAAAAAAAAAGAAGAGTGATGGAGAATTGGATCACCACAAGACACAGTAGTTTAGGCATAACAAACTCAACAGAATCTGTGTCATGGTAGTCAATACCATATCTGGGTTTTGAATGGAGATTCATTTTTAGCAAAACTGTATTATCCATCACATTAAATTCTGTTAATTTGACTTTTATTGGTTCATTGTTTGTATTTATTTTATAGACTATTTTGTTTTTTAAGTTGTACCCAAATTAGTAAGTATAAGAATATATATTTAAGTTCATAGCTTTAACATGTATCAATATTTAAGTAATATAATAATAAAATAATTTCCCACATGGAGTTTATAACACTAGTTTTCCTTTAAAAGGAGACCATGCCTTGCTCAGATTTTGTAAGCACCATATGACCCAAGTACTTATTCAATAGAACTCCATCTGAGCACAGCTTGTTAGCCTATAGATTTGGATGTCTGTGCCCTCAGAAACATCACAGCAACATACCAAAGCCCAATATATCAGAGTTAATCTGTGAGGCAGGCATCAGTCCAGCTGGTACGTTCTACTGCTGTGAGCACTTCACTCTATAAGTGATGATTTATTTGGCATTCAGATTGAGATCTTGTGTGGAAATAACAAAATAGACTCAAGTCCTGAGCTGCCCAATTCTAAGAGTCACCATGTGAAGATGCACCATCTTGGGCCTGAGACATTTGGTAATTGCCCTGTTTCTCTACCCCCTTCTACATTTGTATAAACTCTCTTGAATAAATAATGAATCACTTCTTTTTTTCTCCTACTCCAACAACTAAGTCTCAGAATTTGCGACTTCTTTTAATACATTCAGTTATCTGCTGATTCAAGCATCTTCAGGTCAAATGCATTAGAAAACAGCTAATTATGCCCTTTCCCGTGGGTAGAAAAATCTTTAAATTTAATTAAAAGACCTTAACTCAACTCTTTCACATTAGGGTCTACTTCCCAATGGATTTTCTACAGGGTGACTTAAAGAGCCAAGCTCAATATTAAAATTAGAAGCAGCTATTACTTATTATTTCTTCTTTGAAACAAAATTATTTTTGGTTGAAGGTTACTTTGATCATTAATTTCATTCTCTCAGTTTTGCTTCTGTGTTCACTTGTAAAAGCATAGATTAATTGAGAAACTTGCTTGACAGTTTTCAGGTTGTTTATTTTCTATATCTTGTGCCAGTAAAGCACCTTAAACATAGACTACCGTTTCTCAGCCTCAATATTCTCTTTGGAATACTAATCAACACATAAGCAAAGGTGGCAGAAAAAAAATCTTAAAAGAAGAAAAATGTTAAGCGCCAGATCTGAGCCATGCAAGGTTCAAATATACAGGATGTTCTGACTTTTATGAGAGAAAGCCACAAAAATATTTTTCTAATTTGAGACTATCTTGGTTTAATATCTTCTAGGAAAGCATAAAAATCAAGGCAAATCATGTGTTTTTTCTTTAGTTTCATGAGTTTTACTTTTTTCCTTGACTTAGAACAAACTTGTTTTTCATTAAAAATTGGCTTTACATGAAAGGAGAAATCCAGATGTTGAAAGCAAGAAAGCAATCTGGGAAGTAGCAATTATGCATTATCCTTAGGCGAGTTTCTACCTCGCATCCATTTCCTCTCTATCCCTCCCTTCTTCTTCCATCTTTCTTCCCTCTCTTCCTTTTCTTCTCTTCCCTCCTCCTTTTCCTTCTCCCTCCTATACTCCTTTTTTCCCTCTTTTTCTTCTGGTTTGGCTAAGTACTTCTAGAAGACACTTGATTATGTTAACAACATATTGATACCTTAAGGTGCCTGTGATAAGCCAAACCTACTTCCACTCCCATTCCTTGCTTGTTTGAATCAGAGTCATAGGAGAGTAATTAATGATACTAATTGCTCTTACTTGTTCAACAAATAGGCACTGGGGAATCACTGGAGATTTTTAAACTGAGAAATGGCATCCAGGAAAGTGATCTTTTAGGAAGATTTATCTATCAGTGATGGGCAGGAAGAATTAGCATCAGGGGGTGGTACACTCATTCATAGGGTATATAATTGTCGGGCAGAAAATGTCAAGGATTTTGAAAAGCCCCAAACTGTGAAAATGGAAAGGACTTCATACTGAAAGACATTTAGGAAGAATAATTAACCAGTGATAGGTTAGATATAGAAAATAAAGAGCCAAAGATTGTCAGCTTTCAAGCCTGAATAACTAAGGAACATGGAAGTGTTATAAATGGGAGCTGATCATGGGAGCTGACTGGGTGAAGAAGATAAATTCAGTTTTAGGCATGGTGCCATTGAATGTTATGAAGCACTTCTAGGTGGAAATGACCAAATCAATTGGAGAAATTTGGAAAAAGTATAGAAATTGAGAGAGAGAGGGAAAACACTTCAAGAACTTGCTGATATAAACTCCCTGAACCTCTTGTTACCTTACCCATTTGTTTATCTGCATGTATACTAAAATCTTATTCATTTGCCTTTGTGTTATTGGAAAATAATAATTTTAACATAGAAATATGCTATTTCTAATTCCTTACCTGTTTTCTAAGGCAGGTCAATCCTAGTAACCAGAGGATCTTTTGCAAACGTAAAGATTTTATTAAAAGAGGGCTTGAGGATGCATGTTTGGAGGAAGAAAATATATGAGTAAGAAATAGTATGTGTTATAGAGAGGCCAGGAAGGATGCATAGGACTGTGGTCTGGGGAGCTATGAAGCTATGGAAGCTATTGAGAAACAGAGAAGTAATCATAGTATGGCAAATAAGGGACCTTGGGGCTGCACATAGAAATATCTAATGATAAAATTTTTGGTGAAATGCTGCATACATGTTATAATACAACTATTCCATATATACCCCCATAGCCCTTATGGATCTTGAATATATATTATTACCCCACGTGATGTAGAGTTTTTTTGTATGAATAAAAAAGTATTATGAATATTGCTCTATGATTATGATAGAATGGGAAACATGCTATACAGGAAGTCAATCCATGTGGTTAATATTTGTATTTGTATGAAGGTATAGGTGTGTGTGTGTGTGTTTGAGAGAGAAAGAGAGAGGGAGAGGGAGAGAGAGAGAATGAATTAGGAAATGAGTGTCCAGAGCGGTCATTTACTAAGGAGGGTGGGTTGCTGTCAGTGTTGTTCAGGAGAAGTTGGAGATCCTAGATGGGAAGTCCAGGAGGTAGAGTTGGCCTCTTTAGCAATGATAAGTGCAAGCCCAGTGCTATAGAATGGGCATGCTGAAGAAGAGTTGAAGTAATTGACATACACTTCCATGAACCCAAGAGAATTTTATGATCAGAAGTAGGTGAAACCACCCTACCATGTTGCTGGGCTTTTATAGAAAAAAAATTTTGCATAATGTAAAGGAGAGCCTCAAGAACCAGAAAAAGACTGTTTTCTTATCAGCCAAGAACTTTAGCCTCAGATAAATGGAAAATATATGAAAAGAAGGAGAGAGAAACCTAAAATTTTAGGTTCTGCTAGAGCTTCTTTCCTAAAGTGAAAGAAGAGTCTGAGAAATAGATAAACCTCCAGGGCAAACCTGGAACCCTTTTACTCACTTTAAGAGAATGTGGTTTGAATCAAGAGATTCCCACACATTTTAAAATTCCTGGCTATGTTTTTTAGTATTAGTCCCTGTAGATAATCAAAATTCAAAATAGAAGAGATGAGGCTCTGTACTGAGAGTATAATCTTTGAAAAGAAATACATATGATCCTATGGTGGTCACAAACACCTAGATGTTACCTAAGTCACAAAGGGCCCCAGCAGGGATGTTGCTGCCTAGGGGAACGCGAGGACTATGGCCAGGTCTATGCAGCAGAAAGTAGAGAAAGAATTGAAAACCAGTCAGTGTTTTGAGACATTTCTGATAGTTAAGCCAGGCCCAGAAAGCCCATAACATTTCAAAAAGACATTGAGGTTTGAGGAGTACCAACCTAGGTTGGCCAGTGCTTCAGTCTATGAGAAGATGAGTGAGGGTGGGATTAGAAAACAGCCATGATGCTCACTACCTACACATGTCAGGTGCTCTTATGCCTCCACATGGTTGGTCCCTCAATCTGGAATTTCCCTTCTCCTCTTAACTACCTATGGAATAACTTAATGCTGGCGTATTTTGAATGGGGCATCCTGGGGGGGGAAACTCCCTAATGAAAAGGGGAATAATTGTCATAGAAAACTTCAATAATACTATTATTTATAATACTTCATTTTTGAGGCAGAGCACTATTCTTTACAACAACTGTATAAGGTCAGTGCCTTTATCCTTATTTCACTAATGAAAAATAACTTGCCCAAAGTCACACAGTTGTAATTGGCAATGTCAATATTTTAATCCAAATCTCTCAGTTTTAAGCTCCTTGTTCTTGACCATTATGCTCTTAGGAAACCCCTTCTCTTCTCAAATATGTTGGTGAATATATGAAATAAGAAATGTTTAAACTAATCACAATTATATTGACCAGTTTGGGCATTCTCTCACTTGGCTCATGCTGCTGGAAACACAATGCACGGTCTGGTTCAGTGTTAGGAGAGGCTGGAGGTGACAGCAAATAGTGATGATTTTATTATCTCACCAGACATTTAACATGGTTTTTCATTCTCTTACTCAAATCATTCCAAATGTTCCATCCTATATTAAAGCTACAATTCAAGTCAGTTTATCATCCAAGAGTTTTTGTAATTTGGCTTTTCCTTATTAATCCAAATTTATTCAATTCATTTCAAAATCCACAGATATTTATGGAGAGCTATAAATGTGCCAGGCATTACAGCGGGGAGGAGAAACAAAGATGAAATAAACACATTTCTCCAGCATCCTGTGGACTTGTTGTTTGCATTGAAAGGTAATATTCTAAACACTATATTGAAGGTATATTCCAAGTATGATCAAAACAGACACAAAAATGGTAAATTTCCTGAAAAGGTAGGATAAGTTGATAAAGAATGTGAAATTTGAGCTAGGTATTAAAATATGAGAAGTTTATTGGGCGGAGAAAAAGTAGAAGGATATTTCAAGGAGCAGCAGAACAAAGCATGAGTATGAAGTGGTATAGTGTGTTTGAATAATGGCAAGTAGCTCAGTGAAGGACTAACCAATTATGTACGTGGAGGAGAATAGCAGAGGCTTAAAATGCAGCATGGGGCCATATTATGAAGGTTCTTGCATGCCATGTTAAGGATTAAACAATAATTGTGGGTTTGGGTTATTTTTTTAATTGACTTTATTTTTTAACATTTACTCTCAGGTGTGTGCATGACAAAATCTAGAGTTTTAATTTGTCTAAGTCCAAGATCACTTGGGAAAAATGTGATTTTTTGTGTGTGTGCAAAGTAGTAGGGTAGACACCAATGCACATCCAAAAGAAGCACAGAGTCACTGTCTGAATGGCAGACAACGT
This sequence comes from Mirounga leonina, assembly GCF_011800145.1. Classification (NCBI taxonomy): domain Eukaryota; kingdom Metazoa; phylum Chordata; class Mammalia; order Carnivora; family Phocidae; genus Mirounga; species Mirounga leonina. The sequence continues at coordinate 22,646,041 of NW_023270839.1, forward strand.
AACTCCTGAAGAATCTTGGAGCAAACAGATCTGGCTGCAGCAGGCTGCAGAATGCCTTATTCTGCCAGAAGCTGTCTTTCCTCCACCCTGATCCTCTAGAATCCCTTTTACCCGTGCACTCTGTGCATCTGTATAGAGCAATCCACATTGCAGTAAGGGCCCAAAACAAATTCTCTTCTCTCAGTCTCCTAAGATGATTAATTTTGCACATCTTTAAACTTGAGATGAGTACTTATGATTTTATCCCTCAGGTTTTATGGGAGGGAAAAACTAAATTAAATTGTGACTTCTGGGTAGGGAAATTTTGTTTTTAAAAAGCTCACTCTTATAGGGAGCATAAAGATGAATTGAAGAGAAGGGACTCTTCCTCCTTTTCCTTGTACAGTAGTTTAATCCAGCCATAATATTCTCTTTCCCTGTACTCCAACACACCATGTCAGTTCCTGCCTCCAGTCTGGTCCTCCTCTCATACTGTTCATTCTGCCTGCTTAGGGAAAAGAACTTCTCCCTCTTCACTTCCAAATCCAATACTACCTCTCCTTCAGGCACAAGCAAGTCCTGACTCCTCAGTGAGGTGTATTAGGTCAGATTCTTTAGCAGCAAGCCCTGTGACAAGGATTCCCAAGCAAGTGGTTTATTAAGAAGTGTTCCCAGGAAAGAGTGTAGAGAGTAGGGGAAGCAGGACAAAGAAGAGGAAGAAGCCAAACAAGGGTTTAAGCCTCAGTTCGATCCTCTGGGGAGTTCTGGAATACAAACTGTACCTCAAGTTTGTTCTGTCTCCAGGAGGCTAGACTTTCATACTCTCACACCAGTCAATCATTGGCTCTTGGCTTCTTCCAGAAGGGAGGTGTTGGCAGTGTAAAACCACTGGGAACTTCTGATTCTCTGTACCTGCAGGCAAAGCTGCCCCAGTAGCCCAAGGCTGGTCCTCCAAAGACAGATGCAGGTGGAAACTATTAGAAGTAAAGCACACAGAAGCTGGAGTCCGGCTCTTGGATGTCTAGGAAGAATTTCAAACCAATTCACCTCCTTGAGATTCCTTCATATCTGAACCAACCAAAGAACAAGGAAGATCCTCACAGTACGAGTACTGCATAAGTAGGCCCGGGGGCCTATTTCACTGCTAGTATGAGTCCTACACTATTCCTCAGTCTATAACACTCCTAGAGTTCAAGAGTGTGAGGTAATGCATCCATCAATCCAAGTGTAAAACCAGAGGCATGGAGACTAATTTAGTCAGCTGATGATAAAGCATCCAGAGACACTTGGTGACTCCAAAATGCAGTTTGCCAGCATGGAACCCATTCAAACGTAATAGCTCTCCCAGGTTAATGCACGGAAACTGGCTCTATAAGAACATTTTAAAATGAAAAGTATAGTAGAAAATTGTCAGCCATTTGAAGAGACAGCAGGCCTTTCCTGCTTTTGTTTCTCTATTTTTCATAGATGGATAGCAATCTAAGACATTTACATGTAGAATGAGGCCTGGGACATTGCTTAACTAAAACACCTTTCAGCCTAGGCTGGTAGGAACAAAGTGATGTTCAAATTTTAAATCCAAATCCTAAATGAATACATTGTATTTATACATGTATTTCCTCCTTTACATCACTTTTACCTCTTTTTTTTTTTTTTGAGGGGAAAGGAAAAGCTTTAGTATAATTTCCCTTTTGTCTGCTGTCAAGATTAAAGCAGTAACAATAACAACTTCCTTTTTGTGAAACAAAAAGCTGATCAATGGCTATCTAGGCATTTGCTGTTGGCTGCAGTGCAAAAGAGCAGGTCAGCGTATATCCTACAGCCCAACTCCACCCACATTCCCTTCTAACCTTGTCTTCTTACCTTGACCTCTTCTGGGCTAGAGATCTGAGAGGCTGGCTTCTAAATGCATATCCAAGTTTTTCTGATTGGAATACTGAGGAAGGGCTGCTGGAACCATTAGGTATCTTGGATGAAATGTGCTTAATTATCAACCATTAAACTTAACAGACAAGGAAATTTTGCATGTAAGTATCAACTCTCAATAATAATTTCTTTACTTCCTTTTCATTCTGTGACTATCATGAATTCCTGTATTTTTTAAGTTGTTCTACTTTTCTGAAAACATCATGAGTAAGGTTGAAGTATAAAGGGTTTTAGATGCCAGCTATGTTTTGCTCTGAATGCTATAGAAGTTTGGAGTGAATTGCCATTCTTTAGTTGATGGAGGTTACAGTCTGAGTAATGAGTAAAAATTCCCAGTGTTGGCAGCAGGAAACATTCGGCAACTGAAAGCATAATGAAGGTAACTATCTTAGCACCAGGCAGGGGGAAAAAAACCCATAACTGAATAGGTAAGTTTTCTTTTCTTAATAGAAGTCTAACATGAAATGATTATCTAAAATAAAATGGCAGTACTCCCATTTATAATATTTATTACCTCCATTTATAATTTTATAATATTCTAATAATTATAATATTCATAGTATTTACCATGAAGATCATATTAATATCTTAATGCTATTCTATTTTTAATATATTTGTTATTATTTTAGTTCCTTGGATCTCATTGCTTTTAGGGCAAATACATTTCTCACAACCACATCTCTTCATTTATTCATACAACAAGCATTTATTGAGCACTCCTGCCTCCCAGGTCCAAGGTTATGCACTCTGGATTCAGTGATAAGAGGCAGAGATTCCTTCCTCTTAATTTGTTCACAGTCTCATTGACTGTGACAGTCAGGGCTCTTAGTTACAAGCTACAGAAGTTACGCTCTCTGAGTTAAGCAGGAATAGAATTTCATGAAAGGACATGAAGTAGGTCAAAAAATCACCCAGAAAGCCAGAGAATCAGATTCAAGTCTACACAGTCAGAAACAACATCCAAAATGACAGCACAGTAGAAGCAGGGAGGGTACCTGTGGTGCAAGCACATGCATTAGACCCCGCAGCTTGCCCTGGAGACACACCTGGTAGCCGGCCCTGGAGGTGGCCACTTCCGCCTCTGTCCTGCTGCCTACTCCAGGAGACCCCATCTTAACGGCAGTTGCTCTCATCACCATCCCGGAGACTTCCTCCTCGCCTCTGCCTCTTTGCATTAGCAGTCTTGGTTTAAAAGCTCCTATGGGTCTGTAAACTGTTGAGCCTAGGTTAGGTGCCCAAGCCTAGGTAAAAGAGAAGCCAGGAAAGTGAATTTCTGACAATTTCAGCTTCTGCAGTGGAATTCTTCAAATTTAAGAATAGTATGGGCATACAGGACGACAACTTTTGGTTACTTCAAATTAATATGTACTCTTCTTTCCTCACTTACACAGCCTATTCTGATAATGTGTGTGTCTATAAGGAAATAAACTTACACGATTTATTGGCAAGGGAATGATGTCAGTATAACACAGAAGTTGTGTTGGTCCATTTATGATTTTTCTCAGTATACAGATGTTTTGTGCCATTGAGTGACAACTAGTGAATGCTTACACAGCTGAACACAGTAAGCTAAGGAGGAGCACAGGACTGTATATGGTGCCCATTCACACTCTCCTTCCTGTTTTATTTTGGGCATGTGCTCTGCTCAACAAGTGCTCATTGTGTGATTCTACCCAATCTTTGTGTATTTTGCCTCTATCTCCATAGATTAGCAGCCTCAACTCTTTTTTAAATATACAACCCACTTAAAAAATAAAGTTCAAGATATCCTGTAGTATTTAGTAGGAATTTTAACATCCTAAAAAACTGGGCCAGAATAGTTTTTGTACTTGTTATTGCTCTGGTTACAAAACTGCATGGGTTTTGAGTGTTTGTCTCAATCTACTTTTTCTGATAAGCCGTGTAATTATTTGTAAATGATTTTCTAGGACATGAAGTTTCCAGGAACACGTAGACAAGTTATAGTAGAAACACTTAAACTTTAAAAAAAAAAAAGTGCTTTTATTAACATGAGGCAAAAATCTCTTATACTACCATAAGCACTCTTACCTCCTTCCCAAGAGGAGAAAAACTCACAATTTTTCGTGCTGGTAAAAATTCCTTTAGTTCTGTCACAAGGCCCACTGTAATGTACGGGCCAGATTGGAAGGTTCACCACAACCTAGCTCAGCTATACAAGATAGTGGGGAAAGGGAGATAAAAATAAGAAGAAAATACATTAAAATTTATAATTGCATAAAACACAGAACAAAAAAAGAAGTATGGGTAAGAGCCATAGTTTTTATCTCCGAAGCTGGTTTAGAGGCAATAATTGATCATGATTTCCCTCTTTTATTAACAATTCTGTGTGCCTTTTGCTTTCAGCCACCACCTCTCTTGGTCAGGGTTTTCTGACCAAACTGCTATCACTGAAGGATCTGGGTGCTTTATGATACTCCTGTACAGATTTGCTATTATCTTCCATTAAATTTTACCACTGGGAAGAGAATTATGGGACATTCTATAGGTCCTATCCATTCTCCCTCCTTTCCCCTTTTACAGCAGCAAACCAAGATAAGTCCTCCATGTGCTGATGGAAACATCCCTTCATTAGAGATTGGGAACTCTAAACCAATGTCACAGGGCAAGAGAAACAAACATTTTCAAGTGGATCAGACACTAGGTTTAATACTAACAAGAGGCTCTCCCTCTTCCAATCTTCGGTTCCAAGACCCATATGTTTGTTTGGGTGATGGGAAAATTATCATTCTATCTTGGGCAACAGTTCAGAGAATTTGCTGCTGGTGCAGTGCCTGAGTCTTTAATAGGCCATCCCATCATCCCAGCATTTTACATGTCCAAAGCTTTTAAATAATGTGGTTCTAAGTCCATTGTCTTTACCTCTTTTCCTATAAAGTGAGTATTCTTTAGTTAGAAACATGTTCATTGTGCACTGCAATGTTTAATAAGGCATTCTGTGATTCCTCAGATAGTGATGCTGATATAACCATGGTGAGCAGAAAATGCAAAACCATCACCATATAAAAATATCCAATATCCAAATATCCAAAAAATATCCACCATATAAAAATCTTCAATAACACTGGATCCAAGGAGATCCAGTGTTATTGAAATTCAACCGGATGGCTGGTTCTCCTGAGGTATTATCCCATATTGGGAAGCAGTGTCACTCAATGTTGGTTCCTGCTGCTAATTGACTGATCACTCATCAATGGATGTAAATAGGTCAGCCTTGGAGAGGTGTGGTCCGCAATGGTGAGTTCCTACAAAACCTTCATCCTTGACACCAAGGCTACTTTGTTTTTGAGCCTATTGAGCAGGGGTTGGAGTGACTATGGTACCAACATTCATGGACAAAGAGAGTCATCTTGTCCACTTCATTACTGAAAACCTTCCTTACTAAGGAGGACTTTTGATAAATGTTCACCCTAAAAACAAGGTTCTCCTGTTTTGAGCCTATTCCAAGAGGCTTATCCATGCATCATTAAACGTCCTTGACACCAATATTCCAATTTTGTTATCTCAGAATAAAGAGCCTTCACTCAGGTCATATTTCTTTCGAGGAAAAGTAACAATCAGATACACAACTTAAAATTCTGCCTCACCTGGAGGATTTTTTAATCCTTTAAGGAAGGATTAGTTACCTCATTTGTCATCCGACAGGCTCCAGCTGTCAGCTCCTACAGGGTTTGCTTCAGTTGCAAAAGCCACCTTGCCCAAGGGTGTAACTTTCCCAAGGCACCACATACCCAATGACTGATTGAGGTGGAAGTATAAGGGCCTGGCCATTTGGGACCTGCAGGACAATGCTGATAAATATGCTCTAGAGTTCTCCATAGGGTTGACCAAGTTTTGTTGGTCCAACAACAACATTCAACTTCTTCCTCTGATCAATGCTGCTTTTCTTCTGTTCCTTTCTCAGGTGTTGATTCCAAATAAATGTTCTCCATTTCAAACTCCATCTCCATCTATTTCTGGAGAACCTAACCTGTGACACCATGTATAAATCTGGATGGAATGTTTTCTTTCTCAGTCAACTAGTCTAGGAACTGATCTATAGGTAGGGGTTGAAGGAGGTTTGACTATGTGGCAAGATTAGCTGAACTGAAATGAAAACTTCATGCTCGTATAAAATAATTGTGTTTTCAGGACTTGCTTAAGCCAGAACTTCTAGGTACCACTGCCACCTGATGATGGTGTGATTGAAGGCCTGCCTGATTTTATGGATAGTGTATTATATAAAACCCAGTTTACAATGAATTGTTCAGATCATACTGTCACCAATTAATCCATGATCAGGTGTGTAGTTACAAGAGTAATAACTAACTCTAAAAAAGAGGCTACTACCTTTCCCAAATAGGTGTGGTTTCATCCTCAAATCCCGAGGGCCTTTCCTCAAATTCTGTTTTCAGGGAAACTTGCTCTAGGCACACCCAAATCTTCCAAAGGTATTATGAGCACAGCTGATCTACTATATGACAGAAAAGAGTTCTAATTTCCACCAAGTATTATAAAGTGAAGCACTTCCTAAATATTGAAAGAGAGCTTAGATACAGGTGGCAAATGACCACTACTAAACCTAACTATTGCATTTCAGAAAAGTATGATAGACTTTGCAATAGAGCAAAACATATTGGATTAAGGATGCCCTTGGTGGTGATGGTGACTCATTTAAGCCAGCCTGGGATGGAGGATGATTCAAGTGAGGATCCCTGAAGACAGTGACATCTGGGATGGGATTTGAGGAATGAGCCTGAATAAAGGGACAAAAACAAACAAACAAACAAAAAACCGCAATGGCATTCTCAGCCAAGGGATCAGCATTTACCAAAGCAGTAAGGTAGGAGAGTGCAAGGCATATTCATAGTACTACAAGTTTTGAAATCAACCTTGTACCTCATCTAATTTTCAGGAACTCTGGTCTATCTGGGGAAAATGTAAACTGTGAAGATATATATTGTTTAGTATCAGTAGGAGAAGCTCCAGAAAAATATCCCAGGGTAACAAATAAATATTTTTATCTTCTCCTACTTGCTGCATGGAGAGAGATTTGTGGCAATATTGCACAAATTTCACAAAGGAGAAAAAGAAATCGTAAGAACTCTTTCCTCCTCGTCCTCTTTCAGTTATTGGGGATATTCTGTGGAAGGAGGTTTATGCATGCACATACCACCTTACAATATGTCATAGTGGTTAATAATGTAGGTTCTGGGCTCAGAGCTCCATAAGTTACTGGCTATGAAACCCTGAGAAAGTTACTTAAACTTTCTAAACTCCAATTTCCTTGTGTGTAAAATAGAGAGAATACGTCTCTAACTAATGAAATTATTGCAAGGAGGATTACGTGAAGTGAGAGCAATAAAGTGCTCAGTGAAGTGCTGAGTTATGAAAAGATGCTCTAAAATTAGCTATTTTTCATTACTATTACTTGAAATATTTGTGTGATACCCTCTAAATATCAGAGACTTTAGATAAGCATAATAGGATGATGGGCTTGTTTTGGTTCTCTCTGTAGTCCTCTGTACTGTGATCTTGACTCTCTAACTTCTTTCCCATGATTCAGGATGGCTACAGACCAAGTTTTAAGTTCTTGTTCATGATTATGGAGATAATAGGAAATCTATTCTCTAATGATATCAAATCATTACATTTATGTATATATTTAACACTGCCAAATCCTGAATGAAGGTTAATGTTCATGGCAGAGAACAACATTTGAAAATTAAGGAATTTGAATTCCACTTAGCTTTATTGACAAAAATAATCACTGGAAATGCAAGTAATAAATTTATATTAGTGTCAGGGATACCAGGGATATTTGTGATATCTGGATGAAACAGACATTTGTCCTATCTAATCTATACTTTATGTTTCTTACTAAGAATCAAGAAGAATGCTATACATAAAAAAAAAGGATCAAAGTTTCTCATACCTTGTACCTCATGCTACACTTTCTAAAGTGGGTTTTGAAAACTACTAGTTTTTGGAGATCATAAATAGTTCTTATGTGAAATTGGGCTCCACAGTCAAAGAGGTCCAAGAAATAAAGGATTTTATTCTGCTTTGTTGAGATATAATTGACATATAATATTGTGTAAACTTAAGGTGTATAATGTGATAATTTGATACATATTTATATTGTGAAATGATTACCACAATAAGGTTAGTTAACAAATCCAGCACCTCACATAATTACCTTTGTGTGTGTGTGTGTGTGTTGAGAGCATTTAGGATCTACTCTCTTGGCAATTTTCAAGTATACAATACAGTATTGCTATCTCTAGTTACCATGCTGTAAATTAAATCCCCAGAACCTATTCAACTTATAACTGGAATTTTGTACCCTTTGACCAACACCTTCCCATTTCTCCCACCCCTCAGCCCCTGACAACTACCAATATACTTTTTCTGTGAGTTCATCTTCTTTAGATTTCACCTGTAAGTGAGATTGTCCAGTATTTCTCTTTCTTTGTCTGACTTACTTCACTTAGCACTCAAGGTCCATCCATGTTGTCACAAATGGCAAGATCTCCTTCTTTATGACTGAAAAATATTCCCTTATGTAAATAACTTTTTTATTCATTCACCTGTCAATGGACACTTAGGTTGTTTCCATGTCTTGGCTACTGTGAATAATGCTGCAATGGATATGGGGGCTGCACATATCTCTTTGAGATAGTGATTTCATTTCTTTCAGCTACATACCCAGAAGTAGGGTTGCTGGAGCCAATGGTAGTTTTATTTTTTAATTTTTTGAGGAATCTCTATAATGTTTCCTATAATGGCTGTACCAATTTACATTCACACCAATGTGTACAAGGGTTTCCTTTTCTCCACCACCTTGCCAACATATATCTCTTGTCTTTTTGATAATAGCCATTCTAACAGCTGTGAGATGCTCTCTCATTGTGGTTTTGATTTGATTTTGATGATAAGTGATGTTGAACATTTCTTCATGTGCCTGTTGAAAGGTATTAAACAGGATTCCCTACTAAAGACCTCTCAGAAATTTTACTATGTACTTATAAATTGTAGATTTCTAAGAGGGGGTAGAGCAGTGCTAACCAATAGAAATATAATGTGAGCCACATAAGTATTTTTTAACTTTCCAGAAGTCACATTAAAATGAAAGAGGTAAAATTAATTTTAATCATATATTTTCTTAATCCAACATATCCAAAATGATATCATTTTAACATACAACCAATATAAAATTATCAATGAGCTATTTTACATTTTCCCCCCCATAATATGTGTTTGAAATCCAGTGTGTATTTTCAACTTGTAGCACATCACAATGTAGACTAGCCACATTTCAAGAGCTCAACAGACTTGTATAATAAGTGGCTACCATATTTGATAGTACAGGGCTAGACTATGCAATATTTCTCAGACTTGCTTTACTATGGATTAGTTTTCATGGAAAGTGTTGAGGGATTATATTTCATTTTGAGAAACACTCGTTTATGGAGGAGACCAGATGCAAGAGAAAAGTGAGGAAAGGGAAAATGTCACCAAGCTATGAGATTTGAGCAAACATGAAGCCTTAGTGGCTATTGTTAGTATTAACAGCATAATACACGTATCACAGCTTGGTGTATTGACTTATATGCAGGAGTAGACGGACATTCAGCTGGATTGCCATGATAGTGGAAGGTAGAAGGAAAATGAGAATGCAACATGTCAGCAAATATAAGGGGGTAAGCCATGATCAGAGCAAGAGATTGTACCAGGTACAGTCTTGCAGGTGAGATCCTGGTATTCAAACAGAAGGATTCAAATACATAGGCTCTAGGAGGAATAGTGATTCTGTCTAAATTTAGTTATTTTTCCAATTAAAATGAATTCTATGAAAGAAAGTACTGAGCTCTCAGAACTCCTTCTACATTCATTCTAAGTCACTCCTAGTTTGCTGAAAAGGGATGCTGAGTTTTTCATCTCAAACAAGACTTGGCTTGGACCCATAAGGATTTAGTTTTTCCATCTTGAAGGATCATAGCTCCATTTGTTTCCCCCCTACCTTATAGTAGCTCAATAACTGCCTTGGCATTTATGCCCTTCTGGCCCAAATGAGTTCATTATTACCTTCCCAAACACCTAGATTACTCACAGGGTTTTAGGGCCAAAGAGGACCTATGCTTAAAGACTGAAATAGGCTTAAGCACTGTACACATTTCCATCCCAAACAGTGATTATAAGATAACCTTACTCAGGAACCAGTCCAGAGTCTTTCTCTATTGAAAACAGGCTTTAGCAAGGCAAAAGAAAACAAAATCCTTTTCATGGCATCTGCTCAGGGGGTCTTGAATTTAAACCAAAAGAGGAGAGGAAGGAGGGGAAAGGTGAGGAAAGATGTAATTTGTATAATTGTAGTGTTATGGATGGGAACACCAATACTGCCAGATTTAATTATTCCTTTCATCTTGCCTTATTTCACTCTTTAAGATCAATATGCTTGTTCTCTTCTTAAGCAGCAACGATTTCTACAATCTAAACATAAATTTAATCATGTGCTGCCATCCCAGTGTTTATAGACTCTGTCAAAGACATAGACCATTATAATTATTTTCTCAATCATTTGCCACAAGAGAAACACTTCAGGCAACACTAAAACTTAACAATCACTAGAAACAATATAAGTTCAACAAATGGATCTTATTAGATGGCCATTTTAAAAAAGGAGTAAAGCTCATTTTCCAATACTTTGGTTTTCTGCTAAGTTTCAAATTGTGTTTACATACAGACATTGAACTATTGCCATATTTTATATGAAATATAAATGGAACAGTGTCATGAAGATTGTTATTAAAACTGATTCCCAATGCAGCATATGAAAATTTCTAAGTCATAAATCATTGGGGGAAGTTTACTTCCACTCTAAAAAGGAACTGTATGTCAATGCTAAAAATGAGTAATAAGTGTAAATTATAGAAATGGTTAAAAGGAAATAAATTGATTAGAAGAGAAAGCACTTATCAGAAAAAGTGGCCACTCAGATGACCTCCAAAACTTTCAGATCTAAGAGATTCTAGATTCAATACAAAGTACACAAACATATGTAGAATTGTGAAAGAAGCCAATGGTGTTTTAACTGTGACTACATAATCCAGCAATGCCAGACACAGACCTCATGGTACTTCTGTCTTACAATGTGATTTTCAGCTAAATATGAGGAAACTCAGATAAGTATAAAAATAATATTCAATTTTATTAAAATCTTGTAAAGTAACAACACATCAATATGGGAAATTAGAAGTATGTGTGTGTATGTGAATGAATATGTGTATGAATGAGCATGTGTGCATGCCTATGTGTGTTTGTATGTGTGTCTGTTTTTTATTTAGATGTCAGGCTGTATGGGTATGTATGTGTGTTTTCAAGTGTGCTCTTGTTTTTTAAAAAAAATTTTAAAGACAAAAGTGGGATCTGTTATAACATCAAACATTTTGTTTTAAAAACAGGAATTTAACAGGGGCCTCTGGGTGGCTCAGTCGGTTAAGAGTCTGACTCTTGGTTTCGGCTCAGATTGTAATCTCAAGGGTTATGAGACTGAGTCCTAAGTGGGGCTCCCTGCTTGGTGGGGAGTCTGCTTGAGATTCTCTCCCTCTGTCCCTCCCCCTGCCCACTCTCTCTCTCAAATAAATAAATAAATAAATCTTTAAAAAAATAAAAATAGGAATTTAACAATATGTAGAAATTCATGACAAAATCAGGTAAAATTCTCTCATTTTCTTCAAAGTAGCAACAAGAAATTTCCAATTACAATAACTTTAGAATGGACACTGGGGAGGGTATGTGCTATGGTGAGCACTGTGAATTGTGTAAGACTGATGAATCATAGACCTGTACCCCTGAAACAAATAATACATTATATGTTAAAAAAAAGAACTCTACAGAGTGCATTTTATTATTTTGTTAATTTTTAAAATTATGATCTATTTAAAGCTCACAAAATATCTAGAGAAAATAAAACAAGTGCCTTGTACCACCACCAGATAGTTAAATCTACCAACTGGCTACATTAACTTAAAAAAAATAATGTTACCTTTGTAGTAGAAGGTCCTGTGGACTCTTACAAACTCATGTCCTTCCTTGCCTCCCACAAGTAATCACTATCCTGAAGATTTGTATCCTTTCTATTCATTATTTTATACTTTTACTATTTAATCATGTTAAGCATTCGACACATTATCTGTACACATTTATACTTTACGGAAATAACATCTTATTGTAAATGTCATTCCATATTTTTCTTTGCTTAAGGTTATGTTTTTTTGAGATTTACATTGATACATATTTATATTGATAGCTCTAGTGAATTCATTTTAACAGCTCTGTAGGATTCACTGTAAAAGTATAAAACATTATTTTTCTCAATCCTCAAATTGATAGACATTTCAGTTATTTCTAAATCTGTTGTTCTTTTAATCAATTATACAATGATTATTATTTGCAAGAAATATGCTCTGGAACCTGACTAGATTTAGGATTGTTGAAGTTCTGGGAAGGGCACCTTTGACTTTATGAGATCATCAAATGCTTTCCATTGCGCTTGTACAACTTAAATTGTGCTACATGAAATTTCATATTTTCCCACATCCTCACCAAAACTTATTATCAAGCTTTTTAATTTTGTCAATATGAAAGATGTGAAATGGTAACTCAACTTTCTGTTTCAATTTGCCCTTTGCTGGTTGCCAATAAGCCCATTGTGACATGAGTTCCAAATATTTTTCCAGTCTATCATTTGCCTTTTTATGCTTTGGTGACAGAGTCTCTCCAATCTTTTCTTCCCATTAATTTTTGTTGTTCTATTTGTAACTTTGCTGTTTTCTTTGTGTTTACCTTTTTGTCCGTGTTCTCCAGATTCTTAAGGTGAATTCTTAATTCATTTTTTTCAGGCTTCCTTTATTTTTTTCTTTCTTTAAACATGCATTTAAGGCTTTGCTTTCATTGGTCCTCAAAACTTTCCCCTGGAGACAATGATTCATCCAATGCTGTAATTTAAACAGGGGGAGTTTTAGGAGTAACAGGAGAAAGTATATGTAACAGTTTTTTAAAACAAGGGGATTCTTTTGGATTCCTTGCAGTCACATAATATGGTTGGCTACCTAGATTGCCAAGATGGTGGAGGCAGGTTTTGCATACACAGGACAAAGTTAATTGTGTTTATGCTGGTATGCCCGTAATAGTGAACAAGTGCTTTTTCCAATTAAGAAGCTTCAGCTCTGCTCCTTTAGGTTGTCTTATAAATAAAAGAAGTTAAAATTCTGTTTAATAATGAGATCATTGAGCCCTAGTCAGTGGAACAACTTCTAGAAAGTGTGTGATAAGGTAGTTGTCCTTAGATACTATCAGCTTAATCCATTATCTTCTAATTATGCTTCTCAGTGCATATTATTGTCCTTGGAGAACAACTGAATACCTTAACTAGAATTTTCTTTCTGTGTGTGTGTGTGAAAGGTCAGAATGGTTTAAAATATACACTTCCCTCTTAAATGACTTAGTGGCAGGGAATTGCAAGCTAGTTCTTTGGGGGAGAAACCAGGCCTTTCCACTGACCATACTTTGTTTTTATTCTAACTAAAAATAATGTTGAAACCTGATGGGTATCCATAAGACCATTTATCTTATATACTTATGATGTACTGATTTTTTTTTTAGCAAGTTTTAGACATTGTTTTTTTTTTTTTTTGTCTTTTAAAGATATTTTAAGGTCCCAAATCTTTACCCAGCATCCCATTTGAAATCTTCCCCGCATTCCTTGCAAATGTGATAGTCATGCATTACAGCATCTTTTAGAGTACTGTCTTTGCAGATTTATTCATTTCAATTCCATTTAGATTGATTTCCATTATTACAAGTTGCATGGGTTTCAAATTATTTTAATCTTTGGCGTCTTTGTCTATCGTGTTCTAGAAAATATGAAAAAATGCCTTTATTATGAATAGAAAACCATTAACTTTTTAAAAATCTATAAACATGGATAACACAGAGAATAAATCCATCTATTCTGTGGACCCCATATGCAATTTCTAAAGAAGACATTATGAATCTAGAACTGGAATTCCTACTGAAAAAAGGAAATAAATATTTTAAGAACCTAGATGTGTACATTTCATAAATGATAGTTGGAAATATTGTTTCTAGGATCAACCATGTGAATGACTGGCCAATTTTCATTAAATGTTTTAATGGTCATCTTTTCTGCAAAAGTCATTTTTCCTCCTAAAAGCCTATAAATTGCAAATTTTATACATTTGTGATAATAATGAGGACTGAGTCCATTATTGTGGGCTCATAATTTTTTAAAAATTGGCTTTATGAAAGGTAAAAGCCCCATGTTTAGCATTTGCTGATTCTACAGTGTAATACTCCCTCCAAGGCTGATTTCAAACTACCAGTGTTATGTCAACAAACAGGGAGTTGGGAAGAGAGTCACGGCAGTGCACCATTATATAGATTTCTATCGTACCGATTTATTAGATGTAAATAACCTCAAGAACATAGGTAATATTATATTAATTAGGATGTGATGAGTTCTGAGTGTATTTTACCTTTGCTTTTAATATAATTTAATTACTTACAGGTTTATATAACTTGTTAATTAATGGCTGCCTTTAACAATCAACTTAATAATTGGCTCTCATGAGTCAGTATGAATGTCTGCAGTGCATCCCTAGTTAGGTCTTTCTGTATCTCTTTGGTTTTATTACTTGACTTTATAAACAGTTTCTAAGTGAAACATAATACTTGAGTTTTCAGGGAAATGATTCCTTTATGTGGTTAATAATTTTCCTATTTCTTTTGGGAAAATAGATTTATATATATATTTTTGCAATCATTCCATTAATTTCCCAATTGACTTTCTGGTCAATTTATGATATATTTTCTTAGAAATTATTTGTAATTTTACTAGTACTTAAAGAGAAATTCTTTTCTGTGGCTGAATTTGTATTCCTATTATGTCTTTGCTTGAAGCAAGCCGATTTTGTAATTAAACAGAAAATTTAAATTGAAATCCTTTGTTGATCAAATTTACCTCATTTTTGTAAAGTTACTAAAATAGTTTAATTATTCCAGTTTGGATTTTGAAAGGAAAATGATTTAGAGTGAAAAATAAGGGCTGAGAAATCAAACTGTCTTAAATTCAAGTCCTGGCTCTACTATTCACTAGCTGTATGCACTCGAACAATTTAGTTCATTCTCCATCTAAGTTCCTTTTCCTTCAAATGGGAATAATAACACCTACTTTTGAGATTGTGTAGATAAGACTGATAAATATATGCCTTTGAAACATTTGATCTCTGAACAAATGTTGAGAGAACTTATCAGCCTTTCTCTCTCTGAAATTCTGCACTTAATTTTGCATTTATTTACTTTAAAAATGAAAAAGGTAGAATAAGCCCACAATTAAACAAGAAAGTTATTTTTTGTTTAAAAAATAACTTGTTTATTTTTTAAAATTTTTTAAAATTTAAATTTAAATTTTTAAAAAGATTTATTTATTTATTTATTTGACAGAGAGAGCGAGAGAGCACAAGAAGGGGGAGCAGCAGAGGGAGAGGGAGAAACAGGCTCCCTGCCGAGGAGGAAGCCCGATGTGGGGCTCCACCCCAGGATCCTGGGATCATGACCTGAGCCAAAGGCAGATGCCCAACCAACTGAGCCACCCAGGCACCCCTCAATTTTATTTTATTATGTTATGTTAGTCACCATACAGTACATCATTAGTTTTTGATGTAGTGTTCCATGATTCATTGTTTTCATATAACACCCAATGCTCCATGCTGTATGTGCCCTCCTTAATACCCATCACTGGTTTAACCCATCCCCCCCACCCCCTTCCCCTCTAAAGCCCTCAGTTTGTTTCTCGGAGTCCATAGTCTCTCATGGTTCATCTCCCCCTCCGATTTCCTCCCCTTCATTTTTCCCTTCCTTCTCCTAATGTCCTCCATGCTATTCCTTATGTTCCACAAATAAGTGAAACTATATGATAACTGGAAAACTTTCTCCAGAATAGATCACATACTGGGTCACAAATCAGATCTCAACCAATACCAAAAGATTGAGATTATTCCCTGCATTTCCTCAGACCATAAGGCTTTAAAACTGGAACTCAATCACAAGAAAAAATTTGGAAGAAATTCAAACACTTGGAAGCTAAAGACCACTCTGCTCAAGAATGTTTGGGTCAGCCAGGAAATCAAAGAAGAACTTAAACAATTCATGGAAACCAATGAGATTGAAAACACATCAGGCCAAAACCTATGGGATACTGCAAAGGCGGTCCTAAGGGGGAAATACATAGCCATCCAAGGCTCACTCAAAAAAACAGAAAAATCCCGAATTCACCAACTAACTTTACACCTTAAAGAACCAAAACAACAACAACAACAATAACAACAACAAATGATGTCTAAGCCATGCATTAGAAGAGATATAATTAAGACTAGAGCAGAGAT
Organism: Mirounga leonina; assembly: GCF_011800145.1. Lineage (NCBI taxonomy): Eukaryota > Metazoa > Chordata > Mammalia > Carnivora > Phocidae > Mirounga > Mirounga leonina. The sequence continues at coordinate 22,662,411 of NW_023270839.1, forward strand.
CAATGAATTAGAAACCAGAAACACAGTAGATCAGGTCAACGAAACTAGAAGCTGGTTCTTTGAAAGAATTAATAAGATCGATAAACCACTGGCCAGACTTATCCAAAAGAAAAGAGAAAGGACCCAAATTAATAAAATTATGAATGAAAGGGGAGAGATTAGGACTAACAGCAAGGAAATAGAAACAATTATTAGAAATTATTATCAACAACTATATGCCAATTAAATAAGCAACTTGTTTATTTTTTAAAACAAAAATAAATCTGCCTCCTGCCCCAAACCCCCAGTCCTATGCTCATTCAGAGGTACATCTTTCTACTAAATGCTTCCAATTTCTTATTCTCTTTACCAGAAATAACCAATGTGCACTCATACACATCTATGTATATATGATTATTTGGCATCTTGGTTTTTTACATAACAATATCTCTTAGCAATTGTCCCATTGAAGTACACACAGAGTTGCCTCAATGTTTTGCCTGGCTGCATAGGACTCTAGGAATGTTCCAGCATTTATTTGACCAGTCCTTTGTTGATAAAAATTTAGGTTTACAGTAGTTTAAACAAACAAACACATTATTATAGAGAAGAGTCCAAGATGGCAGAGACCTTAGTTTTGTCTGCTCCCAGTAATTCAGCTAGATAGCTATCAAATCATTCTGAGCAGCTGAGAACTCAGCCAGAGACCTAAGAAAATAATTGCTGCAATTCTACAAATAGAAAAGTGACCACTTTCTACAAGATAGGAGGTGTGGAGAAGTGAATCCCAGGTGATATATTGGAAGATAAACCATTGGGGGGACAGAGCCTTTGTAAGCTGGCTACCAGAGAGTGGTATAGCACCAGAGCACAAAATCAGAACTTTTAGAAGTCTGCTCCCGTGAGGGACGTCCCTGCCTGAAAGGTGCTCAGGTGGCGAACTGGGTAGAAACCTAGGTGGGACAGTGTGGTCTCAGGATCCCTGGGGTTGCAGAAAGAACGGGGAGTGCCTGAGTGTAGCAGAGTCCCCAGGCATCGGAGAGGATGATGCTGCAATCAGCAAGCCCAGCAGTGGGCTCTCAGATCGTTGTTGACATAAACCACGAACCCTGGCATGGTCGGGGGATGGGGCCCAGCAAGCGGCAGAACCTCAGCAAGACTCCCCTTCCTCCCCGGGGAGGAGTGGCGCAGGTGCATGCTGCAGGAGTCTGCAGGGTTTGGAGACTCTAAGCAGGGTCATGTGCCGAGATAGAAATGCTGGGTCACAGGTTAGGTGAGCACAGAGTGTGGATGGAAACTGGGGAGACAGGAGTGATTGACTGCTTTCCCCTGAGGGAGCACTGAGGAGTGGGGCCCTGAGTTTTCAGCCCTAGTACTGGATATGGGAGGCCGCCATTTTCAGGCTCATCCTCTAAAGTGGTGTGGAAAGCCTTCAGGGAACAAAAGCCACAGAGAGCAATCCGGAGCCGTTTACTTAGCCTGGCCCCTGGCAAGTGCAGTGTAATTCTGCTGGGGGCAAACACACCTGAGAATCAGTGCAATGGGCCCCTCCCCCAGAAGATCAGCAAGAACATCAGGCTAAGACCAAGTTTATCAATCACACAGAACTGCAAAACTCCAGCCCTAGGGGAAGATAGTATATGGAATTCAAGTTTTTTTTTTTCTCTCTCATGATTCTTTAGTCATTCAATTTTAATTTTTTTCTCTTTCCTTTTCAGCCAATTTCTTATTTTATCAACTCTTTCTTTAAGTCATTTTAATTTTCATTTTTACAGTTACATTCTATCCTTTCATTGTATTTAATTTTATTTTTGTATATATATATATGTATATATATATATATGTTTTCTTTCTTTACAATTTTGGGATTCAGTGTCTTCTAACAAACAGACCAAAATACACGCAAAATCTAGTGGTTTTAACCTGATTATAGTCTTTTTTAAAAGTCTTTTAAATTTTCATCTTTGCAGTTACATTCTATCCTTTCAATGTATCTAATTTTATTTGTGTATATATATATAAGTTTTTCTTTACAATTTTGGGATGTAGTTTCTTCTAACAAACAGACCATAATATACCTTGGATATAGTGTATTGATCTGTCTGTTTATATTTTTTCTTTTTTTTGTCTTTTAATTTTTATTTTTACAGTTACATTCTAACCTTTCATTGTATTTAATTTTATTTTTGTATATATATATGTTTTTCTTTACTTACAATTTTGGGATCTAGTTTTTTTTTTTTTAAGATTTTATTTATTTATTTGATAGAGAGAGACACAGCAAGAGAGGGAACACAAGCAGGGGGAGTAGGAGAGGGAGAAGCAGGCTTCCCAAGGAGCAGGGAACCTGATGCGGGGCTTGATCCCAGGACCCTGGGATCATGACCTGAGCCGAAGGCAGACGGTTAACGACTGAGACACCCAGGCGCCCTTGGGATCTAGTTTTTTAAAAAACAGACCAAAATACACACAGGATCCAGTGTATTGCTCTGTTCTATTCACTTGTCTGATTATATTTTCTCTCTCTCTTTTTGTTTTTTTTGTTGTTGTTGTTTTGTTTTTCATTTTTTTTAAATTTAAATTTGTATTTATTTATTTATTTTGGTTTTGGGTCTCTTCTGATTTGTTAGGTGTATATTTCTCTGGGGTCATTGTTGCTGTATTAGTATTTTGTTCTCTCATTCATCTATTCTTCTCTGGACAGAATGACAAGACTGAAAAACTTACCTCAAAAAAAGAGAACAAGAGGCAGTACTTACTACCAGGGACCTAATCAGTATGAATATAAGTAAAATGTCAGAACTAGAGTTCAGAATAATGATTATAAAGATACTAGCTGGGCTTGAACAAAGCATAGACACTAGAGAATCCCTTACTGGAGAAATAAAAGATCTAAAATTTAATCAAGTCAAAATCAAAAAAGCTATTAATGAGATGCAATAAAAAATGGAGGCTCTAACTGCTAGAATAAATGAGGCAGAAAAGAGAATTAGTGATATAGAATATGAAATCATAGAGAATAAAGAAGCTGAGAAAAAGAGAGGTAAACAACTACTGGATCACAAGGGGAGAATTCAAAATATAAGTGATAACATAAAGCGAAACAATATTAGAATAATTGGGATCCCAGAAGAAGAGGAAAGAGAGAGAGAGAAAGGCAGAAGGTATATTGGAGCAAATTATAGCAGAGAACTTCTCTAATCTGGGGAAGGAAACAGGCATTCAAGTCCAGGAGGCATAGAGAACCCCCTTCAAAATCAATAAAAATAGGTCAACACCTTGACATATAATAGTGAAGCTTGCAAATATCAGAGACAAAGAGAAAATCCAGAAAGCAGCTTGGGACAAGAGGCCTGTGACCTACAAAGGTAGAAAGAGTAGACTGGCAGCAGATCTAGCCACAGAGACCTGGAAGGCCTGAAAGGACTGGCATGATATATTTATGGTGTGAAAAGAGGAAAATATACAGCCAAGAATACTTTATCCAGCTAGGATGTCATTCAAAATAGAAGGAGTGATGAAGAGCTTCCAGGACAAATAGAAATAAAACAACTTGTGATCACTAAACAGCGCTGCAAGAAATATTAAAGGTGATCCTTTAAATGAAGAGAGCCCAAAAGTAACATAGACCAGAAAGAAACAGAGACAATATACAGAAATAGCGACTTTACAGGTAATACAATGAGACTAAATTCATATCTTTCAGTAGTTACTCTGAATGTAAATGGGTTAAATGCCCCAATCAAAAGACACAGAGTATCAGACTGGATAAAAAAGCAAGACGCATCAATATGCTGTCTGCAAGAGACTCATTATAGACCCAAAGACACCTCCAAATAGAAAGTGAGGGGATGAATAACAATTTATCATGCTAATGGACATCAAAAGAAAGCTGGAGTAGCAATCTTTATAACAGACAAATTAGATTTTAAACCAGAGAATGTAATAAGAGATGAAGAGGGACACTATAGCATACTTAAAGGGTTTATCCAACAAGAATATCTAACAATTATAAATATTTATGCCCCTAAGATGGGAGCAGGCAATTATATAAACCAATTAATAACAAAATTAAAGAAACGCATTGATAATAATACAATAATAGTAGAGGACTTTTAACACCCCACCCCCTGCAATGGACAGATCATCTAAGTGGAAGACTGATAAAAAAACAAGGGCTTTGAATGACACACTGGACCAGATGGACTTCACAGATATATTCAGAGCACTCCATCCTAAAGCAACAGAATACACATTCTTCTCAAGTGCACATGGAACATTCTCCAGAATAGATCACATACTGGGTTACAAATCAGGTCTCAGCTGGTACCAAAAGACTGGGATCATTCCCTGCATATTTTCAAACCACAGTGCTTTGAAACTTGAACTAAATCACAAGAGAAAATTTGGAAAGAACTCAAATACATGGAGGTTAAAGAGAATAAACGGAATAATCAGGAAATTAAAGAATTAAAAAAATTCATGGAAAAAAATGAAAATGAAAACACAACTCTTCAAAACCTTTGAGATGCAGCAAAGGCAGCCCTAAGAGGGAAGTATATAGCAATACAAGCCTTTCTCAAGAAACAAGAAAGGTCTTAAATACACAACCTTACACTCAAAGGAGCTGGAGAAAGAATAGCAAATAAAGGCTAAACCCAGCAGGAGAAGAGAATTAATAAAGATTAGAGCAGAAATCAATGAAATAGAAACCAAAAGAATAATAGAACAGTAGAACAGATCAATGAAATTAGGAGCTGGTTCTTTGAAAGAATTAATAAGATCGATAAACCTCTGGCGAGACTTATCAAAAAGAAAAGAGAAAGGACCCAAGTAAACAAATCATGAATGAAAGAGGAAAGATCAAAACCAACACTGAAGAAATACAAACACTTAAAAGAACATATTAGAGCAACTATCTGCCAACAAATTAGGCAATCTGGAAGAAATGGATGATTCCTAGAGACATATAAAGTACCAAAACTGAAACAGGATGAAATAAAAAAACTGAACAGACCCATAACCAATAAGAAAATTGAAGCAGTCATCAAAAATCTCCCAACAAACAAGAGCCCAGGGCCAGATGGCTTCCCAGGGGAATTCTACCAAACATTTAAAGAAGAATTAATACCTGCTCTTCTGAAGCTGTTCCAAAAAATAGAAATGGAAGGAAAATTTCCAAACTCTTTCTATGAGGCCAGCATTATCTTGATCCCCAAACCAGACAAAGAACCCACCAAATTACAGACCAATTTCCCCGGTGAACATGGATGCCAAAATTATCACCAAGATACTAGCCAAAGGATCCAACAGTACATTAAAAGAATTATTCACCACGACCAAGTGGGATTTATCCCTGGCTGTAATTATTCACCACGACCAAGTGGGATTTATCCCTGGCTGTAAAGAATTATTCACCACAACCAAGTGGGATTTATCCCTGGCTGCAAATCAATCAATGTGATACACTACATAAATAAAAGAAAGGACAAGAACCATATGATCCTCTCAATAGATGCAGAAAAAGCATTTGACAAAGTACAGCATCTTTTCTTGATTAAAACTATCCATAGTGTAGGGATAGAGGGAACATACCTCAATATCATAAATGCCATCTACAAAAAGCCCACAGCGAGTATCATTCTCAATGGGGAAAAATTGAGAACTTTTCCCCCTAAGGTCAGGAACATGACAGGGATGACCACTCTACCACTTTTGTTCAACATCGTACTAGAAGTCCTAGCTTCAGCAATCAGACAACAAAAAGAAATAAAAGGCATCCAAATCAGCAAAGAAGAAGTCAAACTCTTACTCTTCTCAGATGACATGATACTCTATGTGGAAAACCCTAAAGAATCCCCCCCAAAATTGCCAGAACTCCCATAGGAATTCAGCAAAGTGGCAGGATATAAAATCAATGCACAAAAATCAGTTGCATTTCTGTACACTAACAACGAGACAATAGAAAGAGAAATTAAGGAGTTGATCCCATTTATAACTGTACCCAAAACCATAAGATACCTAGGAATAAATCTAACCAAAGAGGCAAAGGATTTATTCTCAGAAAACTATAGAACACTCATGAAAGAAACTGAGGAAGATACAAAGAAATGAAAAACTTTCCATGCTCATGGATTGGAAGAACAAATATTATTAAAATGTCTATGCTACCTAGAGCAATCTATACACTCAAAGCAATCCCTATCAAAATACCATCAACTTTTTTCACAGAGTTGGAACAAATAATCCTAAAATTTGTTTGGAACCAGAAAAGACCCCGAATAGCCAAAGGCAGGTGGAAAAAAAAAAAAAATTAAGGTGGTAGCATCACAATTCTGGACTTCAAGCTCTATTACAAAGCTGTAATCATCAAGACAGTATGGTATTGGCATAAAACCAGACATACAGATCAATGGAACAGAATAGAGAGCCAGAAATGGACCCTCAACTCTATGGTCAACTAATCTTCTACAAAGCAGGGAAGAATATTCAATGGAAAAAAGATAGTCTCTTCAACAAATGGTGTTGGGAAAATTGGACAGCCACATGCAGAAGAATGAAACTGGACCATTTCCTTACACCACACACAAAAATAGACTCAAAATGGCTGAAAGACCTCAAGGTGAGATAGGAACCCATCAAATCCTAGAGGAGAACACAGGCAGCAACCTCTGTGACCTCAGCCACAGCCACTTCTTGCTGGACAAATCTCCAAAGGTAAGGAAACAAAGGCAAAAATAACTATTGAGACTTCATCAAGATAAAAAGCTTTTGCACAGCAAAGGGAACAGTCGACAAAACTAAAAGACAACTGACAGAATGGGAGAAAATATTTGCAAATGTCTTATCAGATAAAAGGCTAGTATTCACGATATAAAAAGATTATCAAACTCAACACCCAAAGAACAAATAATCCAATCAAGAAATGGGCAAAATACATGAACAGACATCTCTCCAAAGAAGACATAGAATTGGCCAACAGACAAATGAAAAAATGCTCAACATCACTCGGCATCAGGGAAATAAAAATCAAAACCATAATGAGATACCACCTCACACTAGTTAGAATGGCTAAAATTAACAAGTCAGGAAACGACAGATGTTGGCGAGGATGCAGAGAAAGGGGAACCGTCTTACACTGTTTGTGGGAATGCAAGCTGGTGCAGGCACTCTGGAAAACAGTATGGAGGTTCCTCAGAAAGCTGAAAATAGAGCTACCCTATGACCCAGCAAATGGACTACTGGGTATTTACCCCACAGATACAAATGTAGAGATCCAAAGGGGCACTTGCACCCCAATGTTTATAGCAGCAATGTCCATAATAGCCAAACTATGGAAAGAGCCTAGATGTCCATCGGCAGATGAATGGATAAAGAAGATGTGGTATATTATATATATATAGATGTGGATAGAATACTACTCAACCATCAAAAAAAAAAAAAGAAATCTTGCCATTTGCAATGATGTGAAAGGAACTAGACAGTATTATGTTAAGCGAAATAAGTCAATCAGAGAAAGAATTATTACATGATCTCACTGATGCGGTATTTAAGAAACAAAACAGAGGACCATGGGGGAAGGGAGGGAAAAATAAAACAAGATGAAATCAGAGAGGGAGACGAACCATAAGAGACTCTTAACCACATGAAACAAACCTAGGGTTGCTGGAGAGGAGAGGGGTGGGGGCTGGGGAAACTGGGTGATGGACATTAAGGAGGGCATGTGATATATGAGTACTGGTATTATATAAGACTGATGAATCACTGAACTCTACCTCTGAATCTAATAATACACTGTATGTTAATTAATGGAATTTAAATTATAAAAATATTTCATAATAAAAATTAAAAACAAAAAACTTTACTATAGTGAATATCTTTGTACATACATCATAGTACATAAATATAGTCATACTAATGTAACAACTTCATAGAAGGGAAATTATTGAGCCAATAATTTCTTCATTTATACTTTTGTACAGTTACTATGAGAATTTAATGGGGTAATTCAGATAAAGTGCTTAATATAGGGACCAGCATACAGTAAGTACTCTGTGAACATTATGCATTATTTGTAGGGCACTTAGGGGTCTCAATTTCTTCAGGCAAAGCAGGATCCAGCAGCCTCAGGGCAGCTCTCAAACAAAGAGAGGCAGGTTCTGGTTGTTAGGAGCCTGAGCACTCTAGTGGTAGGTATACATGACAATAGCAAAAGGGATCAGAGGGGTTATGGGCAGAGCGCTGAAGACACCTGTTACAAAAGCATTCACTACATTATTTCATTTTCCTTAAACAGCAACATGGATGTCACTGGAAATGGTCTTACTGAACCCAATAATTAGGTTTTTGGCTTAAAGTGTAGACCATTTAGTCAAATGATCATTTTTGTTTTGCAAGATATAAAACAACTAGTATGACTTAATTTTTCACTTTTTGGTTGAACACTTCGTTTTAGACATTTTTGTAAGCATTTAAGGCAAAAGAAGTTTAGGCCTTATTACTTAAGTTTATTCAGTAATATTTATTACTGAAATCAGAACATTAAACTATGTCCTATGATGAGAAAGCCAACAGCCTGGAACGTGGCTTATGATCTCCAGTATCAGGCATCTACGCCTTTGGCATTAGAGCTGATGTATTGACTCTGCTATGTGGTTCATGCCAAGCAGGGGCCTCACAAATCCCACTTTTTAATTGGATTTTTTCCCTTTCTGTAACAAACAACCCTCTATCTCTGTATTAGGAAAAATGCTTCCTCCCTGTTGAGTGCTTAAAGGTTCAGCATTCAAGAAAGGAGGCAGAGGGGCGCCTGGGTGGCTCAGTCGTTAAGCGTCTGCCTTCGGCTCGGGTCATGGTCCCAGGGTCCTGGGATCGAGCCCCGCATCGGGCTCCCTGCTCTGCGGGAAGCCTGCTTCTCCCTCTCCCACTCCCCCTGCTTGTGTTCCCTCTCTCTCTGTGTCTCTCTCTGTCAAATAAATAAAAAAAAAAAAAAAGAAAGGAGGCAGATTTATTCTGGCTTTTTATTTTCACATATTGGATTGCTTTCTTAGTATTTACTGAGTATTCAAACTGTGAAAGGTTCTGAGAACTAAGATACCTTGCTTTTTGTCCCTGGAACTAATCACAAGAGTAAAAGAAACCATTAGAACTAATTAGATATTCGTTTATATTTAAAGGAAAGACAACTGTGTGCCCCCCCGCTTTTTTTCAGAAAACAAAATCAATGTATTTAATGTCCTTATCCATCGTAATATCCATACTGAAGTTCTGCAGTTACTCTGTGAACCGAGCTTGGAGCTATGCTTCTTTCTGGTTGCTCTACCATCATCTACATAAAGTATGTCTTGTCCTACCTACTTTCAGGGAGCTTATCTGAATCTTGGATCCTATTTATTGTTGTGGCTGTGGAGCTGCTTTCTGCTACTAGGCTGTTTAAAATTTGTGAATAGTTACCGTTCCTAAGGACCTAAGTGCTTATCAATTAACAACGATGAAAATGGGGAGGAAGACTATTACCAGAAGGCATGAGGAGTTTGAGAAGGAGAGGGGGAGTCCTGAACTGCACTGATCTATTGCTTCCATTCTTATCCTTCTCCCAGTTGTCCTAAATCCCCCTTCCATCTTCCATGGCCCCCATTCCCACAACCATGACCTAGTATTATGAACTGAATGTTTGGGCTCCTCCCCCAATTCATACCTTGAAACCCTCCCCCACAATGTGATGGTATTAGAAGGGCCTTTGGGAGGTGATTAGGATTAGATAAAGTCATGAGGGTGGTGCCTTCACAACTGGGATTAGTGCTTTCATAAGAGTCACTCCACGTTGTGAGGTTGTAAGGAAAAGTTGGCAGTTGGAAACCAGAATAAGGGTCCTCACTGGAACTTGAGTAGGCTGCAAAGCTGATCTATTTCCAGTCTTCTGACGGCAAGAAATAAACTTCTGGTGTTTATAAGCTACCCAAGCTATGGTATTCTGTTATAGCTGCCCAAACAGACTAAAACACCAAAAGAATTTCTTTCTTCAGAGCTGATGTTATTTACATGAAAAAGTAAATAATTCTGAGCCCAAGGATCTTAACCCTTCAAAGAAACATTTGCATTCTCAAAGAAGTGTTTGCTAATGCTTTCTCAGCTGGTATATTATGCTAGCTATTTTAGGCTCAACTCTCTGCTATTTCCTGTCTACTTCACAGAACACTGCTGCTTGTTTTTCTCTGAAAATCTATTTAGAAGATAAAAATAAGAGATATCTCCTAGGGCATCACCACACTTTGGCCCTGACTCTTGTGTCCCAGTAGTTTTGTGAGGATGAGGGAGCAGGGATTAGAGTTCTCATTAAACCTTCTTTCTTTGCCTGCAAACATGTCTAGTCGACCTTCTAGCTATAGGTTTTTGTCCTTGTATTCCTCAACAAATTTCTAGAGTGAATGGCCTCTACTCCTTCCTCCACCCCATCTCCTTGCTCATTCCTCAGCCTTGCTGTCTGGCCTCTGTTCCCACCACTCCACTCTCCAGCATAGCCAAAAGACCAATTGCACTGACTTGTTTAGTCAGCTCACACCTCTCAACCACTACATTTTGACCTCTGTTCCCCCTTTCCACTGAAATTGCTCTTTCCTGAGACACCAATCTTTCCCTTCTATGATATCCAATAATGCTATCTCAGTTGACCTCTTGGCAGTGTTTGGTTTGGTCTTCAGTATAGTTGACCTCTCCTTATAATTGATATACTCCTCTGTTTTCTAAAAACACTGATCTTTTCTGGTTTTTCTTCCTACTTCTTTGGCAAATGTTTCCCAGACTTCATTGTTGTTTCTTCTCCCACCTACTCCTTAAATATTGATATTATTTAGGGACCTATTTTAGGCCCTTTTGTGTTTTTCACTTAGTGAATAGTAATACCAACCGTCTCATGGCCAAGAAAACACTGGGTATTTTTCTTGACTCTTCTTTCCCACTCCTCTATCCCATCAAAGCATTCAACAAATCTTCTACCTCTACCTTTTGAGTCCATTTACATTTCTCAATCCACATGGATACTATTTAGGACCAGGTCTCCTGAATCTCATTGCCCTTTTTTCTCCTTTCTTCTCTATTCCCACACGACTGCTAGAGCAATTTTTATAAAATTAAAATTTGATAGTTCCCCAACTTAAAACCCTTCAGCTGCTTCCTATGACTCTCTGGATAGTCCAGACTCCTTAATGTGATCCTCAGGCACAAAATAATTGACCTTATTTTTTCAGCCTCTTCTCCTGCTGTTCAGATTCATCTAGTGTTTTCTGCTCTGGTGGACGTTGTTCTCACTCTAAATTGGACTTTCCTGTTGCATGGAAATGCTCCTCCTGATTCCCTGCCCCCAGTCTCCTGCCACTTAGAGGTCACTTTCTGCTAGGATCTTACTCTGACCCCCAAAGTCTAGGTGAAGTGTTTTGGAACTTTTCTGGATGCCATAACATCCTTTGCTTTCCTACCTTCCCCATAACAGTTCTCATTTTGCAGGGGACTTGTACATTTACCTGTCTGTATTCCTCACTGGACCATAGACTCTGTGATATCAGAAACCATTGATCTTGTTTATCTCTGCAACCCCAATACCTCATACAGTGCCTGGCACATATTAGGTTCTCCATAACAATTTGCTAAATTGATGACTGCCAATTCTGTCTTAAACCTGGCCTAAATTTCCTATAATTTAGCTGCTTGCTGAGAATTTCTATCTCAGTTTCTAGCTAGTACCCTCACTTCAATATACCCCAAATTGAACTCCATTTCCTTCAAAACCCCAGACTCTTTTTTTTTTAATTCATGGCAACTCTATTATTCCAGTCCCTTGGGCTCCAAACCCTGGCATCATCTCTGACTCCTCTTTGCCCTTGCCAGCCACATCAGTGAGTTGTCAAGCCTGTAGATTGTACTTTTTCAAAATGTCTCCAATCTCTCTTTTACTATTCCCACTCCCACAAACCTGATATAAAAGATTTGTTACATTTTGACCAGATGACTAAAATAGTCTCATGGGTTTGTCTCCAATCTCCTTCCAACCTATCCCATTATTAGATTAATTTCTGTAAAGTATAGTTCCAATTATATCACTTTCTTATTCACAATCTCAAAGATTCCCTATTCTCTATTTAGTTAAAAACCAAATGCTTGGCCTAACACTTAAGGCCTAGTCTGGCTTTTCATCCTTATTTCTTATGATTTTCATATAAGAATGTGATGCTTCATTCAAACCACACTATTCCACCAGTAAGTCCTATATTTTTCTTCCTGAGCTCTTTTGATTACACTCCCCCCCATTAGTGAATGTCCTCCTTTCCATCCTTTTTCTTCATATGTTGGAAGCCTTCCCATGCATCAAGATTCTTCATAGAGGTGGCCTCCACCATAAAACTTTTTCTACTTTCACTTGGTGAAATATGATCTCTCTTACTTTTAAATCCCCAGAGTTCCTTGTTTCTCTCATATGGTATGCACTGGCACCATATCAGTACTTGACCTTTATTATAATCATGACTCTAATACTTTTTTTCTCTTTCTATAAATTCATTGAAGATAAGGATGATGGCTTACTTATTTTTGTTATCATCCTACCCCAGCACCAACTATTGCTCCCTTTGTACATGGCAATATATATATGCCAGAATTCATAAGGTCTTATGCACTGACTCCATGAAGAATAGAGAAAGGCCCATCCCTCTGTTCTCTCTTCACATATATTTCTCAGGAAACATACACTAATACATGAATTACGGCTATACTTTAAAAAATTTTTTTTAAAGATTTTATTTATTTATTTGACAGAGAGAGAGAGAGAGAACACAAGCAGGGGGAGCAGCAGAGGGAGAGGGAGAAGGAGGCTCCCCACTGAGCGGAGAGCCCAGTGTGGGGCTTGATCCCAGGACCCTGGGATCATGACCTAAGCCGAAGGCAGATGCTTAACTGACTGAGCCACCCAGGCGCCCCTTGGCTATACTTTTATATTTCTATGTTATCTAAGACATGTCTCACTCTTTCAGCTCATAACCCTTTTGTAAACTAAGACTAGAGACACTGCTGGATCAGCTCCATGCTCTCCTGTATATTGGCGGAACTCCCTTTATAGAACTGTACACCTACTAAAGGGGGCCTCTCCCAGGAATCATCTGTCTCTCTATGTCCCCTGGGGCTTTAGACAGATCCCAACTCCTAGGCAACTTCAAAGAGCCCAGCTCTTCCCAGGTAAGGTTCATGTTCACATTTCCAGATTAAGTTGCTAGCCTCTCTGGGACTTGGGAAAGAGGGGAGGTTGTTCTTAGCCTGAACAAAAGGAACTTCATGACTGAGTTGTTCCCCAGGGAGAACAAACAAGGCCATGTTTGCCCTTACTAGGGCACATTTGCAAGCTGAAAAGGATGGGCATATTCATCTATTTCCTGTTTAGAGAGATGGGGTGCCCAGCTGGGGTGGTTACCAGGTTCACAAAGAAACAGGCAAATTTTGGCAAGGCTTTGGGAGACCTAGCAACAAAACCCACTTCCCCAACCCTTTCACATCCATTTGAAATTCAGGTTGCTTCAAAGCAGCATGAAATCCATGGGAAATTCTTGTGCCCTTTCAACAAATCTGTTCTATGGAGGGAGATGACTCAGTCTCCTTTGCCCCCAAAAGCCAGAGCCAACTCTGGCTACCAGCAGTCTTGGCTTCACAAAAGAACAGTTTACCCCAGGTCCCTTCCCTGACTCCAATCAGTCTCCTTGCTACTTCAAATGGCATCAAAGAGGGTTGTGTGTACTCTGTTTAATTATCACTGTGCTTCTGGAAATACCTTTTTGATGCTGTGTGTGTGGAATGTGCTCATTTTGTAAGTGGACAGCTCTGCTTGCCAAGTAGAGGAGGCCAATGCAAATGATAGAATTCTTCTTCCTTTACATTGAATGGACTTTTTTTTTTTTTCTTTTTCAAATTGGGCAGATCGGCTCTGGCCAGTTATGAACTGATTCTGCTGACTCTTGGTAATTTGCCTGTTAATTAAATTGGGAACTGTTTGCTTTCTGTGGTTCAGTAGAAAGGATTTATAAGTTTAATGTGTGTGTGTGTCTGTCTGTATTTCTCTTTTTATAAAATGTGTCTGCATACTCTTTGTACTGGTCTGTAAATCAGTCTTGAGTTGGCCTGGAGCAAGAGTGCTGATGGAAAATTGAGACCCAGAGACACATTTCAGTGTCTGATGGATGGGAGAAGCCACCCAGTCATGTTGCCTAATTTTTCTCAGAAGGACGAGGGGTTGCATGTCTGCTCAGAGGAAATAAATCACAGAGTCAGAGGTCAGATGTCATTAGTCTATAAAGCTTTATGACTGGTTTCTGACAGTTATTTCTCCTGGATGGAAAAGCAGGAGATCGAAAACTGTGCTTATTCTCTTTCTTATGTCCTATCTCTCTCTCTGAGTTTAATTTTCTTGTTACATTCAATCCCCAAACATTGCTTTCTCAGCATTTCTTTTATTTATTCTTCCCTATCTCATTCCTTTTAACTCCAGCATCCATTTACCTCTTCTCAGTCGTGTTATTACTGTTTTATTTGTTTCAGTCAGCTCTTCATCCTTCTCTAGGAACTTACTGTTAGTGACACTTTGCTTATTGACGAATTCCTGCCTCCTTGAAGAAATGTTGAATTACATTATAGAGATAAACTCTTTTGTGCTCTTGTAATTTTTTTCTATTATTAAGTTTATTTTCTTAATTCCATATTTATATTTTTATTTCTACACTTTACTTTGGCTAGATGAAGGGATATAGACAGAAGGAGAACAATAGCTATACATTTTTTTACATTTATTTCCAATTCTTGCTTCTATTTTATTCAAAAATATGAAAGGTTTAAATAAAAACAAGGCTAAAATACAGATTTCTCAGCAAATTTAAGAATAAAATGAATCTCAGCACATGCCTCTATGCGATTTATTTGGGAGAATATATTTTTGAATATTAATGGAAAGATGTCCATTTCAATTGTTTAAGCAATGAAAGGAGTAAGAATGAAATAAAGAGTAAAGCAACAGAATTGAACAAACCTCACACATACTTTAAAAACATATTAGTCTGGAAGAGAAGTAAAGGAGATCAGAAGCAGAGAGAATATTATAGAATGAATTTGGGATGAATTCTGTGCCCCTCCACATCCATCCCAACCCTCATAAACTGTCAGTTGACCGCTATGACATCTCAGCTAAACTGAAGCTCCTTTGAGGCAGCTCTGTGCCTTCTATGTTCTGTGTCTAGTCGCCAGCACAGTTCCTGACACGTGAGTGCTCATAAGTGTGTTCCCGATAAATCAGTGACGCAATGAGATTGTCAAGGACTTATGATAATAGGGCTCAGATTTCAGGGTTGTCCTGTCTGTCACTGATCTGTTCTCCTCTATCAAGTGGTAGCCCATGTGGGGGCTACTTCTTGTGGTCCTCCCTGTGTGCTGTGTTTTCTCACTTGAGGCTTCCCACATTGTTCTTTCTGACTGGAGCCAACCTCTTTCTCCACCTACCTTCACCTGCATGTCCTGCTGAGTGTTCAGTTTAGGTGACCTTCCTTAGGGAGTTGGGTGAGGCATTACAACACATAACATGCATTCAACTCTATTGGACTTGTCTGTACCTCTCTCTAGACCAAGAGCTTCTTGCAAGTAAAAAGAATATGTTACATATTTCTGTATTCCCAGTGTCTAGCATGAGGCAGAATGTGTTTGTTGAGTTAAAAATGAATGAATGAACAAAACAATGAAAAGAAATAGAAAGGAGAGATGAGAAGCAATAATGGTGAGAAGGAATGTACTATTGGAAAGAACTCATCTGCACTTACTTTGAGAATGCAAAGCGCAATCTTATCAGCAAATTGCGTTGATTTTGTTCTAGTGCCATCTTATGTGGACCATCTGACTGGATATGTCTGCTGTTCTGGAAAAATGAAAGTAAGTAATAAGACTGGTTAGGACAGGGTGTTCAGGTGGACTGTAAATGACTAGAAGGCACATGACAAATAGTGTAGGTAGGCATGCTCCTGGCCATAAATGGAAAGCAATTTGGTGGGCTGTCCCACACTATCTGCTGGAACTTACTCCCCACTAACTTTTTTTTTTTAAGATTTTATTTATTTATTTGAGAGAGAGAGAGAATGAGAGACAGAGAGCACGAGAGGGAAGAGGGTCAGAGGGAGAAGCAGACCCCCCGCTGAGCAGGGAGCCCGATGTGGGACTCGATCCCGGGACTCCAGGATCATGAACTGAGCCGAAGGCAGTCGCTTAACCAACTGAGCCACCCAGGTGCCCTCCCCACTAACTTCTAACACATTTGTTCTCCTTGGGTTAGGTCTATATTTTTATTGACTCCATGAAAAACCTTATTAGTTTCTACCTCACTGCCTTTTCTCGCAACGTTTCTCTCTTTTTTTTTTTTCCTTTCCCCTTCCTTATTCCTAAAAAAATCTGATCCTTCAAGGATCAATTCAAGTTTCTCTGCCTCCAGGCTAATTTAAGACTTCCAAACTAGTCTAAGCCTGTCATCTTTAGAACACCTGCAATGTTCCCACATACATTACAACAAGCAATATGGGATATCATTACGAATAACTTGGTATTGTCCACTGCTTTGTCCACTTATTTTGTCTCCCAACCCCAGACTATAAACCTCAATGCAGGAATTACAATTCAGACTTTTTGTAATTCTTCAAAGCACTTGGCCTGATAACATGTTATTTATTCAATGAATACTTTCTGATCGAGGAAAGTGGGTTTTTAGATAACTTTTAAATATCTATGTCTATAAAGTAACATGTTCTCAGACAGCTTTCTGATTATCCTCCCCAAATTTTTGCCTTGTCATAAAATTTGGGGCATCCTGGTTCTATAATTCTATATGTATATAGGCATATAGATAGATATAAATTTAGAGATGTAGAAATAGCTATTTCACTGTTTTATTGGAAACTTCATATTCAAAAGTTCTTATACTGGCAAGCTTCTTTTCTCTTATTCAATCCTAAGAGGGTATGATAAATAGTTGTTTACTGCCCTTTGAATAATAGACTGTCACAAATGCTACTTCTGGTTTTCTCCTTTCTCGGCTAAACAACCTTAGCCCCTTTAGACATTTAAATGCCATGAACAGATGCTCAATAATATTACTTGGTGGCTGGGCATAATTTATAGTGCTTATTTATGGAAGTAGATGAAAATAGAAGCATTATGTATTTTTAAAGCTTTTCTCTCACATATGGCATGCTTTACAGGGAGTGAGGAGTTGGATGAATGGAGAGATGAATGCAGCTAATATTCTCATTTCAGTCTCATCTAAAAAGAGGGGAAACATAAGAAACATCAGAATGGAAGTTAAAATGCATAAGATGCTATTTTACTATTAACTCAGACCTTTCTTATGCCAGATGGTGTCAGAGGAAAGCTTTTTGTTTTCTTCTTGATGGGTATCTCCTTTGAATTTTGCTAGCGAGACACATTTCTTCTCCTCTC
Organism: Mirounga leonina; assembly: GCF_011800145.1. Classification (NCBI taxonomy): domain Eukaryota; kingdom Metazoa; phylum Chordata; class Mammalia; order Carnivora; family Phocidae; genus Mirounga; species Mirounga leonina. Next base: position 22,679,892 of record NW_023270839.1, read on the forward strand.
TGTATTCACAGACACTGTGGCCTTCATTCATGCACCTCTTAGATTTAGTAGCTGGTTTAGCATTTCTAGGCATTGTATGCCCTTCTGATTGGTTTCTGGGAGGAGCAATTATGCTGCTTGATCTATTAAAATCTTCAAGGATTTGGATAATCATGCATGCTATCATAACACCCTATAACGGTACTCACCACATTAAAATGCCATTTATTCACTTTCCTGTCTCTTGAAACCCACACTACACACTCCCAGTTATCAGCAACTCTTTCTGATTTATTTTTCTTTTCTTATCTGGCATAGAGCAGATGCTTACTAAATATTTCTTAAGTACACGAACAAATGAAGAGCAGCAAATTCAAATCTACTTAGATATTTAAAGGAAGTATTTATACTTCCTGGAATCATACGGGACAGAGGGAACATTTATTATAAATAGATGCCTATGTTGTGTCTGGAGCACAACATATGTTACCTCATTTAATCCTTTCAAGAAATTCATGAGCTATTCTCTTTTTGCTACCATTTGTCAGTCATTTACCTATGTGACATACACTCCCTTATATTTTAAAATATCTTCTCATTTAATATTTTTGATGATCCTATGAAGCAGGTATTACTATTACCATTTTTAAAATAAGGAAGTCGAGGTTCAGAGAAGATATGAAGGATTTCAATCCAGATCTATCTAACTCTAAAACCCAAATATTTCCTATTTTACCATAATGACTAGGATACAAAGTGGTTGTGACATATAGGTTATTTATATGACTTTGCTGCTTCCTTTGTTTTTCCTCTAATACCTGTACCTAACACATTCTCCCTGCGTATCTTGCATTAACTCCCTTCTAGACAGAATACCTTATGATTCACTACCAAATATAGAGAAACCTATTGGCCATCTTATAGGTTGGTAGTCTAATGTTAAGTCTGTAAAATACTGCTTTGACTAATAATCCTTGGTCCAGTCAATTGTGATCAGATTGTTAAAGTTACATTTTAGAAAGCTTAGCTACTTTTGCCTAAGGACCTGCCTTGGCAGCTTTTCCCAGAAGGGACCTGTGGATGTGGCAATTGTTCAAAATTTCATTAGTGGTCCAGTTGAACATAGAAGATGCTCCCAGAGATAAGTATGAGACCTTCATCAGTAGAGTAATTTTAATCACAACTTTACTAAATTCTAATTGGATCTACTAGACTTACTTTAAGGAGTCAGGGCACACTAATTCCAATGTACTGTTACATCTAAAATATCAGCACAATGTTACATGTAACCATAAATGTGCGTGCGTGCGTGTGGTGTGTGTGTGTGTGTGTGTGTGTGTGTGTGTGTGATGTGTATAGTGGGGTAGGGTCAGGGATTTGGAAGCAGAGTGGTGGACTGGAAACATCATTTTAATCTTGCTTTCATACCATAACAGGTTTTGGTGCTGCCCTTCAAGAAAGACATAAGAGTAGAGAAAGGGGAGGGTAACTAAATAAGCAAAAGAGAAAGAGGTAACCATACTAATAAAACTAGATCCTGAGATGGAAGGAAACTTGGGGGTCAGCTAATACAACTCTCTAACCCACATGCAATGCCATTTCCATCATCCTCAGGGAGTATCAACTATCATCAAAAGGCTAGATCAGAAGATTATTGTTCCTCATTTTGCAAAGATGAAGACCAAGAGGAAAGGAATAAAACTATTAAGAGGGGAAGGGTATGGATATGGTAAACATGGATGCAGTCATCTGAGAGCAGAATATCAGACTTAAAGGGACCTCCTGAACCCAAGAGATGGGTGTGTGCTTGTGGCATTTAGACTGGCAGTGATGGAATGTGAATTGAACTTCTTGTCATGAGATCTGGATTTAAATCCAGGCTCCGTTATTAGCTAGCTATGTAGCACTGAACTGCATGTGTGACTTCTCATCTATAAAATGAAGGGGCGTGGAGCACCTGGGTGGCACAGGTGTTTAAGCATCCAACTCTTGGTTTCAGCTCAGGTCATGATCTCAGGGTCATGAGATCAAGCCCCGCTGAGTGCAGAATCTGCTTAAGAGTCTCTCCCTCTGCCCCTCCCCATGCTCTCTCTCAAATAAAATAAATAAATAAAATCTTTAAAATGAAGGGGTAAGACTTCTCCAGCAAGAAATTACATGATCCTAAAGAAAATATTTACTTCTGACAGTGGGTCAGAAGTTACCCTAAGGTCATATTGACTAAAAATAAAAACAGTTTTTAGGAATGTGGATCTCCTCTACTAAAAATTATGCCATTATTGTGTCTTCCCCACAGGCCTGTTCAAGATCTTCTCCCCTAAGCCCTATATTTTTCTTTATAAGATCAACTTGCTTATTCTAGGACCCTCCCACAGACTCATTGTTGGGTTAGAAAATGATAACGTTCATTAGAATAATACCAAGGTTATTATGTAACTCGCACAGGTTGTGCACTGCACAAAGGCACCCAACCAAAGTAGCAAGTGGGGGCTGCAAGTAGTGTGCCTTTGTGTGGATGCATCCACCTGAAAGCAGGCATGCCTTTTACTAATTCACTCTAAGGTGCAGTATGGCTTCGGGTGTTCTGGGAGGTGGGATTTACCCATTTGTTCTATGATCTGAAAAGGCCTTAATTACACCAATACTATGAACATCCATTTCCCAATGTTGAACATGTATCAGAAACTAATTACAGGGAATTTTCTCTTTGGGGTTAAAAAAGGAATGATCATATCAGTTCCACTTAAGGGGCAAAACATTCTAGGCAGCTCAGATTAAACTTTTGCATCCACCTGTTTTGTTGGAATATAGTACATTACTGCGGGAGGACACATTTTTTAAGCAAAAATTATTGATCAAAATTTCCTTAGGGTTAACTTGCACTGAATCCCCACTGAATGATCTCAAAGGACTAAAGCAAATTACAGGTGTTGCATTAGGCCTTAGCATGCACACTACAAGTCAAAAGCAGATCCAAACACTCTTCATATGTGCCATGCCTAGCAGAAAAAGGAAAATCTCACTGAAGCACTTGTTGATATTGCTTCTCCCTCAGGAAGAATTTCATAGACTTTTCTGCAGATACTCAGCAACCTATTTGTGGTTTGGGGTGCAAATGTGGTATGTAAGTCTGCCCTAGCATTTTGTGGAAAATGTAAATTGTCCAAGCTCCCTTCCAAATCAAATCAGACTGAAAATGGCTCCCATAGCTCTCCCTTGAACCATAAGATGTTCCCATTAGTGTCAATTAATGCTGAGACCCTGGCAGTCTGTATGCATGATTCATTAATGAGAAGCCTCATTTACAGCCGAGAAAGCAATGCAATGGAACAGCTGTAGTAATTTCTTACCTCCTGTACACAGACCCATGCCCTGGAAACTGCTGACCTCTCACCATAGATAAGCTTCTCTCCCTCTGGTCTATGATAGTATGTGCTCCAGGGATAGTGGACAATGGCCACAATGATGGTGAAATCCTGCCAAATATTCCAGCTTCCATGCTTACTTGAGACCAAATGTGAGTCTGTGACTCTAACCCTCCCTTCTCAAGTGAAATTCCTAATTCAATTAAGGATGGTACACAGAAGCCAAGACCTCTATTACTCTGCAGCACATTGATTTTCTACAAGGTTCCCACTTCATCGACACCCTCTAAATCTGTAGAATATCCTGTGCGTCTTATTACTAACATGGCTCCAGTAATCAAAATGGCGCAACGAATTTATAACTCTGCTCTGCTCTATAATTTTGCCTGAATATTTTATGGGTATGACTCCAGATACCATAGGAATTTATTAAGTGGTAACCCAGACAAGTCACCATTTTTTTTCCTATCCAGCTGCTTCTTTCCTATTCTCCAGTGTAAACAGGAGTACAAACAAGAAGTGGCTGGAATGCTGGGTGACAGCCACAGTCTCCCAAATCTGCCAGTCAGAAGAGTGGGGGGAAGTCCACCCAAGTCCAAGAAGCCAAGTAAGAATAATGCTCATCAAAATGAGAAAGGAGCTCTCTCTGCCTTTGAGGGAAGAACACTCAAGACCCAGAAATCTCTTTTATCCATGAACTCGGCAAGCATCTTTCTGCACACTCCTACCCTTTCTGCTCCTAGAAGTAAGCAATGAGACACTCATCAACAGAGGTGTTTTAAGCCCTGCTTTTCTTAAAGCAGAATCAAATTCTAAACAAAAATATTTGGGTTTTACTTTCCATTTATTTCAAGTGGGAGTTGGGCTGAAATATATGTGTACTTCCTACAAAAAATAGTGTAAGTACCTTTGAAGGGGAAATGTTTATGCTATTTAGGAGAACCAACTGTTTTTCAAGCACCATTAAGTCTTTTAGAAATAGTACACTTGATCCCAGCAGAGCTATTAACAAGCATGTGACCTCAGACAAACCCCTAAACCTCTATAGGCCTCAGTCTGTTCATCTGTAAAATGAGAGCATTAGATTAGGTTTTCTCTATGGATACTTATAGCTCTAAGAGACTACGATTCTATATGTTAATTGCAAATGATTCTTACCTGGGTGATAAAAATCAGTGGCCCAAAACATTCTTGGAATGAAAGCTGTTTTCAGCTTTTTTTTTTTTTTCTTCTCCTGGATGAAGATGGAAAGAGCAATCATTACCTGGGGCCTTGGGGGCTCCTTGCTTGTACTCAGGCTTCCCGAAAAGTTGAGATGCATTAACTGGCTATCTTCTGGGTCTAAATCTGCTTCTAAATTGATTGGGGATTTTACATTTTCCCTATGAGATCCAGCAATGGCTAGGGACTCAAAAGAAGTTATAGTTAAACAAGGAGATATAGTTCTGCTCCCTGGAGGGCTCTAACTAGAACAAGCCTCAACCCTGCTCAAACTCTGGTAATTTTCTAGAGGATGGAGAGACCAAAAATTATCCAGGCAAGTTGGACATTGCTGATATGTTTAAATAAACTAGGGCAGAATTTTATATATCTCATAGAGTCCAGATGATGTTAAGTAAATTGTATTAACTATACTAAGATGTATCATTAACCATCTGTACCCAGTACAGCTAAGGTTATCCATGAGGCTATATCCTTTTTATGTTTGTGACTTGTCATTTGTTTTATTTATTTAAGAGATTTTATTTATTTATTTGACACACAGAGAGAGATAGCGAGAGCAGGAACACAAGCAGGGGGAGTGGGAGAAGGAGAAGCAGGCTTTCTGCTGAGCAGGGAGCCCAATGCGGGGCTCGATCCCAGGACCCTGGGATCATGACCTGAGCCGAAGGCAGATGCTTAATGACTGAGCCACCCAGGCGCCCCCTGTCATTTGTTTTAAATATATATTAATGCTTGGAAGGATTCAGTGGCTATAATGCTTTTTAATGCTTTTTATTTTTTATAAGGCTATGTAGTCAGATTAAGCAAAGGTTAATAATATCAGTTTGTTCTTTTCAGAGCAAAGTAAAAGACCATGAACTTATGGACAGAAGTTTCACAGAGTTGACTGAGTCCTTAAAAACCTCTACTGCAAAGTATGATGGGACTTTGGCTTCATTCCCTCAATGGCTGTATCTGTGGAGTAAATGCTATAATTTCATTTCTTTTGCAAACTATTCAGATAACCCTTCATACAGAATTATAGCTCCTATTAAAAATGTGTATTCTTTCCCAAAGCCTTTTTCCTCTCTTGTTTTAATATGAAACAATTAAGAGTTATATCAGTGCTTTGGGAAAGAATTATTATCCTTGTCAACATCCTTAGGGCACCTGATTAATATAAGAACCACTTCCTCCTGACTGATGATAATACAGGCAGCAGCAGCCTTCCCCAACTACTGTGTAATTCAAGTCCTTTGTATCTAGTGTGTTTTTTGACAGACTGGTCAATAGTGCCTGCTGAAAAAAGTATTTCTATCAATTTCAATCACAAAGTAACCTCTAAGGAAGTTCTCGAGTCTGGTAAGTAGGCTAGACTTAAAACCTCAGACTCATCTGTGACACTCTTGCCTCAACAGAGATGCTGAATACCAACGAGGAAGCTGATACAAGGGAACCGAGAATGAATGACAGCAAAAGGTCATGTACTGCAGTGCAGAGGAAGACAAGCAGGTGAACAGTAAAAACCTTAAATTCTTTTACATGATAATACAAGAAATAATAAAAGTTATCATGTATTGAACACTTACCGAATGCTACAAAATCTTCTAAGTGCTTTAATATATTAGCTAGTTTAATCCTGATATAAACCTTATGAAGTAGTTAATAGGACTGAAATATATAAAAAGTTTTCTGTCATATTTATTTTACTTGATAGTGTTTGGCTTGCATTTTCCTACATCATTTTTTTAAATTTGATTTTTTTTTTTAAAGCAAATGACATTCTGTCATTTATGTCAGCTGTGATTTTGTTCATTCATTCCAGTATTACAGACTTGGCTTGGAAATTCCCCTTTGTAAAGAAAGAGCAGAGAAAATTCAGAATATATGGCAGGGGATAGGTAAGATAAGTATAGATTTATTGTGTAGTTTCTCGGTGGTTTCAATGGCATAAATGCTTTTTCTTTGATAGGTCTTTAATTATGTTTGTGATTATGCCAAAATTGCAAGGGATAAGTTTGGCAACTGTTATGGGCTATATTGTGCCCCTCCCCCCACCTCCACCAAATGTGGGGGTAGGGGCACAATATAGCCCATATGTTGAAGTGCTAACCCTCAACCTCGGGATAGGGCTGTATATGGAGACAAAGTCTTCAAAGATGTGAGTAAGTTAAAGTGAGGCCCTGAGGGTGGGCCCCAATCCAACCTGACTGATATCCTTACGGGAAGAGGAAATCTGAACACAGAGATAGACCCCAAAGGCACATGAACCTGCACAGAAGAAAAACCATGTGAAGAGGCAGTGAGTGGCCATCTGCAAGCCATAGAGAGTGATCTCAGAAGAAACCAAGCCTGTTGGCACTTTGATCTTGGACTTACAGTCTCTAGTACTATTGGAAAATTAGTTGCAGTTGTTTAAGCCATCCAATCTGTGGTATTGTTATGCAGCCCAAACAGACTAATACAAGTGCCAGAGAGCAAAAATACAGGTGTTAGCTATTTTCAATTTAGCCATTCCCCTTTACTTGGCTCAAATAAATTTGCATTGAAGATAAAAACAGGTCTTAATATGCCCTTATGACACATGTCTTGAAAGTAGTCAAAGTCTGGGGCGCCTGGGTGGCTCAGTCATTAAGCATCTGCCTTCAGCTCAGGTCGTGATCCCAGGGTCCTGGGATTGAGTCCCGCATCGGGCTCCCTGCTCAGCGGGAAGCCTGCTTCTTCCTCTCCCACTCCCCCTGTTTGTGTTCCCTCTTTTGCTGTGTCTCTCTCTGTCAAATAAATAAAAAATCTAAAAAAAAAAGTGGTCAGGTTCATAGACGTCAACCCCACTTCCGTATGTAATTTAGTAAGGAGACTGAAAGCCTGTGGTGAGTGTCTAGCAGAAGAAGGGTGATATTTACAGACCTGCCTGCGTGGCATTCAGTATTCTTCAATCCTAGGGACTACTAGATACTGTAGCATCCCATGGCCATGGATGCCTCTGGGTCCACCCATGGTGTGGCTCAGAGCAGTAACAGCATGAAGAATGACCTTTAAATAGCTTTGCCTTTCTATGGCAGAGTTGGACCTTGAAACAAGCTTTCCTGATGCCCAGGCACTTTTTCATTGCACAGGCTTAACCAATTTTAGAAAATTCTGGCATTTGAGTATTTACTAAATACTAATATGACTAGTAAGTATTGTGCTTGGGTGGGGGAGAAGGATCTGAAACAGTATTGACACTTGGTTGACTTATTGCTTTTTTCTTCTGAAGGGCTCCAGAGTCCAAAATTACTGAAATGCGTCATCTTGCTACATTATTATGCTGGATTCTCCTTATGCATCCTGGAAAATGAGGCCTATTTTTAAATGGTATCTTTTAAATATTTGACACAACCCTTTATGACAGTGCCTTGATTAAAAGCTCACAAAAGATAAAAGCATATGCTATCATTTTTAAACATAGAAGAAATACAGTCAATCACCTGTTCACACACATGTGCACGCACACACACACTCACACAAACACTCCCTCCAACATCACAGTTGGTTACCCATTGGGGAGTTTAATCACTTTCAACACTGAGAAATATTTTCTTATATAGCTGATCTTAATCTCCAATGCAGCAGTTTATCTATTTCTTCCTTTTAGGTCCTCAGTACAAAGAAGAAACAGCTGGTCCCAATTCTTTTTATGTCAGGTTTTCACATACTAGGGGACTTAAAGTGGTGAAATAGGTCATGCCTGTCAATTACAATAGCAGACTTGAATTTTATATAACCTTGATTCTTTTAGCTCCCTGTACCTGGGAAATAGACAAGTGGGGAAAAACTGGTGTTTGCCAGGATTTCATACATTGCGCATAATCATCCTTTTCAATCAACATTTGTCCTCATCAGATTTGTCCTAATTCTTTAGTAAAATGTCTAGGGAAAAATACACAGAATAATCGATAAAACATCTTCTGTTTGTGATTAAAGAAAACTCATGAAAAAGAGATGACCAAGTCCCTAGGACTCTTCCTGTGTGGTTCATGTTTTGTTAAATATGCTTTAAACACTTGGCTAAAAATATTTTGTTAAATATTAGTGACCTTGTGATTCTTGTGATTGTGATAGCTTAGTTAGAACAAAATTGGTCAAACGTTATTCTGGATGTTTCTATGCGAGTGCTTTTGGATGAGATTAATAATGAAATCTGTAGAATGAATGATGCAGATTGTCCTCCTAATGTGTGTTGGCCTCATCCAATCAATCGAAAGCTTGACTAGAACCAAAAGACAGACCTCTCCCTGCCTAACTGCTTTCACACCTTAGCCATTTTCCTGCCTTCAGACTTTAATTGAAATGCCAGCACTTTCAGGGTCTCGAGCCTGCTGTCCTTCAGAAAGGAACTACAACCATCACTCCCCTGGTTCTCAGGCCTCTGATTTGGACTGAAACGAAACCATTAGCTCTCCTGAGTTTCCACTTGACAATTCATGCTCCAGATCTTGGGATTTACCAGTCTCCAGAATAACATGAGCCAACTCCTTATAAATATCACCAACTTGATTCTTGGACCCATGAATCCTGCTATGGGAGAGACAGCACCATATATTGGTTGCTGACTGAAAGCATACCAGAAGTGGTTGTGGAAGAACACTGCCCCAGCCCTGCAAGGTACTGCCACCTGGCTTGTGCTGTAGTAGGCCATTCCATCATGCTATGAAGCCAGGCTGCTCCAGGATGGTGGGGAACATGTAACACCAGTGTTTGGAGCGTGGATCCACTCAGTAAATGGGCTAGAGTGAGGAATATGAGTGAGGTGAGGAATATGTTGCCTCCAAAATCCAAAGGGGCCCACTAGGCATTGTACTTTGTTTTGTGGTTGTTGGGAGGGACCAGATGTAACAACTTATCCTTCATCTTAAGAGGAATATCTGGACATGCCCCACAGCAAGAAATTTCACTGAGGTATAAGGCTCTTAAGAGGAATATCTGGACATGCCCCACAGCAAGAAATTTCACTGAGGTATAAGGCCCCTAAATTTTTTGTTGGGTTTATGTCCCACCCTCTGACATGCAAATATCTTACCAATAAGTCTAGAATCTTTGCTACTTCTTGCTCACCTAGTCAAATCAACATAATGGATCAGTGTGATATCTTGTGGAAGGGAAAAGCAATCAAGATTCTTGTGAACTAAATTATGATATACATCTGAAGAGTTGATATACCCCTGAGGTAGGACAGTAAGTGTATATTGCTGGTCTTGCCAGCTGAAAGCAAACTGCTTCTGGTGGTCCTTACTAACAGGTATGAGGTTAAAAAAGCATTTGCCAGATCATTAGCTACATGTCAGGTACTAGGGAATGTGTTAATTTGTTCAAGAAATAAAACCACATCTGGTGCAGCAGCTGTAATTGGAGTCACCATCTGATTAAGCTTATGATAATCTATAGTTATTCTCCAAAATGCATCTGTCTTCTGCACAGGCCAAATAGGTGAGCTGAATGAGGATGCAGTGGGAATTACCACCCCTCTAGTAATGGTGGCACAAATCTCTGCAATCCTTCTAGAAATAGACTATTGCTTTTGGTTTACTATTTTCCTAGGTAGAGGCATTCTGGTAGTTTCCACTTGGCCTTTCCCATGATAGCCCTCACTCCACAAGTTAGGGAGGCAATGTGGGGATTTTACCATCTGATGAGCATATCTATTACAATTACGCACTCTGGAACTGGGAAAATAACTGCAGGATGACTTCACGGACCCACTGGACCCACTGTGAAATGGACCCAGGCTAAAAATCCATCGATTACCTGACCTCCGTAGGTTCTTACTCTGACTGGCAGATCATAGTAATGTTTTGGGTGTCCTGGAATTAATGTCAGTTCAGACCCAGTGTCCAGTAGTCCCTCAAAGGTCTGCTTATGTCCTTTTCTCAAATGTACAGTTACCCTAGTGAGAGGCTGTAGGTGCCTTTGGGGGAAGACTGGAGAAATTTTTGGCAATGTACCTGAATTCATTCTTAAGGGAACCCAGCCTCCCCTTCAGTCAAGGTTCAAGTCTAGTAATTGATTGAGAGACCACAACTCTGTATTTTTATGATTCAGATTAGACTTTTGTTCACTTGACCTAGAACTTTTCTACTTATACACATCAAGTAAGAATTTAGATAAGCACACCCACCTTGCTTTTGGTGTTTGAATGCTGCCACCCCATGATCCAATTAGTCACATTGCATTTAAGCTTCACAATTCACTGCAATTGGCATTGTACGGAGAAGATAAATCACAGAATTCTTCAAAGATGCTGGGACTCCCTCCCAAATTTATTTCTCATAGTCTTGTAAAAGGTTTGTCTTCTAGACCCTCCCAGGGTGGATGAATAGGTTTTAAATGACAAATCCACTCTAACATTCCAATCTCCCTAAGCTTTTGAATCTCTACATCTACATTAAACCAAGAGAAGTCTGGTATTTCTAACTAGTTCACTTTGGGCACTTTTTAGTCCATGTATCAGCCAACCAACCAACCAACCAAACTGTTAGAGCCCTTTGTAATTCCCTGAGATGCAACATTAGATGCATCAATGAAATGCATCAATGAGCCTGTATCAATGAAATCTGCCTGATCCAACTTTATGTTCCTTCTACCATTATCCCACACGCTTAATATCCAGTCCCACACATGTTCTCCAATTTTTGTGTGTTCAAGTTAGATAACTCGAGTAGTTCTTTTGGAATGCAGTGTACCTCCTCACAGGTCACACTTTGTAACTCACCTTTAGGGACCTGCTGGGACTTGAGTGTGATAGGTCTAGAAGCAAAGGGCGGTGGGGTACATCCCAAGGAGAATTAGCATTATTTTGCATGGCAGCTACCTCAGGGGAGGCCATTACTGTTTCCCCAGGCATTGCAGAGTTAATCCACTCAGACTGGGTGGAAAGGCTACTTCCATTGGCAAAGAAAACTCATCTGAATGTAGGGCTCAATGTCTCCAGCTTTATCAGTCTTCTCACATATCCCCATTCCAACCCTTAAGACCCATTCCTTCCCAATCAATGCCCTCACTTTAATAGTAGACACTTGTATTATAATTCAGCCAGGTGCAGGATGAGATTCTGGGTTTGATTTTCAGCAATTTCAGCCCTCAACTTCAGGAGATAAGGGTCTCCATCAGGGAACACAGAAACTTTTACGTCACTTATGCCACACTTAAGTTAGGAATTTGAATCCCTGATCTCATCTTTTTCTTTTTCCACTTTGTCTAACAACATTAGGTGCAATAAGACAATCTCATTATATGTGTTAGTTTGACAAAAATGTTTAAAAGTATCATATGCACAGCTATACAGATCCTTGCTTCTTATAGGTGGATGATTAGGAATATCCAATGGTGATATTTGTGTATCTCTATTGCCAGAAAGCACCATGGACTATCTGTGCTCTCTTCACTACTGGGAATAGAGTCATTAACATCTTTAAATTTAATCAGACTACAGAGCAAATTTCAGAAAGCCCAGAACCACTTTAGAAAACTCATCCTTAAAAGTCTGTTTCTCTAGAACTACTCTCTGTACCAAGATTTCACTAATGAATTCTATGAAGTACTTAGTAAAAAAAACCCATAAAACAAAAAACAATTTTAAATTATTTTCCTTAATAAAGGAGGAAAAAATATGTCCAAACTAATCTGATGAGACCATTACAACCCTGATAAGAAAACCTGACAAAGAACAAAGACATTACAATTATGGAGTGATAACCCTCATAAACATAGTACAAAAGTCCTTAACAAAACATTAGCAAAGCAAATGCTGCAATTTCTAAAAATGATAACGCACCATGGCCAAGTGGTATTTATCTAAGTGATTCAAGATTGTTTTAACATTTAAAATTCAATCAGTGAAATCCACTATAGTGCCAAATGAAGGGGAAAAAATACTGTGATGTATTGAATATCATTATTTTAATATATAAAGCCAAGGCATATGACTAATTATAAAACCCATTCATGATATAGGAAAAGAAAAACTCTCAGCAAGCTCAGAATGAGAGAACTTCCTCATCCTGATAAATGGCATCTTTGAAAAAATCTACCACTTACATCATACCTAATATTCTCCCTTAGATTGGAATTTATGTATGGTCTGCTCTTATCACTTCTAGTCAACATTTTATTGCAGGACCTGGCCATTGCAATAAGTGAAGAAAAGATAAATAAAATTCATGTAGATTGGAATGGAATTACTTAAACCATCCCTATTCAGAGACAACATGATTGCTTCTGGTAGGAAAAACAAACAAACAAACAAAAACTAAGGAATTAACAACAATAAAAAACTTCTCGAACCAATAAGTGAGGTTCATAAAACCTGAGGATACAAGATCAATATACAAAAACCAATTATATTTCTGTAATCTAGGAGTCAACAACTGGAAAAAAAATTTTCCAAAATTCATTTTACATCTGTATAAAAATACTCATAAAGTACATAGGAATAAAATTTTAAAGTCATGCAAAACCTCCACTTTTAAAACCACAGAATATTAGTGAGAGAAATGGAGAGACATATCCATAGGTTGAAAGACCCAATATTTTCTTAAAGATTTTATTTTATTTATTGGAGAGAGAGAGCAAGAGCATGAGCAGGGAGGAGGGGCAGAGGGAGAGGGAGAAGTGGACTCCCCGCTGAGCAGGGTGCTTGATGTGGGGCTCAATTTCAGGACCCTGAGATCATCACCTGAGCCGAAGGCAGATGCTTAACTGACTAAGTCACCCAGGTGCCCCAAGACCCGATATTTTTAAGAGTCCATTTCCCCCCAATTAATATATAGACTGCATATAATCTCAACAAGAATTCCAACAGATATTTTTGTAGAAACTGATAAGCCTGTACTAAAATTTATAAGAATATGCAAAGGGCCTAGAATTTTCAAAACAATCTTGAAAAATAAAAAGAAAAAAAGTTGGGAGGTTTGCACTACCAGACTCCAAGACTTATTATGTTATACTAATCAAGAAAGCATGTCATTAGTATGGTACTGGCACAAAAACAGACACATAGATCAGTGGAACAGAATAGAGAGCCCAGAAATGGACCCTCAACTCTATGGTCAACTAATCTTTGGCAAATCAGGAAAGAAGGTCCAATGGAAAAAAGACAGTCTCTTCAACAAATGGTGTTGGCAAAATTGGACAGCCACATGCAGAAGAATGAAACTGGACCATTTCCTTACACCACACACAAAAATAGACTCCAAATGGTTGAAAGACCTAAAGGTGAGACAGGAATCCATCAAAATCCTAGAGGAGAACATAGGCAGCAACCTCTTCGACCTCAGCCGCAGCAACTTCTTCCTAGAAACATCACCAAAGGCAAGGGAAGCAAGGGCAAAAATGAACTATTGGGACTTCATCAAGACAAAAAGCTTTTGCACAGCAAAGGAAACAGTCAACAAAACCAAAAGACAACCAACAGAATGGGAGAAGATATTTGCAAATGACATATCAGATAAAGAGCTAGTATCCAAAATCTATAAAGAACTTACCAAACTCAACATCCAAAGAACAAACAATCCAATCAAGAAATGGGCAGAAGACATGAACAGACATTTTTCCAAAGAAGACATCCAAATGGCCAACAGACACATGAAAAAGTGCTCAACATCGCTCGGCATCAGGGAAATCCAAATCAAGACCTCAATGAGATACCACCTCACACCAGTCAGAATGGCTAAAATTAACAAGTCAGGAGACGACAGATGTTGGTGGGGATGCGGAGAAAGGGGAACCCTCCTACACTGTTGGTGGGAATGCAAGCTGGTGCAGCCACTCCGGAAAACAGTATGGAGGTTCCTCAAAAAGTTGAAAATAGAGCTACCCTACAACCCAGCAATTGCACTACTGGGTATTTACCCCAAAGATACAAATGTAGGGATCTGAAGGGGTACGTACACCCTGATGTTTATAGCAGCAATGTCCACAATAGCCAAACTATGGAAAGAGCCAAGATGTCCATCAACAGATGAATGGATAAAGAAGATGTGGTGCATATATGCAATGGAATATTATGCAGCCATCAAAAAAAAAATGAAATCTTGCCATTTGCAATGACGTGGATGGAACTGGAGGGTATTATGCTAAGCAAAATAAGTCAGTCAGAGAAAGACAAGTGTCATATGATCTCACTGATATGAGGAATTCTTAACCTCAGGAAACAAACTGAGGTTTGCTGGAGTGGTGGGGTGTGGGAGGGATGGGGTGGCTGCGTGATAGACATTGGGGAGGGCATGTGCTATGGTGAGCGCTGTGAATTGTGTAAGACTGATGAATCATAGACATGTACCTCTGAAACAAATAATACATTATATGTTTAAAAAAAAAAAGAAGATAGTAGGAAGGAAAAAATGAAGGGCGGGAGGCGACCCATGAAAGACTCTGGACTCTGAGAAACAAACTGAGGGTTCTAGAGCGGAGGCGGGTGGGGGGAATGGGTTAGCCCGGTGATAGGTATTAGGGAGGGCATGTACTGAACGGAGCACTGGGTGTTATACACAAACAATGAATCATGGAACATTACATCAAAAACTAATGATGTAATGAATGGTGACTAACATAACATAATAAAATAAAATAAAATAAAAAAGAAAGCATGTAATTTTCATTAAAGATAGACAAACAGATCAATAGAATGGAATAGAAGATCCAAATGAACCCATATTAATATAGAAAACTGACTTGCAAGGAAGGTGCTAAGTCCCTTCAATGAAGAAAGGACAGTTTTCTCAAAAAATGGTCCCAGGACAAGTGAATATTCATATGGAAACAAAAACAAGTCACCCCTTACACAAAAATTAATTTGTGCTGGATGATAGACCTAAACATAAAAATTAAATCTATAAAGCTTTTAGAATACAATATACAAGAATATTTTTATCATTATTAGAAACATTAAGAACATGAATAGGCAAGGTGTAATATCAGAGAAAATTTTTCATAAAAATATCTATTCATAAAACATATTTGACAAAGGACTTGTATCCAGAATATATTAAGCATTCCCATGACTCAATAATAAAATAAAAGTAACCCAATAAAAATATGAGCAAAAGATGTGAGCAGACACATCACAAATTGTGTTACTTTATTAGTAACACAAATGGTCAAAAAATATGTAAAAAGGTACTCAGCATGATTGACATCAGGGAATTCAAATAAAAATGACATTTTACTAAATACTCAGTAAGATGGCTAAAAAGTAAAAGACTAACAACATTGATATTTTAAGAACCTGGAGCAACTGGAGCTCTTATGCATTGCTGGTAGAAATGTAAAATGGTATAACCACTTAGAAAAAAGTTTGGCAGTTTCTTTTAAATTGCTTATTCTTTGACCCAGAATTCTAGTTATTTATCTTAGAAAAATGAAAACATATGTCCATATGAAGGCTTGGACCAAAATGTTCATAGCAGCTTTAATCACAATAGCTAAAAACTGGAAATAATCCTAATGTACATCCGCAGAAAAATGGCTAGCATGTTACTGTAGAGCCATAAACCAGAATACTACTCAATAATAATAATGACTTAAGTTGATTCACTCAACAACATGGTGACTCTCCCAAATAATGTGCAGAGTGAAAGAAGCCAGACACAAACAGGACATATGGAATGATTCCATTTATGTTAACCTTTAGAACAGACAAAATTTATCTAAGGTGAAAAGAAAATCAGAATACTGTTTGCCTGGGTTGGGGTGAAGAGTGTTATGAGTGCACTAGGACACAACAAAACTTTTTGGGGAGATAAGAATGCCTCATATTATGATAGAGGTGTGGGTTGTGGGTTATTCATTTGTATCCATTTTTTAGAATTGCACATCATTGTTTGTGTAAAGTTATCTGCAGTTTCAGATACTTGGTTTCGGTTACCTGAGGTCAACAGTAGTGAGGAGCAGATGTCCTCCTTCTGACATATCATCAGAAGGTCAATAGTAGCCTAATGCTATATCACAATATAATGCCTACCATTCACCTCCCTTCCTCTCATCACATGGGCATTTTATCATTTCATATCATCACAAAAAGAAGGGTGAGCACAGTACAATAAGACATTTTGAGAGAGGCAGAGAGAGACCACATTGACATACCTTTTATCACAGTGTTTTGTTATAATTGTTCTATTTTATAATTAGTTATTATTAATCTGTTACTGTGCCTAGTTTATAAATTAAACTTTATCATAGGTATGTATGCATAGGAAAAAAAACCCATAGCATTAGTGTTCAGTACTATCCATGGTTTCAGGCATCCACTGCAGGTTTTGGAAAGTATTCCCCATGGATAAGTGGGAGGATACTGTATTTTGGTAAATGAATTTTACCTAAAAAAAAAAAATTAACATACTACTAATATTAATAATAATAATCAATTGGTAGATAGAAAATGAGTGAAAGTATAGTGAAAATAAGAATGGAGGAATATTGGTAACTATAGAAGCTAGATAATAGGTCGATGGGGCTTCAGTATACTATCTTATCTACTGTTTTTTTTTTTAAAGATCTTATTTATTTATTTGACAGAGAGAGAGAGAGAACACAAGCAGGGGGAGTGGGAGAGGGAGAAGCAGGCTCCCCGCTGAGCAGGGAGCCCGATGGGGGGCTCGATCCCAGGACCCTGGGATCATGACCTGAGCCGAAGGCAGACACTTAACGACTGAGCCACCTAGGCGCCCCTTATCTACTTTTTAATAAGTTTTAAATTTCCTATAATAAAAAGTTAAAAATAATTTGATATGCAATACAAACAGTAAGATGAAACACAACAATGATTGGAAAAGGGGTTATCCAGTAATAATTTAAGACTCAAAACCTTATTATATTTTATCTAAAAAAATAAATCTAATTGCTTATGTACTATGTATAAAAAGATTTTTTAAACTTAAAAAAACAATTGGAACAAATCAATAATAAGAAGACAAACAACCCAATTAAACAGAGGCAAAAATTTGAACAGAAACTCCACTAAAATACACAGATGGCCAGTAAGCATGTGAAAATATGCTTAACATTATTAGTCATTAGGAAAATGCAAATTAAAATCACAATGAGATGTCACTAGACACTGATCAAAATAGCTAAAATGAAAAACACTGACAATACCAAGTGCTGACAAAGGTATGGAAAAATTGGTGGGAATGCAAAGTTAAACATATAGTTTTCAAATTACTTAGTTATTTCACTCCTAGATACCGACACAAGGAAAATAGGAGCATATGTCCACACAAAGACCTGTAAAAGGATGTTCATAGCAGTTTTACTCATAATAATCAAAAATTGGTAATGACTCAAATATTTATCAACTGGAGAGTAGGTAAACAAATTTTGGAATATCCATACAATGGAATGCAATTCAGCCATAGAAGGAAGAAACTAATGATATTCACATCATGGCTGAATCTCAGTAGCATTGTATTAAGTAAAGGCAGCCAGAAACAAAATATTACACATTCTGTAATTCCGTTCATATGAAATTCTATGAAAGGAAAATAATCTAGTGACAGAAAGAGGATCAGCGATTGCCAGGGTTCAGTAGGTGGGAGGAGGAAATTG
Source organism: Mirounga leonina (assembly GCF_011800145.1). NCBI lineage: Eukaryota > Metazoa > Chordata > Mammalia > Carnivora > Phocidae > Mirounga > Mirounga leonina. The sequence continues at coordinate 22,698,017 of NW_023270839.1, forward strand.
GCTGCAAAGGAGTAGTGAGAACTTGTTGGGATGAAGGAAATACTTTGTATCGTGATTGTAGAAACCATACTGTAGCTATATATTTGACAAAATGCATAAAATCAGATACTTTAAGAGGGCAGATTTTGCATATTAAAAAAAAATTGAGACTATTTTTACATACTCAGAATCTATCTTCCACGGGAAGTTTAATTTTCTCCCTAGTACTGATTCTGACAAAACAAGTGTGATCATAGAAACTACAGCAGTATAAAACCCACTAAACATGAAGACGAAGAATGGAAACTGGGCTTATACTTTGGCACAGCACTAAAAGACTCAGGAAACACATCTGCTTAAACTCAGTCTTAAGACTCAGTCATAGTAAAACCTTCTCCCACTGAAATTGCTAATGGACTGTGTGGCTTTAAATACACAGCTCCCAAATCAGTTCTAAGTAAGGCTAACTTCCTACTTGCTGACGGTACCTTATGGTATCAAAGTGCTTCTGCAAGAAGTTGTTTCATAGTGCTATTTCACAGTTTTCTGTCTTCCTTCTGAGTCAGAGAAGGAGAAATAGCTCAGTTGTTGGTATTTGAATGGGTGAAAATGAGGCACAGAAATAACTTGTCTATATTGAGAGACAAATGAAGCTAAAAAGGCAATCATTTGACTAGTGGGATCAACCTACCCAGGATGCTTTTTTTTTTTTTAATTGTTTTAAGGATGAAAAATTCAAAAGGCATCTCAGTAGTATCCCTGAGAATTCAGGAAGTCAGTAATCTCTCTTATTTTTTAAGCTCCGAGTTACCATTTTCTGTACCAGAGTCATAGAAGGCAAAGGGGAAAATGGATTTTTGGTTTTTAGTATATCCTCACTTACAGGAAGCTGGCAGTTCTAAGCTGCTGACAGTTTCCTAACATTGTTTACAGCCGATTAGGATAGTTTGGCAACAGCACAGGAAAGATCTGACAGAGAGGATCTAGGTTGTGCCCTGCTGCTAAACTCAGGGCCCAAAGTCACCCTCCGCGGGCTCCTTATCAGAGCTGTGTCTTAGCAACAGTTATTTCTAGAAACAAGAATGTGTGTGTGTGTGTATGTGTGTGTGTGTGTTGGGGGAGGTGTTAAAGGAGGAAAAGGGACACTGGGAGGAAGACAGTGTCTTCATGTTTTCTCTGTAGTACTCAGCTGGGTACATTCACCATATTTATTACTTCTGACAACCATATGTCAGAATTTGGTGAGAAATCTCTCTCGCTTTCCTGTCTTGCATCCCAGTGTTCTCCCCACTGCACCATTCTGCCTCCAGCTGAGGCAAATGCCATATTGAAAATGGACTGTCAAGGGAAAGGATAGATCAAAGGCAAGAAGACCTCCCAGCCATTGCAATGAACCAGGATAAACCAAGCAAGTAGTGATTATGGAGATGTGAAAAAATTGAAGATACAAGAACAATTCAGGTGGCAGAATTGAAAGGTCTTGGTGACCTAACTGGGTGTGGGAATCAAACAGAATTCTTGCCTGAGCAACTGGGCAGAGAGCAGCATTGTTCATGGAGCTAGAAAAACAGAAAAAGTTGCTAGCTGGATTGGGAGTAATGGGGAAGTAGAGCCAGTAAGGGATACATGTGAAACCCAACAGAAATCTTCAACTGTAGTACATACTTGTGACCCCATGTTTTTTGTTTTGTTTTGTTTCCCATCTACCCGTCAATTCCCCTGGAAGCTGTACCATTCCCAACCTCTCCAAGCTCACATTGGTTAATGCTTTGATGTGCTTCTACTTCCTCTATCACAGTGTTGATAAGGTATTAAAATCAGACCCTTAATCACCTGTCTCCACCTCCATACTGTTTCAGTAGACAGAAGAAATGTTTGCCTTATCAGCAACTGAGCCTAAAGAATAACAATAAAAGTTAAATACATATTACTAGAATTGAATATTTTAAAAATTATCTAGCAAACATAAACCAAAAAACATTCAGAGGCCCAAATTCTCAATCTTTGTATTCATTATGACATATCTTCATTTATGCCAATTTAGATATCAATTATATAAATTGATATAAATTATTATAAAATATAAATATAGTATATATTATATAATATGTATAAAATATAATATTTATATACTGTCTATGTTATATATATATTCATGTTATTATGCACATATATATGCAGTTGTCTCCCCTTATCCACAGGAGGTATGTTCTAAGACTCCCTCCCACTGGATGCCTGAAACAATGGGTCGTACCAAACCTGCATATGCTATGTTTTTTCCTATACACACATACCTACAATAACATTTAATTTATAAAGTAGGCATAGTAAGAGATTAACAATAATAACTAATAATAAAATGGAACAATTATAACAATATACTGAAATAAAAGTTACGTGAATGTGGTCTTTCTCTGCCTCTTTCAAAATATCTTTTTTTTTTTTTTTTTTTAAAGATTTTATTTATTTATTTGACCGAGAGAGACACAGCGAGAGAGGGAACACACGCAGGGGGAGTGGGAGAGGGAGAAGCAGGCTCCCCGCAGAGCAGGGAACCCGATGTGGGACTCGATCCCAGGACCCTGGGATCATGACCTGAGCCGAAGGCAGTCGCTTAACCAACTGAGCCACCCAGGCGCCCTCAAAATATCTTATTGTACTGTGCTAACCCTTCTTTTTGTGATGATGTGAGATGATCAAATGCCTACCTGGTGAGAGGAAGTGAGGTGAGTGATGCAGGCACTGTGATGTAGTGTTAGGCTACCATCCACCTTCTGATGATTCCTCAGAAAGAGGATCACTTGCTTCAAAGACTGTGGTTGACCGCAGGTAACTGAAACGGCAGAAGGTGAAATTCTGCATAAGGAAGGACTACTGTATGTTCACACACACACACACACACACACACACACACACACAGGCAACAGACTAAGAACTAGGAAATAGAGTTCTACATAATATTTTGTCCTTGAAAAGCAGAGTGTGGCCTTATGCATGACATCCAAGTACTTTGGGCTTCAATTTTATCATCTGTACAAATAAGAGGATGAGGAAAAGTTTTATCTTTCTTCAGACTTAAGATTATGTGGATCTATAAAAATAAACAATGGAGATAAATCTAAGGCTTATCAACTGCCAAATGTTGTAAACAGAGATTTTCAAAAATAAGGTAAGATTTGGGGCGATGTCCAATAATATGGGAGTAGAAGTAACAGTAATAGAAGTAGTAATATGGGACTTCAAATTTCTGTCAAAAACATTTATTAGAAATACCATGATTTTTTTAAAATTTAATGACTGTGTTATTCCAGTCTGACTTTGTATTTTATAAATATTTGGCTAAGCCTAGCAGTAGACCTGTTCATCAAGATGATTAAAGCTTGCCATACTACAAAGTAAATCAACGGCAGCTAGCTGGTACCGGTAAAGACCTTCTACTAACATTTCACATTAATGTAGGGCAAAATGGAGACTGTAGATGCAAAGAAAATACTTGGATATATGCAATGATAAATTACTAATATAATAGTACTGCTTTTCCAAATAAATGTAAGATGTTTAGCCAATACGAGAGGAAGTAGAAATCCTTTCAAATGATCTGGAACCAAAGAAGTACAGGTTGAGAAAGACCTGCAGAGATCACTGGATTTAATCTCACTGGAATTCTGATCTTCTTGAAACAACCTAGCTGTACCACTTACTCTTGAATATCTCTGAGGAGGCTGGAAGCAACTAATTCCATCTTTGGAAAACACTATCCGTTGCAGAATGTTTTCTTGTATTACTTCCCTGAAGCTTCCATTCATTGGTCTTAGTTCTGCCACTAGGGTCAAGCAAAACACATCAAGTACCTCTTTTACATGACAGTCTTGAATTACTATTGCAAATCTGGAATGAATTTCCACTTTTGTATTTCTATGCAATATACAAATATAATATGACAATCAAAACCTTTTTGAACTAGATGTGAATAGAAATTTAATTTCTTCTTTATTCACTGAATTACAGAAATTACAGTTTAGCTTAAATTCTCATTCACGTTGTTTTTAAACTAAAGCTACCCTCTTTTAAGAGTATCGTACCACCTTCTTGCCTCTTTTCTTTAGCCTGACATCAATCACTGTCTAATTGCTCTCGTTCTTTGCTTCTTGGTGTGTGAAAGGTGGGTGGGCAGTTCGTATGACATCTGGCATTAAACGCTTCCTGAGTTCCCTCTTTTACAGAAATAGCTTGATATATTGCACTGTAATATGCTGCTAGTTAATGGATACTGGCAGGTGGAGTTGCTTCGAAGATGGTGTGAGCTGAAACTACTTTTGTTTTTAAAAGTGTGTTGTAATACAGGGTTAAGAAATAACAACTATGAAACAGTGAATTCTTTGGAGGAAGACCAGACCTAATTTTCTAACAGTGGCCTAGAAAGTTACTATCTATATAACCTTCATTAAATGAGTTAATTTCACTCAGCCCTAGGGTTTTCATCTATAAAATGGGAATAATATTGACTTTGCAGGCCTGTTGTGATAATTAAAATGAGGCACTTCAGCACACTTCATCTAGTAAAATGCCTGGCTGTAGCTTCTCTTGTGTCAAAGCCAGTTCAGAGTTAGAAACTTTATCTCTTAGCTCTTGATAGCTTTCTTGGGCCCCTGCACCCTCTCAAACAGTACTGTTGCCTAGGATACTCTCCAGCCCCACATTCAGGCATTCAGGACAGGGAACAATGTTTCCTATGAGCTCTTACCTTCTCCAATTGGATGATTCTGAAATGGGAGTTTTTCAGCATTGGTGAAGCATCAGACATGAAATGAGCTGCCTTATTATCATCCCTCAGAATGATAAAGGTGCCAGTAATTCACAGACTGATGAGGAATGAGATGTTTCCATGACCCAGTTTGGTATGTTCCTGAGTAATTGAGGCTGCTTTGCCTCTAACAGTTCTCTTGGTGGTCTTCTTGGGATGGCTTCAGATGACAGAGGCCTAATGCGATCGCCCAGCGAACCAAGAGGAAAGAAACATGTCCAGAATATTGATCATGTGCCAAGAACTGTGCCAGGTCTGTGCCTCAAAAACACTCACTGAGATACTGATGCATTCACCCATGCACTCATTCATTTATTCATCAAAAACTATCACAAACCACCTCTGGGGTAAGTTGTGTGACAGTTTCAGAGAAGAATTTATAATATAGCAAAAAGCGCAAGAAAATGTATAAAATACAGAGAAATTATACAGAGAAAGGAATTTCTACTCTCTAGGGTTGGAAGATCCTAGAAGAAATGACACAGGAACTGAGGTCTGAAAAAGAAAAGGCTTTCTGAGGGAAGAATAGTTCAGGCATGGGAAACATACATATGAAAATACAGGAGGCCTCGTCTGGCATAGCTTGTTATAGAAATGTCCATATGTTGATATTACAAAAGCCTGACATGTAGAAAGGGATTGTGAAACTAGCTTAAGCTAGGAAGAGGATGTTGTGTAAAATAGGACCAAAGACAGAGAATTTAATCTAAAACTATATTGCTTACCAAGGAAGGAAGGAGGGAAATCTCATCAGCTGGTGGCTGGGCTCCTCATCACATTTCAATTCCTTTGCACATTGAAATCACAGGCTCTCTGATCAAAAGAAAGTTAAAAATAAATAATTAATGAACAACAATGATGGCTATGGTTAACACTGCTCTATGGGATATATGAGAGATGTTAAGAAACATAAATCCTAAGGGTTCTCATCACAAGGAGAAAAAACTTTGTTTTTTTATTGTATCTAAATAAGATAATGGATGTTTATAAATTCTACACCTGAAACTAATATTACACTGTATGTTAACTAACTGGAATTTATTTGTTTGTTTGTTTATTTATTTATTTATTTATTATTTTAAAATTTAAATTCAATTAGCCAAGGTATAGTACATTCTAACTGGAATTTAAATAACAACGTGAAACTAAAAAAAAAATAAATGATAAAAAATAAAAATTTAAAAAAAGAAAAGAAAATATGGACCTCAGTCCTATAGCTGTAAGGAATTGAATTATACCAACCTGGTAAAAGAGCTTGGAAGAGGATCTTGAGCTTCAGATGAGACATAAGCCCAGATGACACCTCGGTTTCAACTATATGAGAACCAAAGCAGAGAACTCAGCCATGACATACCAGACTCCTGACCCATGGAAACTATGAGATAATAAATTTGTACTATTTTGAAAAAAAGAAAAACTTACTGTGATAATCACTTCACAATATATGTAAGTCAACCCATTGTGCAAACCACTCCTTAAATGTATACAGTGATGTATGTCAATTATATCTCAATAAAACTGGGAAAAAAATCAC